>NC_044037.1:198182189-198495808 GCF_901765095.1 Microcaecilia unicolor
GGCTAGATGAACCACTGGTCTGACCCAGTATGGCTACTCTTATGTTCTTACGAGAAGAGCCACCAGATTGTATACCTCTTCCAGTGGCAATCTTCTCATAGTAGCAAGTTGGGAGGGTGGGGTTTGCTCACCTGATGATAATGAGGCTTCGGCAGGGGACACTGATCTGAGTTCTGCAGGAGTAGCGTTGATCTCAGTAACATGTTGGTTCATAGATCCTTTCTGTAGGGACAAACTGATACCTCCTATGCTTGCTACTGCTGTAGTTTTGTTTTTATGTTTCCCTATGATCAGAGCAGAGTTCCTGGCTCCCGACTTCTCAGTAGGTTCTGAAGCAGTTCCAAAGGGGCAGAGCATACCCCTTTCGTCACACCCCTTTTGGCACATATCCACGGCCATGTTCTGCGGTAAGGGCAGATTCCTGTGAGTTCCGTCTGGCACATCACAGACTTATGCCTGCATTCCAATCTGCGATGTTGTAAAGCTCTAAGCTGTTCTTAGGAGGTTTGCAATAAGGATAGAGTTTTATTCCTGCGGGGTCCTCATCTGACACATCAGACTCACTCCTACCCAGCACAGTGCCAGCATTCTGGATATTTTATTTCTCTTTGTGTCAAAGGTTTTTGTCATAGTAGATATTAAGTTAGGAAGAACTCTTGCCACACTACCATTTTACATCAAAATAAGTACAAGGTTTAAAAATAAATTTTCTCAGGTATTGAATTATATAGAACTATACAAAAACATTATCCCCCAGATTTTATATATGGGATCAAAGATTTGCACCCAATTAACTCACGTTTACTAAGCCGTGCTAGTGTCTGCTGTGTGCTAATGACGACACAGTGCGTTCACTTTGAATGGGCTGTGTCGGCATTGCAACGTGGCTTAGTAAACGGGGGGGGGGGGGGTAAGTTGGTTAAGGAGCCAACTAGTGCCAATAATTGGGTGCTAATTGGCACCAATTTGGAACTGGGCACACATTTTGCTATGTGCTATTCTATTACAGTGTGCGCCCCAATCCCACAGAATGCAACCCAAAAGGGGGTATGACCATGGGTATTCCTAAAATTGGCACTGTTATATAATATTTACACACTTGCTCCAACTTATTATAACAAATCTCTTTATTAGAAAAATGTACTGTCATGCTAAACGCATAACTTTTTTTTTAAAACACAAAAATCACAATAATACTATCTTTTCACACATTCTCCATTCACTCATAGTACCTGTCTAACAACATTACTTGACCTTCCCTTTTTAACATATACCGATGTTCTATTTATATACAAATAATGATCTCACTTTGCTTGTGTTGAATTAAATTACTATGACAATATCAGAGTTATTTTGTGATCCCCTAAGCAATCTTATCCCAGCCTTCCGCATGGGTACTTGGTATTTTGCAAATCCAAAGTTATTTTCTTGAAGTTGTAATATAGTCTCTGACTCAGTTCTCCATTTTAAAAAACAACACTTTCAATCGTCACACAGGTACTTGGTGAAGGACTGAGGTAATCGCTCCTGAATTTGATGTCAGTTTTTTCCTTATACAAATGTCGGTTCCTCAATGCAGGACCGCATTTCGCTCACTTCCTCAGGAGGAACCACTGCATCATCTAAAACAACACAATCCCACTGTTACCCCACTACATTCTAATATACTAATTTTAAATTTTTAAACAATACTAAATCACCATACATTTTTATACATATACGCAAAAGAATCACCTACTTTAATCAATGCGCACCGGCTGCATGCCTGGGCGAGACTTCTCAGCTCGAGAACCAACTGCCTTATCACTGAAACTAAACGGAGAGGTACGACCGCCATATTTAAATCCTCACGTCATCAACCACCCCGCCTACTACATTTAAAGAGACATAACCTCATACCCATTCTACTTCCTGGTTGAGCCCCATTGGTGCCACTGTTTTCCAGGTGTAAATATATCGTTGTTCAATGGATAGCAAACGAGTACTGATATCACCCCCCTTACTACTGCTTAGAGGGATCTGTATCAATACCACACATCTAAGTTGTTCTATAGTATGATTACTTTCGTACCAGTGAGCCACTAAAGGGTTCACCATTTTCTTCAGACGTAAATTACTAATATGTTCTGCTAATCTATTCTTTAAAGGGCGTTTCGTATGTCCTATGTAGTAAAGCCTGCAGGGGCAGATAATACAGTATACCACCTGAGCACTAGTACAGGTGGTATTTTGTCGCAAGAAAAATTCCCTATTGCTGTGGGGTATAGGGATAGATCCTGTATCCAAGGAATAACTGTTATATAATACCTGGGATGTGCGCCCAAATTGGGTGCCAGGAATCACACCTGGTTTCAGCAGCCATAAGTCCTGGCACCTAAATCAGCACTCAATGCTATAATAAGCATTAATCTTTGAGTGCCATTTATAGAATTTTCCCCTCTATATGTGGTGATGGAGAGGTGATCCCACAGCAAAGACAGTCACAAATGGGAGCACATTTTGTTCTGAGCATGTAACAAATCTTTATAGTATTATATATATATATATATTTTTTTTTTTTATTTAAACCCAGGTATTTATATAATGTATTGATTTGTAATTGGAACTAAGCGGCATCAATTTAGAACCAAGCGCACATTTTACTACACACTATTCTATAACAATGTGCGCCCAAATCCCATAGCATGCAACTCAAAAGGGGACATGGCCATGGGCAGTACATGGGTGGGTCAGGGGCATTCCTAACATTTGCAGAGTTGTAAACCATCTTTCCGAACAACAGTGCCTAAGGGGGAGAAAAACAAGTTCCAGTTTCAAGTACTTCAAACTGTTTACTTCCAAGGAGGCTTGTGGACTATACTGGACACATATGGCAATAAATACCACAATGTGTATGTTGTTTGTTAGGCATGCATATGGCATAATGATTGATGTTTAGAATTTTGAAGTATGTCAAGCCTGTAGCACTCAGTATGGCTCTTGTGAGATGATAGGCTTGGGTGACTGCAGAATCCATTCTTGAGAGAGTGTTGGAAAGAAATCTCTTCCGATAATTAATCACCGTCTCCGAGGGTGAACCATCCCAAAAGAGTGATATTTACCACACCAATGAGTGAGACTTTACAGAGGGTATAAATCTAGAATGATGTAAGTGGAATATTGCTTTGCAAATAAATCAAGGCAGCATTACATGATATTGGCATTTCTTTGGGCTTCTGAAAGAATACAGTGGGTAACAATTGGGGTACATTTTTTAAACTGACAATTGTCTTCTCGGTAGTAGTTAAAAGTATGTACATTGGTTTCAGAGCACATGTACTTGGCATCAAAGGGAAAAGGGACAGGGCAAGGGAAAGCAGTAGGCAGGAAGGTGTGCTCAGATTTCTGGTTGGACCAGTTGGTTTACTTCCCTAAGGCTTACTTCTCATGAAAGTAGTGATAAGATCAGTGCACTGCTACTGAAGCTCTGTTGAGTGAGAAATAGAGTTTACAGACTGTGAGAGTGAGAAAGCTTTCAAATGAGTGGGGCACACTCCTAATGCGAGACTTGGCATCTCTGCTGTCTTTCCATCACAGAAGTAGATATCTTCCTTTCCCCATTTTCCTTCTCCCCCCCACTTAGCCTTAATGGCAGGAACATGTACCTCAGCTCCTGACAGTTTTGCAGAAGAGCTCAGTGTAGGCAGCACAGGCCTATTTTAAAACCTCATGGAACAGACCATGTGATGTGTTGAGTGGATGCCTTCCCCATTCCACCTAAATACCTCTCGCCTTCGACGCCTTCGTGGCCACACCTCTCCTACTCTCCTCTGCTCTCTTTTACTCCTTCTCTTACTCTCAGCCGGTGACATCAATCCCAATCCTGGCCCCCCTCACCAACTATTATCCCAACTCTACAGATCTCACCGCGACCTCTCTAACCTCATCTCTATTTCTCTACTCCCCTCCTCTTCTCTGCCCTTCTCTTGCACCCTATGGAATGCCCACTCTATCTGTAACAAACTCGCCTATATCCAGGACCTCTTTATCTCGCGTCACCTCCATCTGCTCGCCATAACAGAAACCTGGCTCTGCCCTGATGACTCTGCTTCAGTCGCAGCCCTGTGCCATGGCGGTTATCTATTTTCACATACTCCTCGCCCTGCTGGCCGTGGGGGCGGTGTTGGACTACTTCTCTCTCCCTCCTCCAGATTTCAACCCCTTCTTCCACCTCAATCTCACTGTTTTTCCTCCTTTGAAGTCCACTCTATCCGCCTTTTCTCTCCTCTGCCTCTTCGAATAGCGGTCATTTATCGTCCCCCTGATAAGTCCCTTTCATCCTTTCTCAGTGACTTTGACGCCTGGCTTGCCTTCTTCCATGATCCTTCCTCCCCCTCTCTCATCCTTGGTGACTTTAATATTCCTGCTAATGATCCTTCCAACTTTTATATTATATTTCCAAGTTACTCACTTTAACGTCCTCCTTTAATCTCCAACTATGCTCCACCTCCCCCACTCATCAAAATGGTCACTGTCTTGATCTCATCTTCTCCTCCAACTGTTCACCCTCTAGTTTCCTTGCCTCTGATCTTCCCTCCTCTGATCACCATCTTATAACTTTCACACTTAAATCTCCTCCCTCCCAGTCCCGTCCTATCTTATCTAATTTATCTAGGAATCTTCACGATATTGACCCTTCATCTCTATCCTCCCATGTTTCAAACCTCCTCTCTACTGTGGCACCATCCACGTCTGTCAACGAGGCTGTTTCTTCTTACAACAATACTCTATCCTCTGCCTTAGACACTCTTGCACCTTTGATGACCCGCCCTGTAAGGCGTACAAAACCCCAACCTTGGCTGACTTCTAATATCCGCTACCTACGTTCCTGTACCTGCTCCGCCGAACGCCTCTGGCGGAAATCTCGGGCCCTTGCTGATTTCTTACACTTTAAGTTCATGCTGACCTCCTTCCAATCTGCTCTTTTACGTGCCAAACAGGATTATTATATCCAACTGACCAACTCTCTTGGCTCTAATCCTCGACTTCTCTTCACCACATTGAACTCTCTCCTCAAGGTGCCCCCTCCCCCAACTCCCCCTTCATTATCTCCTCAGACCCTTGCTGAATTCTTTCACAAGGTTCAAAAGATAAACCTTGCTTTCTCTACCTCACCACCTCTCTTCTTCCCCTCATTCCCTTTCCTCCTTTCCTGAAGTTACTATTGAGGAAACTACACTTCTCCTTTCTTCCTCAAAATGTACCACCTGTTCCTCTGATCCCATTCCCACCCACCTTCTTAATGCCATCTCTCCTGCTCTTATTCCTTTTACCTGTCACATTCTCAACCTCTCACTTTCCACTGCGACTGTCCCTGCTGCCTTTAAACATGCTGTGGTCACACCTCTCCTTAAGAAGCCTTCACTCGACCCTACTTGTCCCTCTAATTACCGACCCATCTCCCTCCTTCCTTTTCTCTCCAAATTACTTGAGCGTGCTGTTCACCGCCGCTGCCTTGATTTTCTCTCCTCACATGCTATTCTTGACCCACTACAATCTGATTTTCGCCCTCTCCACTCAACCGAAACTGCGCTTACTAAAGTCTCCAATGACCTATTACTGGCTAAATCCAGAGGTCAATACTCCATCCTCATTCTTCTTGATCTTTCCGCTGCTTTTGACACTGTCGATCACAGCATACTTCTCGATACCCTGTCCTCACTTGGATTCCAGGGCTCTGTCCTTTCCTGGTTCTCTTCCTACCTCTCCCTCCGCACCTTTAGTGTTCACTCTGGTGGATCCTCTTCTACTTCTATCCCTCTGCCTGTCGGCGTACCTCAGGGTTCTGTTCTTGGTCCCCTCCTCATTTCTATCTACACTTCTTCCCTTGGTTCATTAATCTCATCCCATGGCTTTTCCTACCATCTCTATGCTGATGACTCCCAAATCTACCTTTCTACCCCTGATATCTCACCTTGCATCCAAACCAAAGTTTCAGCGTGCTTGTCTGACATTGCTGTCTGGATGTCTCAAAGCCACCTGAAATTAAATATGACCAAAACCGAGCTTCTCATTTCCCCCCCCAAACCCACCTCCCCGCTCCCCCCATTTTCTATTTCTGTTGATGGCTCTCTCATTCTCCCTGTCTCCTCAGCTCGAAACCTTGGTGTCATCTTTGACTCTTCTCTCTCCTTCTCTGCTCATATCCAGCAGATTGCCAAGACCTGTCGTTTCTTTCTTTACAACATCCGTAAAATCCGCCCCTTTCTTTCCGAGCACTCTACCAAAACCCTCATCCACACCCTTGTCACCTCTCGTTTAGACTACTGCAATCTGCTTCTTGCTGGCCTCCCACTTAGTCACCTCTCCCCCCTCCAGTCGGTTCAAAACTCTGCTGCCCGTCTCATCTTCCGCCAGGGTCGCTTTACTCATACTACCCCTCTCCTCAAGACCCTTCACTGGCTCCCTATCCGTTTTCGCATCCTGTTCAAACTTCTTCTAACCTATAAATGTACTCACTCTGCTGCTCCCCAGTATCTCTCCACACTCGTCCTTCCCTACACCCCTTCCCGTGCACTCCGCTCCATGGATAAATCCTTCTTATCTGTTCCCTTCTCCACTACTGCCAACTCCAGACTTCGAGCCTTCTGTCTCGCTGCACCCTACGCCTGGAATAAACTTCCTGAGCCCCTACGTCTTGCCCCATCCTTGGCCACCTTTAAATCTAGACTGAAAGCCCACCTCTTTAACATTGCTTTTGACTCGTAACCACTCGCCTCCACCTACCCTCCTCTCTTCCTTCCCGTTCACATTAATTGATTTGATTTGCTTACTTTATTTATTTTTTGTCTATTAGATTGTAAGCTCTTTGAGCAGGGACTGTCTTTCTTCTATGTTTGTGCAGCGCTGCGTACGCCTTGTAGCGCTATAGAAATGCTAAATAGTAGTAGTAGTAGTAGCAGATGTGTCCTTGCTCCTCTCTAGGAGTCCTGCACCCTTCCTCGCCTAAATCACCGAAGAAAACATCAACTAGAGGTGAAATTACCCAGATAATCTGGGCAAAGTACATGGACAAATTCCTCTCGTCTAAAGTAGAGGAGCTGGAAAAACTGAGGAAAATCATAAGAGATCTACAACCTATACTCCAGGAGGATGAATTACTGAAAGAGATATTCCCATCCCCACCAGTACTGGCCTTCCGTCAGCCACCCAACTTAAAACACAAGCTAATCAGAAGTAAACTTCCATCACAGACTGAAAAGGAACAGAAGGGCACACTTCCCTGTAATTTATCCAGTTGCAAACTATGCCAAAATATTTCACAGGACCCCACAGTCATCCACAAAGGAAAGACATTCAATATAAAGGAATCTTTCACTTGCTCATCTTCCAATGTGGTATATATCATTCAGTGTAAAAAATGTAACGAAGGATGCTATATTGGAGAAACAGGCCAGATGCTTAAGACAAGATTTCAATTTACATAGACATCACATGAACAATACTGGTGCCAGTAGGGCTCCCACCCCTGTTGGTCAGCATTTTACAGGACCAGGACACTGTACCAGTGACTTCACAGTGAGAATCCTCAAAGGTAACTTTAAAACCATACAAGAACGTAAGACCTTTGAAGTCAGAATGATTGAATATTTTAACACCCAACAGAAAGGACTTAACAAGGATCTGGGGTTCCTAGCCCATTATAAACCATAAAAGCTGTATTTCTGTTGATCACCCCACCGCTCACCTATCCACACCCATCCTGTTAGAATATCAATGATATGCTTTGATGTCCCCATACATACCTCCTACCCACCCCCATCCTCCTACCCTGTCAGACTGTCATAGTAATGCTTGAATGTTTTCACTTATATACAGTGTCAGCTAGCACATTTGCTTATTTCCGATCTGAGGAAGAAGGGCAACCTTCGAAAGCTAATCAAGTAATGTATTAAGTTATGTCCAATAAAAAAGGTATCATCTCATTTTCTTTTCCATGTTTTATTTTGTTTGATTTCTATTGATAACCTCTCGCCTAAAGAAAGCTGTAAGCCGGGCACAGGAGTAAAGACAGAACGAGAGCGACCTCCAGGGGAGCTGGACAAGATGGCGGCGGGAGAATCTCCAGCGGCACCTGTATTCACAGCAGCCCAGTTACAGCAAATAGCAACAGCAGTGGGACAAGCTTTAGAACTGAGGTTACGGCCTTTGCGGACAATATCCTTTTAACACTCACGGATCCACAAAGATCTTTACCTGTACTACTACATTTGATCACCCAGTATGGTCACCTGTTGGGGTTTAAACCGAATATGGTTAAGTCACAAGCACTTCCTTCTCACCCACAACTTGGTTAAGAATGGAGGGGGTCCTTTCCTATCTGTTGGGCAGACTAGCATTAAGTATCTGGGGGTCTTGATCCCTGCCAATCTATCTCATTTATATACTATGAATGTTCTGCCTCTATTAGCTACACTGAAACGCACATTGGGACTCTGGAGTGCTTTGCCTGTCTCTCTTTGGGGGGGGGGGGGTTATCGCCCTGTTCAACATGATTTTAGTCCCCCAGTGGTTATATGTTTTTCAAATGCGTCCTTTGTATTTAAAAAAATAGAGTTGAGCATACCCTTCAGCGCTTGTTACGAACCTTTTTGTAGCAGGGCATGAAAGTGCACATTTCTATAGCTATTTTACAAAAACCTAAGGGCCCCCCCCCCCCCCCCCATTTTTATCTATTTGCTGCAACCCAGACTTCCCAGCAGGTACTGATTCAAAAGCATTTGCAAGATGGAGGCTACTAGGGATTCAGTATTTAACACAGCTTTTGAAACTGGATTACGTGTGGAGTCTTACAGTGGGTGGACTTAAGCAAGGATGTATAGGAGACTATAAATGAAGCTCTTACATTAAGCTCTCAGAATCAAGTACCTGGCTTACCATCATAGATACTTACAAGAGTCAACTGAAGATTTAAACTACTCTAAAGTGGCACAAAACTGGGCTCAAGACTATCTGTGACTATAGCTCCAACTCATATCCAAAGCTGTCTACAGATTATTTACAAAGTTACCTGAAGGCAATGAAAGTGTGACAAGGAGGTGGCCGTAGCTAGAAGGTTACTAGGCTATATAGAGAGAGGTGTGACCAGCAGAAGAAAAGAGGTGTTGATGCCCCTGTACAAGTCATTGGTGAGGCCCCACCTGGAGTATTGTGTTCAGTTTTGGAGGCCGTATCTTGCTAAGGATGTAAAAAGAATTGAAGCGGTGCAAAGAAAAGCTACGAGGATGGTATGGGATTTGCGTTACAAGACATATGAGGAGAGACTTGCGGACCTGAACATGTATACCTTGGAGGAACAGGGGTGATATGATACAGACGTTCAAATATTTGAAAGGTATTAATCCGCAAACAAACCTTTTCCGGAGATGGGAAGGCGGTAGAACGAGAGGACATGAAATGAGATTGAAGGGGGGCAGACTCAAAAAAGATGTCAGGAAGTATTTTTGCATGGAGAGGGTGGTGGATGCTTGGAATGCCCTCCCACGGGAGGTGGTGGAGATGAAAACGGTAACGGAATTCAAACACGCGTGGGATAAACATAAAGGAATCCTGTGCAGAAGGAAGGGATCCTCAGAAGCTTAGCCGAAATTGGGTGGCGGAGCAGGTGGGGGAAGAGAGGTTGGTAGTTGGGAGGCGAGGATAGTGGAGGGCAGACTTATACAGTCTGCCAGAGCCGGAGATGGGAGGCGGGACTGGTGCTTGGGAGGCGGGAAATACTGCTGGGCAGACTTGTACGGTCTGTGCCCTGAAAAAGGCAGGTACAAATCAAGGGAAGGTATACACATGAGTTTATCTTGTTGGGCAGACTGGATGGACCGTGCAGGTCTTTTTCTGCCGTCATCTACTATGTTACTATGTATGTATTACAAAATTTTTGAGGAATCAAAGTGCTGCATTTTACCGCCTTCCCATCTCCGGAAAAGATTTTTTTGCGGATTAATACCTTTCAAGTATTTGAACGTCTGTATCATATCACCCCTGTTCCTCCTTTCCTCCAGGGTATACATGTTCAGGTCAGCAAGTCTCTGCTCATACGTCTTGGAACGCAAATCCCATACCATTCTCGTAGCCTTTTCTTTGCACCGCTTCCATTTTTTTTAACATCCTTCGCGAGGTACTTTTACTTACATAACCCAATAAGGATTTTCATTAAAAAAAAAAAAAATCCTCCTGGAAGTGCTAGCACAGAAGTCTTGAAAATACTTGCACTGCTTACACAGAAAACTACAGAGCAGTCAAGAGTGTAGTGATAGGCTTCTACTACTTAAGGAATAAGAATAGCCTTATAGGGTCAGACCAATGGTCCATTTACCCCAGTACCCTGCTCCCAACCGTGGCCAATCCAGGTCACAAGAACCTGGCAGAAACCCAATTAGTAGCAACATTCCATGCTACCAATCTCAGGGCAAGCAGTGGCTTCCCCCATAACCATTTCAATAACAGACTATGGACTTTTCCTCCAGTAACTTGTTCACTTTTAAGCCCAGATATGCGCACTGCTGTTACCACGTCCTCCAGAGTGCCAGTGCTTAACTGTGCTTTGAGTGAAAAAAAACTATTTCCATGGAATTCCATTGTGTCCCATCCTTGTACTTTTAGAGTGAAAAATCAATTAATTTTACCCATTCTATACCACTCAGGATTTTATAGACCTCAATCACCCCACAGCTGTCTCTTTTCACAGCTGAAGAGCCCTAATATCTGTTGCTTTTCCATATATAGGAGTTGTTCCATCCCCTTTATCATTTTGGTCGCTTTTTATTTGAGCCTTTTCTAATTCCACTATATCTTTTTTGAGATACAGCAACCAGAAATAAATGCAATACTGAAGATGAGGTCACACCATAGAGCGATACAGAGGCACTACAATATTCTTATTTTGCATTCCTTTCCTAATAACTCCTAGCAAGATAAGACTAGAGAATTCCATTAAGGAAGGCCTAACTCAATGGTAGGTCTCAAAATGGGGTGCATTTCCTATATTAAATGGTACTCCTCTGAATTGATGATGCATTCAAGAGCGATGGCAAAGGAGTGACTACTTACCTTGATGCAGGAAGCATGAAACATGGCAAGTCAGCAGTTAGGCTTCCAGTTTTAAAAATGCAGGTTTTTGCTGATTATTATATACAGCATTTAAAATATACAAACTGTAGTAGAAAGTTAAGATGGATACAGTGGATGAAAAATTGACCCGGTGAAAATGGAATCTTGCAGATTATCATTCCAGCACATGCTCTCAGACTTGTGTGCACGCTCTAGCTGCTACTAGCCCAGAACTCTGTGCACAGGTATTCATTATGCCCTTCCAGCATAGTACACAAGTTTTGCACAGGTTCGTTTGCATGCAATTTGTTTACTGAATCAGCACACACACACATTTGGCATTAGGCTGATGTAGAAAGTAGTACACTAAGCCATCAGTGCAGGGCTGTATCAACCCCTAGGGTTAGTCACCTTCACTCCATCATTTAGCAACATCCCACAGCTTAATTATACACTGCATGAAAAAATACTTTCTACAATTTATCGTCACTCTGCTGGTCATTGGGTTCATGGAATGTTCACTTGTCTATCCCATTGTTGTCTGTGCCCAGCAGAGTAGAATAGAGGGGAGATACAGTTTGAATGGGCAGGCCGGTTCCTGCTACTTAACTATATCAAAAGTTTTTTTAATATAGCAAACTAGGTCATATTTGAGGAATAGCTTATTTCTCTGGTACTCCTAGCCCAGTTTGGCCCATTTTTGAACTGTGTTTTTGGCACTAATTCCCCTCTCCCCATACCAAATTTGGTCCCATTCCAGACATTCTCAACTCAAATTCCTACTATTAAGAGAAGCAGGCATTAAACCTTCTAGTCATGGGGATATTTCCTTGAATCAGGGTTTAATAACTAATTCCTTTAACAGCATAGGTTTTAAATGAGAAGTGCACTGTCTATGCAACCCTTTCTCTAGCTCTCATGCACTTAACTTGAGTATAAGGTAGCCACAACACACAGAAAATTGTATACAAAGGGAAGGGAGGAATTCTACAAATGGCACGCAAAAATGGGTACAGAAGTTCAACACTAATAGCACTTTATAGAATAAACTTTAGCACTGGGTTCTGCCTGCTGCAACCTGGTATAAACCCTGATTCCTGAATTGGGCAGAGAACTGTGCACTTTTTGGAACTTCCATGGCCATGCCCCATTTAGCTTACGCACTGTAGGATTTTGGCACTAGTGTTGGAGAAAAGCATGCACTGGCTGCACCCCTAATTGGTGCCAATTAGGTTATCATCAAATTATTGATGGTTAACACCACAACTTGCATGCACATCTCAGTGCCCAAAGCTGGACGCAATATATAGAAGCCGGGGGAGAATCTCCAATACTGTTACACTGGCCTCAGTTCCAGTGGAGAAAGGGGATAGCTTTCAGCAGTTGATCTACAAAGTAACTCCTTAGCTACCTAACTAGATCCCTTTGAAAGCCACCCATGTGTTCTTTAAATATATTTCCTACTACATCTAAGGTTAAACCATAAAGGCAGTGAAAATGAAATGTCTCTGTGGTTTCAGATACTAAATTTTAATTTTTAGTTCTACTCTCAAAGCAAGAATACAAAAAAAAATATTTTTAACTGTATAAAAATCAGATGTATTATTTAACATTGCAGTTCCATTCTGACAACTTCTCTTATGTGTTCAATTTCTAAAACAGATGATTAGTAGCAGGGTTGTTTTATAAGAAGACAATTCCTGGTACATTCATAACTGCATACGCATCCTGGCAGTGAAGTCTTGTGCCTAGATAAAACATGTAGAATCAGCTAACCCAAGCTCAGTTCTTCTCTCAGCTAACTCTGCACCCTTGACAGAAGGACCTCATTGAGGAGTGATTAAATAGATCATCATAAGCTTGTAACAGACTTGCTGAGATCATAATATTGTTGTGTAGCTATTTAAGATAAAACTAATATATTCTCTCCGCATTTTATAGTGCTAAACGTTTCAGAGCATTTTGAGGAGCTATAAAAAGGTAAGATCACTGTGAAGGAGGCTATAGGAAATTACCACTTCTTAACACTCCCTTCACAAGTTACTTCTGGGGGAATTCTGCACAATGCAGAATTTGCACAAATTCCCCATCTCCGCAGAGGTGGGATCTGCTTTTTTTTGCCTTGCAGCAGTGTTTCCCAAGTCAGTCCTAGAGTACCCCCTTGCCAGCCAGGTTTTCAGGATATCTACAATAAATATGCATGAAACTGATTTGCACACATGGCCTCCATTGTAAGCAAGTATCTTTCATGCATAATTCATTGTCGATATCCTGAAAACCTGACAGGCAAAGGGTTACTCCAGCTCTGGCTTGGGAAACACTACCCTACAGCACAGCACAGGTGGCTTTCCAGCTGCCTCCTTCCCCTCCCTGTACACTCAACCTCCATCATGGCAAGAGAAGGAGCAGCCCAGCTGCATTTCTAGCTACTCCTGCTTCTCTACTGCCTTGCTCCCTAGTGGTTAAAGTCAGGCCCAGGACAACAGAGGAACAGAAAGCAGCCTGATGTGCTACTGGTGAGCTCCTTCTCATGAAAGTGGTGAGGGTGCAAGGAGGGAGAAGTGGCCTAAGGCATATGGGGGAGCTTGAAAAATAAATGAAGCATGGGGAGGGGGCTGGAAAAAAGGTGGCGGGTGTATGTGCAGGGAGTGAGCAAGGAACCTGGGGAGCTGTGAAAAAAAGGTGGACTAGGCATGTGGGAAGCTGGGAGGGGGGCACGTATGTACACATGCAATGGGAAGGGGATGGAGGTCTGTAGGAAAGTGCATAGGAACATGCTGCTGTGGCAGTGGGGAGTATTTCAAGGCTAGGGGGAGATGTCAGTCTTTATATAATGGGGGATTTCTGCACTAGCAAATTGCAAATAAACTGTGCAGCAGAAATTTCAGTTATTTGCACAGAATTGCCCCTGGAGTCAAAAATAGAGCAACCATAAAAAGGCCTGCCACAGAATAGGCAAGAAATGACTAGACAGCAGCAGAGCAGGAAGAGCATGGTCAAGGCAGGATAAAACCCTCCAGTATAGACCAGTAAGAGACCCAGAGGAGAAGCCTTCCATCCTATGCCTTCAGCACAGACCTATCAACTGCAGCAGCAGCTCTACTCCTAGACCCTGCTTAACTGTATTGTTGGAACTAAGGGCTAAGCCTGTGCCCAAATGCCTGAACACAGATACAGAAGTTGTGGGACTCAAGTTCAGGTTCTAGTGCACACTATGGCCTTGCCCGAGGACCACAAGAGAGAGAACTTCATATATGTATTTGTCCTAACATGTGAAGGCAACAGGGAACCCATTCCCTACACATAAGTTGATTTTTGTTTCACGTTCCAACCTTTGTGTGGCTATATTTGAAAGCTCACAAGCCCACCCTTGCTTGCACAGTTACAGGTCACATATATAGGCATCAGCTCACAAATATGATACTACTAAAATTTAGTCATAGGAAGACATATCATATCCCTCATCAAACTATCCTCAGTACTGTTCTGAAAGGGTATGATACATACCTGTAGCAGTTGTTCTCCGAGGACAGCAGGCTGATTGTTCTCACGACTGGGGTTGACGTCCGCGGCAGCCCCCACCAACCGGAAGAAGCTTCGCGGGACGGTCAGCACGCAGGCCACGCCCACCGCGCATGCGCGGCCGCCTTCCCGCCCGTGCGCGACCGCTCCCGCCAGTTGAATGACAAGCAATCAAATATGAAACACACAACTCCAAAGGGGAGGAGGGAGGGTAGGTGAGAACAATCAGCCTGCTGTCCTCGGAGAACAACTGCTACAGGTATGTATCATACCCTTTCTCCGAGGACAAGCAGGCTGCTTGTTCTCACGACTGGGGTATCCCTAGCTCTCAGGCTCACTCAAAACAATAACCCAGGTCAATTGAACCTCGCAACGGCGAGGGTACAACAGAAATTGACCTACGAAGAACAACTAACTGAGAGTGCAGCCTGACCAGAATAAATTCGGGTCCTGGAGGGTGGAGTTGGATTTACACCCCAAACAGATTCTGCAACACCGACTGCCCGAACCGACTGTCGCGTCGGGTATCCTGCTGGAGGCAGTAATGAGATGTGAATGTGTGGACAGATGACCACGTCGCAGCCTTGCAGATCTCTTCAATAGTGGCTGACTTCAAGTGGGCCACCGACGCTGCCATGGCTCTGACACTATGAGCCGTGACACGACCCTCAAGAGTCAGCCCAGCCTGGGCGTAAGTGAAGGAAATGCAATCTGCTAGCCAATTGGAGATGGTGCGTTTCCCGACAGCGACCCCTAGCCTGTTAGGGTCGAAAGAAATAAACAATTGGGCGGACTGTCTGTTGGGCTGTGTCCGCTCCAAGTAGAAGGCCAATGCTCTCTTGCAGTCCAATGTGTGCAACTGACGTTCAGCAGGGCGGGTATGCGGCCTGGGGAAGAATGTTGGCAAGACAATTGACTGGTTAAGATGGAACTCCGACACCACCTTCGGCAGAAACTTTGGGTGAGTGCGGAGCACTACTCTGTTGTGATGAAATTTAGTATATGGAGCATGAGCTACTAGGGCTTGAAGCTCACTGACCCTACGAGCTGAAGTAACTGCCACCAAGAAAATGACCTTCCAGGTCAAGTACTTCAGATGGCAGGTATTCAGTGGCTCAAAAGGAGGTTTCATCAGCTGGGTGAGGACGACGTTGAGATCCCATGACACAGTAGGAGGCTTGATAGGGGGCTTTGACAAAAGCAAGCCTCTCATGAATCGAACGACTAAAGGCTCTCCAGAGATGGCTTTACCTTCCACACGATAATGGTAAGCACTAATCGCACTAAGGTGATTCCTTACTGAGTTGGTCTTGAGGCCAGACTCTGACAAGTGCAGAAGGTATTCAAGCAGGTTCTGTGCAGGGCAAGAACGAGGTTCTAGGGCCTTGCTCTCACACCAAACGACAAACCTCCTCCACTTGAAAAAGTAACTCTTTTTAGTGGAATCCTTCCTAGAGGCAAGCAAGACCCGGGAGACACCCTCAGACAGACCCAACGCAGTGAAGTCTACGCCCTCAACATCCAGGCCGTGAGAGCCAGGGATTGAAGGTTGGGGTGCAGCAACGCTCCGTCGTTCTGCGAAATGAGAGTCGGAAAACACTCCAATCTCCACGGTTCTTCGGAGGACAACTCCAGAAGAAGAGGGAACCAGATCTGACGGGGCCAAAAGGGCGCTATCAGAATCATGGTGCCGCGGTCTTGCTTGAGCTTCAGTAAGGTCTTCCCCACCAAAGGTATGGGAGGATAAGCATACAGGAGGCCGGTCCCCCAATGAAGGAGAAAGGCATCTGACGCTAGCCTGCCGTGTGTCTGAAGTCTGGAACAGAACAGAGGCAGCTTGTGGTTGGTCTGAGAGGCGAAAAGATCCATCGAGGGGGTGCCCCACTCTCGGAAGATCTTGCGTACCACTCTGGAATGGAGCGACCACTCGTGCGGTTGCATGACTCTGCTCAGTCTGTCGGCCAGACTGTTGTTTACGCCTGCCAGGTACGTGGCTTGGAGAAGCATGCCGAACCGACACGCCCAACGCCACATACCGACGGCTTCCTGACACAGGGGGCGAGATCCGGTGCCCCCCTGCTTGTTGACGTAATACATTGCAACCTGATTGTCTGTCCGAATTTGGATAATTTGGCAGGACAGCCGATCTCTGAAAGCCTTCAGTGCGTTCCAGATCGCTCGGAGCTCCAGGAGGTTGATCTGCAGATCCTTTTCCTGGAGGGACCACAGACCCTGGGTGTGAAGCCCATCGACATGGGCTCCCCACCCCAGGCGAGACGCATCCGTCGTCAGCACTTTCGTGGGCTGCGGAATTTGGAATGGACGTCCCAGGGTCAAATTGGTCCGTATGGTCCACCAGAGCAGTGAAGTGCGGCAACTGGTGGAGAGGCGGATGACATCCTCTAGATTCCCGGTGGCTTGGAACCACTGGGAAGCTAGGGTCCATTGAGCAGATCTCATGTGAAGACGAGCCATGGGAGTCACATGAACTGTGGAGGCCATATGACCCAGAAGTCTCAACATCTGCCGAGCTGTGATCTGCTGAGACGCTCTGGTCTGCGAAGCCAGGGCCAAGAGATTGGTGGCCCTCGCTTCGGGAAGGTAGGCCTGAGCCGTCTGGGAATTCAGCAGCGCTCCTATGAATTCCAGAGACTGAGTTGGCTGGAGATGGGACTTTGGGTAATTTATCACAAACCCCAGCAGCTCCAGAAGTTGAATAGTGCACTGCATGGACCGGAGGGCTCCGGCCTCCGAGGTGTTCTTGACCAGCCAATCGTCGAGATATGGGAACACGTGCACTCCCAGCTTGCGTAGGTAGGCCGCTACCACCACGAGGCACTTTGTAAACACTCGTGGGGCAGAGGCGAGCCCAAAGGGCAGCACACAATACTGAAAGTGCCGTGCGCCCAGGCGGAATCTGAGATACTGTCTGTGAGCTGGCAGTATCGGGATGTGAGTGTATGCGTCCTTTAAATCCAGGGAACATAGCCAATCGTTTTTCTGAATCATTGGCAGAAGGGTGCCCAAGGAAAGCATCCTGAACTTTTCTTTGACCAGGAATTTGTTCAGGCCTCTCAGGTCTAGGATGGGACGCATCCCCCCTGTTTTCTTTTCCACAAGGAAGTACCTGGAATAGAATCCCTGCCCTTCCTGCCCGGGTGGTACGGGCTCGACCGCATTGGCGCTGAGAAGGGCGGAGAGTTCCTCTGCAAGTACCTGCTTGTGATGGGAGCTGAAAGACTGAGCTCCCGGAGGACAATTTGGAGGCAGGGAGGCCAAATTCAGGGCGTATCCGTACCGCACTATTTGGAGAACCCACTGGTCGGAGGTTATGAGAGGCCACCTTTGGTGAAAGAATTTTAACCTCCCTCCGACCGGCAGGTCGTCCGGTACGGACACTTGTAGGGCGGCTATGTTCCCATGGATCCAGTCAAAAGCCCGTCCCCGGCTTTTGCTGTGGAGGCGCAGGGGGCTGCTTAGGCGCACGCTGTTGACGGGAACGAGCGCGCTGGGGCTGTCCCTGTGCCTGACGAGGCCTTCGGGCCGGCTGGTTGTACCTACGCTTCGCAAAAGAATAGGGTGCAGCCTGCCGAGCCCGGGAAAAACGCCCGCCCGCGGGGGCGGGTGCTGAAGGCGCCCGGTGGGAGAGCTTGTCGAGAGCGGTTTCCCGCTGATGCAGTTGGTCAACCATCTGCTCGACCTTCTCGCCAAAAATATTATCCCCCCGGCAAGGGACGTCAGCCAGTCTCTGCTGGGTGCGGTTGTCCAGGTCAGAGGCACGCAGCCATGAGAGCCTGCGCATCACTATACCTTGGGCCGCAGCACGAGATGCCACGTCACAGGTGTCAAAAATCCCCCTGGACAGGAACTTTCTGCACGCCTTCAGCTGCCTGACCACCTCCTGATAAGGCCTGGACTGCTCCGGCGGGAGCTTATCGACCAGGTCCGCCAGCTGTTGCACATTGGTCCGCATGTGGATGCTCATATAGAGCAGGTAAGATTGGATGCGGGTCACGAGCATGGAGGATTGGTAGGCCTTCCTCCCAAATGAGTCCAGAGTGCGAGACTCCCGCCCCGGGGGCGCCGAGGCGGTATCCCTCGAACTCCGTGCCCTCTTGAGAGCAGAATCCACGACCGCTGAGTCATGGGGCAACTGGGGCCGCATGAGCTCTGGGTCAGAGTGGATCCTGTACTGGGACTCTGCTTTCTTGGGAATGGTGGGGTTAGTTAGTGGTCGCACCCAGTTCCGAAGCAGCGTCTCCTTCAGGACATTGTGCAGCGGTACCGTGGAGGACTCTCTAGGTGGTGATGGATAGTCGAGGACCTCGAGCATCTCGGCCCTCGGCTCTTCCACAGAGACCACGGGAAAGGGAATGCTTATAGACATATCCCGCACAAAGGAGGCAAAGGAGAGACTCTCAGGAGGTGAGAGCTTCCTCTCCGGTGACGGCGTGGGGTCCGAGGGAAGGCCCGTAGACTCCTCTGAGGAGAAATATCTCGGGTCCTCCTCTTCCCCCCACGAGTCCTCATCCTCGGTATCGGACATTAGCTCATGTAGCTGAGTCCGGTACCGGGCCCGGCTCGACGTCGAGGCACCAAGGTCTCGGTGTCGTCGAGCGGTGGACTCCCGCGCCGGCGGGGACGGAGCTCCCTCCATCGACGTCGACGGGGACTCCACCTGCGTGGCGGTCGAGACCGGCACCGCAAGCGGCGGCGGTGTCGACAGCCCTGGCGCCGGGCTAGAGCTCGCCGGCGCCACAGTCATCGGCGTCGGGGGTGCTCCGACGCCGGCACAGCCTGGCGCATCAGCCCTTCCAGGATCCCCGGAAGGATGGCTCTGAGGCACTCGTCCAGGCCCGCTGCCGGGAAAGGCGGTGGGGCCGGTAAGGGTGTCGGTGCCAGAAGCTGCTGGGGGCCAGGAGACGGCACCGAGGTGCCGGAACCCCGACGCGTCGGTACCTCCACCACCGACGGAGATCTCTCCTCTCTGCGATGACGCTTCGGCGTCGACTCCTCTTCAGGGTGCACCGAGGGCTCCCGGTGACGGCGCTTCTTATCTTTTTTCCGGTGCACGTCACCGGTGCCGGAGGGCATGGAGGAGGAGGAGGTCGATCCCCCTCGGTCTCGAGGTACCGGGTCCGACAGGGTTCGGTCCCGTGGCTCACGAGTTGAGGGAGTGACCGGGGCCGACTGCCCACGCGGCCTCTCAACCCCACTCTCACCGGCGGACCGGCGGGCCAACGGGACCTGTTCTCCTGGGGTCGCTGCCATCGGTGCCGATGTCTCGGGCATCGATACCGGTACCGAAGAACCGGCCTTCGATACCGATGCCGTCGAGGTCGACGTCGAGGGGCCGGCGCAAGTTCCAAAAAGACGGTCCCGCAGAACTTGCCTCGCAACCTGAGTCCGTTTCCGGAGACCGAGACACAAAGCGCACGACTTGAGATTGTGCTCCGGCCCGAGGCACTGGAGGCACCAAGCGTGGGTGTCGGTCTGCGAGATCGGCCGGCCGCAGCGACCACACTTCTTAAATCCACTCGGGACCTTCGAGGACATCGACGGAAAAATCGCGTCGGCGAAGTCAAAGTCGGCAATGGTGGCGAAAATCACACCACGAAAAAATCAACCGACCGAGCGGCCACTAGGCCGCAACGTGGCGTCCCCGCTAGAAAGTGAGGGAAAAAGGGGAGCGCGTGCTCCACACGCGCAAAAAAGATTTCTCTTTTTTTTTTTTTTTTAAAAACAATACAAACAAAAACAGAGGGAACCGAACGGTCCAAGCGACGATCCGCGTAAACGCGGTCGAAAATCCGGCGGCTGAACAGAGAGAGAGGCAAACGCACCACTCTCTCAGTCGCGGGAAAAAAGTAACTGGCGGGAGCGGTCGCGCACGGGCGGGAAGGCGGCCGCGCATGCGCGGTGGGCGTGGCCTGCGTGCCGACCGTCCCGCGAAGCTTCTTCCGGTTGGTGGGGGCTGCCGCGGACGTCAACCCCAGTCGTGAGAACAAGCAGCCTGCTTGTCCTCGGAGAATATATAGTACAGCTGAATAATCAGATGGGGAGCTCAGTAACTTCATTACCAGCTACACACAATTCTTCATAGATTCTTTCACAAATATTAAAGTACTGCTAATCTTACAAAAGTGACTGAAGATTTCATGTAGGGAGGTTGCCTGGGCATTCCAAAAATTAACATGTTTCACTCAAGCTATGACAGTTTGTTCCTGCAACAATATAATTTACCTCTAATCATTTTGAGTAACTCTTGGCTTCATAGTATGCATTCACTCTCTCTCTGCTCAATATTATGCACACCATTTAAATGAGGAACAACCCTGGATCACTGTTCGGTTCTGTTCCCCTGAAAGGGCTGAATAAACTTTAATGGATGACAGTGTGAAAGGATTGGAGGAAAACAGTCAGCTGATGTTTAAGATACCACACACACAGGCACCATTTTAAAGCCTGAGAACATTTTAAGCAGAGTGCCAAGTGTGAATCCAAGGTATTAATGTGCCAAGAGTTATTCAAAATGACTGAAGTAGTAGTATTTTTATTTGTTATTCTGTTGTAGAAACCCGTACCTTTACGCAGCTAGGCAAAACAATGTTGACATCAGGAGGTTGCTTGGACATTACGCTCAAAGATGTTAAGTTTCGGAATCATTGCTAAGGACATTTTTGTAAAAGATATACATAAAATATATACAAATATTTTTAAAAAGTATACTAAAGGATCTATGAAGAAATGAGCTGGTAATGAAGTTACCGAGTTTGCCATCTGATAATCCAACCGTACTATAGACTGAGAACAGTCCTGAGGATAGCTCAAATCAGGGGAATATTAATTCAGAGCCATGGCCACCACAATGTTAAGCAGATAATCAATGGCTCTGTTTAGAAAAGGCCACTATAGTCTATAAATTTAAATGAACATATCCATCACGAGTGGCCATGGAACCAATAAGAATCCGGTTGCAGCTCCTTGGTACTCTGGGCAAGTCACTTAACCCTCCACTGCCCCAGGTACAAAATACATACCTGTACATAATACATAACCTGCATTGATTGTAACCACAGAAAGATGGTACATCAAGTTTCATCCTCTAGGAGAACCACTATTTTGTGGCACTTCCTGAAATGGAAGAAGCTGGTTAGCAGTTGAGCTACCTGCTACCCAGATCATTTTAGCCCTACCCCTGGACTTCCAACATTTCCTAATCTTACAATTTAAACAATAAAACCTGAACATTTGCATATGGCTTTGAGCACTAAGAATGTGTGCATGATCCGTGTGTTTAAATACCTTCCCTGTTCAAGTACCTGCCTTTTTATTAGGCTCTCGTGTACTGTCTCAACAATTCTTGATCTATCTGATAGAAGGAGGTCTTGTTGAATAGGGAGGGAAGGGGGTGGGGAAAGTTTTTGAGGGATTGTTACTGGTGTTCTGTTGCTTTCATTCACATTTTTCATTGTAATCTTATATAATAAAAATGAATTTTGAATGAAAATAAAAAGGAGCTGCAATGGGGGTGGGGGGGGGGGGGGGAGCATACCTTTGATTGCGCAATTAAAGTTTTAATCAAAATGCAGCCGTGCAGCCATGCTTTCTATTTTTCTGCCTTAAACCTGATCATCCACCCCAAAGGGCTACATTACTGCTGTATGCAAGCTGACATTTAAACCACAGAAGAATGGGTAAACAACATGACAACTGCTTTTGTACATATTATTCATTTATTTTGAATAGTTTATAGGATAGTGTTGCACAGTAACTAGCTATCTAGCAGAAGACTAGAAATTTTTCAAACTCATAGAAAATTTTTATTATACCAATATAATGGGAGAAAATTTACACAATGATTTGAGTGACTCTGGAACGGACAGCTTCATAGTTCCAAGGCAGAATCAGCAATTCACTCCACATATTTTCCAAGAATATCACCGTCCCTAAATAGATAGTATTCCTGCAAATGAAGAGAGATTATATGGAGCTTTTGTAAAAAAGTACATATTTAATAAAAAGAATTGTACTAAAATAAATAAATTAACCAACCTTGTCTTCCAGTAAAACTTTGGTACCTCCATACTCTGGCAATAATATTTTTTCACCAACTTTTACACTTACTGGCAAAGTTTCTCCACTCTATAAAAAACAAAACAGTCACTGGGTTTCTATTTAATGGCAAAAACAACACACACAAAAAGTTAGTATGGGTGGCTACTGTTTAACCAAATCAAAACAGAACTCTAAATGTTTCATACATATAATTTTATACATATGAAGTGTCTGAACATTTCAGAATACAATGTTTTAAAAAGAAACCCCACTAATTATGAAAAGCATTAAACAAGTTAAAAGCATCAATATTCTCCATTTAACTGCTTTTTGAAGCTTACAGTGCAATAAGATAGAAACAAATCACCTTGGGTTTTAGAACCACTAGTGTAGGACAATGTCCATGAGAGTGCTAAATCTTAACAACTTAGCAGAGACCTATCATACACTAACAAATCCCTATTATAGCACTTGTACAACGATTCACTCATTGTAAATACAAAAGGGTGTGTGAACATGATAGCTAATAAACATTAAGATACATTACTTCAGAGTATTACACCAACTGAACTCTAGATTTCTTTATATGTTAGTTTGACATCTTCCATGTTTTTCAACAAAAACATTTTAATTGCATGAGGAATGATCCAATGTTGCAATTATTATACATATTTAAGTGTATACATTGGTTACGGGTGCCAAGATCTGCCACTGTGGGGCCACATAAGAGCAAAATCTTGGAGGTGGATGCAGAAGTGTGGGAAGAGAGATGATTTCCATTGGTTCCTAAAAAATTATGGCTGGCCTGCAGAGTTTCAAGAGGCACTGATTACAAATACCATTAAGTATCAATAGTTTGTTGTGAAGGAACAAGACATGAAAGCAGTATGTCTGAATCAGGTTAAAATCTACAATAAACTCCCTACAAGTCAGGACAGGACAGACACGAGAGTGTCAAGAGCATCAAGCTTGTAAGCTCAACTTACAAAGCCAATAATTTCAGCTGTCCACTTTCCTCATCATCTCCAGGTTACAATACAAGCTCTTTGGAAGAAATATTTCCAAGGTACAAATATATTGGAGTCAGGCCAGTTAAAACAAGGCTCTGGAATGATGCCTTTGAAGTGAAGGTGTGTAGACAGAGTTGTCTAAGGAAATTGCTTCGGTCATTTTTCCTTATACCTTTTTGCAACCCCTTAGGTCATCCTTTTTTTTTTTTTCTTTATTATTTTAACATAATTTAAGAGTAAACTTGTATTCAGAAACACAGCCGAATAATTATACTTCATTATTCTCAATATACAGAATCAATATAAAAAGATATTTGTGTAAAAGAAAGAAAAAAATATGAGAATTTAAGAATTTAAACAATTCAATTAGAAAACATGTTACACTTTCTTAGACCTCAACATGGTGAGGGGGAGTTATGAATTAGAGAAGTAATCAAGAAAAAAAAAAAAATCTAAGCATCCTTTTCTAATCAGCTTTCTACCCCACCTCTTTCCTGTTTCTATCTTCACACGACACAGCTTTTTTCTGCCAAGCTCCCTCCCTCTGGAATCAATTGCCTTTCCATGCTTATGCTCTGCAACCTTACCTTAAGTTTAGTCGGCCCTAAAGACCCATCTGTTTTCTCCCAGCTTTCCCACTTGTCTATATCCTGTCTTTGAAGCATGGCTACTCCTCTTTCCTGCCTGCTCTGTCTGAATTTCTCTTTTCTATCTGTGAATTATAGTTCCTTTCTTTCTATGTTATGCCGTAAATTGTAAACTGCTTTAAGGCAGAAGCAGTATCAAGTCTTACATTAAACATTAGTGCATCGCTAGGAACAACCTCCAAGTAGAAAAAAAAAAAAAAAGACAGCATTTGATATGACATGGCACAGAACTCAGGGGTTGTGATGTTTAGTAGCTGTGTAGATGGGTAGACTGGATATGCCATTTTTCTCTGTTTCTCAATTTAGTTTCTAGCTCTCCCCATTTTCCATAACTACAATTTCATCTACCTTGGACATTAGTTGAACTATGATCCTTATTTGTAAATCTCTACTGCTGGCTCTCAAAACTATGTCCGGATTATCCTTTCCATAAAGCTCATGGGGGTCTCAACCTAGACCTTGGGACATACCTAGTCCAGTGTTCAAGCTATCTACTTTAAAAATGCAAACTTATGTTGCAAAAACTCATGCATGTTCATTGAGGAGCATCAAGGACAGGTTGAGCATTCCTGGACAAGTGTGCTAAAGTTTAAAATTCTGCATATGTACTTAAACAGAAAATATCTCAAAGATAATTTTAAAAAGCTTTTGGTGCAGAATTTCCCCCGAGTATAGTAATAGGGTACTATATTAGTTGAGACTTCTGGCAAATTTTTTTTTTTTTAAATTTCAGCAATTCACCAAGTTCAAGAGGAGCTCTGCACTGCAGGCATTGTCAACTTCTTGCAGCACAGTTGTATTCACACTTGTTGCTATAACGTGTCAAAACAGGAAGGGGGGGGGGGGGGAACTACTACCCACAATTCCTGTTTGGGCTCCATGAATTACCAAATGAAACACATGGCATCCCTACAGCAGTAGATCACTTCACCTCTGCATAACACACCATCTCCACCCCTAATCTCAACTTGTCCCTCTTCAACATTCTCTGGCCCACACATCTTGTTGCTTCTATTCACACCCCCCTCATCTTACCTGCTTCCCCTTCAAAACCCCCACCCCCACTTACCTTGCCTGCTTCCCTACCTGTCCCCAGCTATTCAGAGAGCATAGCCAATCGTTTTGCTGAATCATGGGGAGAAGGGTGCCCAGGGAAAGCATCCTGAACTTTTCTTTTACGAGATACTTGTTCAGGGCCCTTAGGTCTAGGATGGGACGCATCCCCCCTGTTTTCTTTTCCACAAGGAAGTACCTGGAATAGAATCCCAGCCCTTCTTGCCCGGATGGCACGGGCTCGACCGCATTGGCGCTGAGAAGGGCGGAGAGTTCCTCTGCAAGTACCTGCTTGTGCTGGAAGCTGTAAGACTGAGCTCCCGGTGGACAATTTGGAGGTTTTGAGGCCAAATTGAGGGTGTATCCTTGCCGGACTATTTGGAGAACCCACAGATCGGAGGTTATGAGAGGCCACCTTTGGTGAAAAGCTTTCAACCTCCCCCCGACTGGCAGGTCGCCCGGCACTGACACTCGGATGTCGGCTATGCTCTGCTGGAGCCAGTCAAAAGCTCGCCCCTTGCTTTTGCTGGGGAGCCGCGGGGCCTTGCTGAGTCGCACGCTGCTGACGAGAGCGAGCGCGCTGGGGCTTAGCCTGGGCCGCAGGCTGTCGGGAAGGAGGATTGTACCTACGCTTGCCAGAAGTATAGGGAACAGTCTTCCTTCCCCCGAAAAATCGTCTACCTGTAGAGGTAGAAGCTGAAGGCTGCCGGCGGGCGAATTTGTCGAATGCGGTGTCCCGCTGGTGGAGAGACTCTACCACCTGTTCGACTTTTTCGCCAAAAATGTTATCCGCACGGCAAGGAGAGTCCGCAATCCGCTGCTGGATTCTATTCTCCAGGTCGGCGGCACGCAGCCATGAGAGCCTGCGCATCACCACACCTTGAGCAGCGGCCCTGGACGCAACATCAAAAGTGTCATAAACTCCTCTGGCCAGGAATTTTCTGCACGCCTTCAGCTGCCTGACCACCTCCTGAAAAGGCTTGGCTTGCTCAGGGGGAAGAGCATCAACCAAGCCCGCCAACTGCCGCACATTGTTCCGCATGTGGATGCTCGTGTAGAGCTGGTAAGACTGGATCTTGGACACGAGCATAGAGGAATGGTAGGCCTTCCTCCCAAAGGAGTCTAAGGTTCTAGAGTCTTTGCCCGGGGGCGCCGAAGCATGCTCTCTAGAACTCTTAGCCTTCTTTAGGGCCAGATCCACAACTCCAGAGTCGTGAGGCAACTGGGTGCGCATCAGCTCTGGGTCCCCATGGATCCGGTACTGGGACTCGATCTTCTTGGGAATGTGGGGATTAGTTAGAGGTTTCGTCCAGTTCGCAAGCAATGTCTTTTTTAGGACATGATGCAAGGGAACAGTGGACGCTTCCTTAGGTGGAGAAGGATAGTCCAGGAGCTCAAACATTACAGCCCTGGGCTCGTCCTCCACAACCACCGGGAAGGGGATGGCCGTAGACATCTCCCGGACAAAGGAAGCAAAAGACAGACTCTCAGGAGGAGAAAGCTGTCTTTCAGGAGAGGGAGTGGGATCAGAAGGAAGACCCTCAGACTCCTCGTCAGAGAAATATCTGGGATCTTCTTCTTCTTCCCACGAGGCCTCACCCTCGGTGTCAGACACAAGTTCACGGACCTGCGTCTGCAACCGGGCCCGGCTCGACTCCGTGGAGCCACGTCCACGATGGGGGCGTCGAGAGGTAGACTCCCTCGCCCGCATCGGCGAAGCTCCCTCCGCCGACGTAGTCGGGGAGCCCTCCTGGGAGGTGGCCGCAGTCGGCACCGCACGCGGTACCGACGTCGGGGACCTCACCCCGGGCGATGGGCCAGCCGGCGCCACGCTCGACGGTACCGGAGGCGCAAGCACCGCCGGTACCGGAGGGGTAGGGCGCAACAGCTCCCCCAGAATCTCTGGGAGAACGGCCCGGAGGCTCTCGTTCAGAGCGGCTGCAGAGAAAGGCATGGAGGTCGATGCAGGCGTCGACGTCAGTACCTGTTCCGGGCGTGGAGGCTGTTCCGGGCTGTCCAGAGCGGAGCGCATCGACACCTCCTGAACAGAGGGTGAGCGGTCCCTCGGTGCCGATGCCTGCTGGGTGCCGACTCCCTCGGCGACCCAGAGCTCTCGGTGCCGACGCGGGGAGGGGACGGTGTCGATGCTTCTTCGACTTCTTCCGAAGCATGTCACCGGAGCTCCCCGGCACCGACGAGGAGGACGTCGAATCCACCCGTCGCTTCCTCGGGGCCGAGACCGAAGAGGGTCGATCTCGGGGGGGCTGTACCGCAGGAGCCCTCAGGGTAGGAGGAGACCCACCCGAGGGCTCACCGCCACCAGCAGGGGAATGGACAGCCCTCACCTGCACTCCACCCGATGCACCACCGTCCGACGACATCAGCAGACGAGGTCCTGGTACCACCGACGTCGATGCAGCTATCCGATGTCTCGGCGCCGATGCAGAGGCCCGATGCCTCGATGCGCTCGATGCAAGGGCGGCTGAGGAAGATGGTCTGGACGCTGACGACGTCGATGCACTCGAAGATCCCGGTGCCGATGCCGACGAAGAGCCCGAGAACAACACGTTCCACTGGGCTAGTCTCGCTACCTGAGTCCGCCTTTGAAGCAGGGAACACAGACTGCAGTTCTGAGGGCGGTGCTCGGCCCCCAGACACTGAAGACACGACGAGTGTCTATCAGTGAGTGAGATAACCCGGGCGCACTGGGTGCACTTCTTGAAGCCGCTGGAAGGCTTCGATGTCATGGGCGGAAAAATCACGCCGGCGAAATCAAAAGCCGAAATGGCGAAAATTGAAGCACCAAAATTTAGAGGGAGAAAAATCTCGACCGAGGCCAAAAAGAGGCCTACCCCGACGACGAAAGAAAACTTACCGGGGCAAAAAGCTGGAAGTACGGGGAGGATTGACACGAAACCCGGTGGAGGGTTTCCGGAGCACTTCCCGACTTTAGAAAAAGCTTTTCCGAAGAAAAAACACGCTCAAAAAACAATTTGGACGCGCGAGGTCAACTTTCCGGGGCCCGACACGGCGAAACACGACCGTACCGAGTGCGGACAAAAGAAGACTGGCCGGCTCGAGCCGGTTTCGGGCGGGAAGACGGCCGCGGGCGCGCGAGGGCTAGCAAAGGACTTTGCTAGTGAAGTTTCCGATTGGAGGGGCTGCCGTGGACGTCACCCATCAGTGAGAACAAGCAGCCTGCTTGTCCTCGGAGAATTCCCCACACCTAGTCTCCTCCAGCTTATCTTCTCTTCCACTGGCTCTTCTCCCATTTTTCCTTAGCCCCTTGCTTCCCAAGAACCTTCCTCATCTTCTTTTCTCATTGGATGACTTGGCCCTCCCTCATTCAAACTTAAGCTGCTGTAAGTTTCCTGCGCTGTAAAGCTCTTCAAGCACGCTATCAATGTGGTTCTCAATTCCTATGTTGTTCAGTCACGAGAATAGCACAGAAGTGGTACCAACAGATTTTAACCAGATCTCTACCTCTCTGCCTTGATGCAAAATACTACTACTACTAATCATTTCTATAGCGCTACTAGACGTGCGCAGAACTGTACACTTGAACATGAAGAGAGACAGTCCCTGCTCCACAGAGCTTACAATCAAAATCTGCCAACACACAGTTTCACAGCATTCCCCAGGAGGTAGTAATCACAGAACACAGAAAAGTGATTCTAAGCAGACTTGCTCAGTGTACAGAAGGGAATGGGAAAGCTCAGAACAAATTCAGACATTAATTCCCAGCTTGATTTGATTTTGCTCAGAATGCTGCGCGTCTTGTTTAAAAGAACTAGAGATGAAGCAGCATATGAAGAGTTTAAGAAACTAAACATGAAAAATATAGCCACAGACATGTTCAGGTTTTCCGTTTATACCACTGTGACCCACGTAATTTACAACCCCCCCCTCGAAAAAATAAAAACAAACAACAAAAACCCCTCCACAAACAAAATGCCCACGAATGATCTATCTTCCATTCACAATGAAAGACTCTACACTCAAACTTTTAGCCCGAGACAGACTAATATTTCAGTTTACTTGGCCTGAGAATAGGTGACATTTCTTCACAGACTTTCTGCCCATAAAGTGAAAATTAACAGCTGTGAATGGATTTTGGGATTCCTTTTGTAGGCAAAATGCATTCAGCGAGACTAGAAAAGATGTCAAAATGGATTTTTTATTTGGAATTTTCCCTTGGTTAAAAATGCACTAGGTTTGAGTTACTTAGCCAAGCTAATCAACTGGCACAGAGCAGAGATCTGGAAAGAAGGAATAGAGGTGATGGAACATTTGTTGTGTTAACTTGTTAAAAGCAGGGTCTGATCATTCTGTTCTTTTGCATGGGGAAATTAGCTCTTACCCATTAATTTTATTTCCTTCAATGCAACAAATAAATGTAGCATGAGTGGGTTATGTCCATCTACCGGCAAATGGAGATAAGCAGTATATCAAATCCATGACCTCTTTCTGTAGTACAACCAAAGTGGTTTACTTTTTTAAAATTATATGCAGGTACTCCTTATTGGGCTCACAATCAAAGGTGTTTTTTGTACCTGGGGCAATGGAGAGATAAGTGACTTGCCCAGGGTCACAAGGAGCTACAGTGTGAACTGAACCCAGTTCCCCAGGTTCTGAACCCACTGCACTAACCATTAGGCTACTGTGCCTTCAGATCCAGTGCTCAGTGCCACACTTCAATATTTTGATAAAGCAACGGGAGCAAGGCGATAAACTGACCTGCTAGAAAAAAGGTCTCCTTCCTCAGGCTCAAACCATGAAGAATGCTCAAACAGAAACTGAAATGTGCACTTGATAAACTGATTTTTATGTAAACACTAGTATAAAAGGCCCGTTTCGGTAGGCAATGAAACGGGTGCTAGCAAGGTAATCCCCCCCCTGCAGCATCCTTCCTGTCTCCCCTGCCCCCCCCTGCAGCCACCCATCTGGTCTCAGGACCTCCTCCCCACCAACCCTCCTCTGCCCCTGCAGTCACACATGTGCAGCAGCCCTTCTCTTTCCCCTGCTCCCCCTTCAGCCACCCATGTCCAGCAACCCTCCTCTCCCCCTGCAGCTACCCATGTCCAGCTCCTCTCCCCTGCCCCCCTGCAGCCACCCATGTCCAACGACCCTCCTCTCCTTTCCCCTTGCCCCCCCTGTAGCCACCCATGTCCAGCAACCCACCTCTCTCCCCTGCAGCCACCCATGTCCAGTGACCCTCCTCTCCCCCTGCAGCATCCCTTCTGTCTCCCCTGCCCTCCCCATGCAGCCACCCATCTGGTCTCAGGACCCCCTCCCCACCTCCCTCTTCCCTGCCCCCCTGCAGCCATCCATGTCCAGCGACCCTCCTCTCCCCCTGCAGCCACCCATGTCCAGCGACCCTCCCCTCCCCCTGCCCCCTCCAGCTACCCATGTCCAGCGACCCTCCCCTCCCCCCTCGGCGCATCACCCAAACCCCTACCCCCCCAGCGCATCACCCAAGCCCCTACCCCCCCCTCAGGCACATCAACCCCCTCGCCACCCGCAGCCGCCAATACTAACGCTGTCCGGCCACTGCTGCGTCTCCTGTTGAGCAGCAGCGACCGGTACAAAAAGAAAAAAGCCAAAAAAAGATTTTAAACCTGAAACACGGTTCCCTAGACAGCCATCTGGCATTGGCTGTCATCTCTGCAGCCGCTCCTCCTCTCCCCTGACATCACTGCGCTCCTCCGGGGTCTTCCTGCAGGGGCAGTGATGTGGAGGGGAGAGGAGGAACGGCTGCAGTGACGACAGCCAATGCCAGATGGCTGTCTACGGAGCCGCATTTCAGGTTAAAAATCTTTTTTTGGCTTTTTTCTTTTTGTACCGGCCACTGCTGCTCCACAGGAGAAGCAGCAGCGGCCGGACAGCGTTAGTATTGGCGGCTGCGGGTGGCAAGGGAGTTGATGTGCCCGAGGGGGGGGGGGGCGATGCATCGAGGGGGGGGGTAGGGGCTTGGGTGCTGCGCCGAGGGGGGGGGCACTGAGAGCTGATTGGTAGGCAGGGGGAGGAGAGCATGTTTCCCTACTCCTCCCCCTGCCTGGCTCGCGGTTTTGCAGGGCAGGGGCTTGGGTGTTGCGCCGATGGGGGGGCACTGACAGCTGTTTCCCAGGCAGGGGGAGGAGTAGGGAAACACGCTCCGTGTGTTTCCCTACTCCTCCCCTTGCCTTGGAATCTGCTGTCAGTGACATCACTGACGTCAGTGCATTCTAAACTGCCTGGCAGACCACCTCCGAGGGAGCCACAGTACCAGGCACATTAGAACGTTGGAAGTGAGAATTATTATATAGGAAAAGTCAATCCTGCATCAACAAACCACATGCACACATTTAAATAAAGTTGCATTATCCCATAACTTAAACTTTGCCATTATAATAGTTGAGTCTGGTCAACCTCTCAACACACATCACAGTATCCTGCAAATTACTGCAGTGGCATATATCTCTCAACCAATATGACAAAGGGAATGGAACGCCTCCTCAACTTGGAAAAGAGATGGTCGAGCGGAGGATATGATCGAGGTCTACAAAATCCTGAGTGGGTTAGGGCTCCTCAGCTTGGAAAAGAGATGGCCGAGGGGAGGATATGATCGAGGTCTACAAAATCCTGAGTGATGTAGAACCAGTAAAAGTGAATTGAAAGTACAAAGACTAGGGAACACAATGAAATTAAATGGAAATAGTTTAAACAAATAGGAGCAAATTTACCATACCATCATAGCACTTACTTCCAAGAGTCACATAAAGGCCTACCAAGGAAAAGGTAATGCTGTAAACATATCAGTGGACACGAGAACATTACTATACCTACTAAACAAACTGGATTACTACAGATCAGTTCTTCGCAATACATTAAATGCTATAAGAATAACTGGACTTTTTCACACAGACAGACCCTCACCAAGCACAGGATAAGTACCCACAAACTAAAGATAGAAACAAGTAGACAAAAGTTAAACTGAAACTGGACTTTGCATGCAACACCAGAGAACTAGAAACAGTAATGCATTTCCTTCTCTACTGTGCAAAATAAAGACAATAGATGAAAATTTAAAAATTAACACATTCCACTCGTGAAATTAAAAATACATAAAAATAAAAAGCAAAATAAGGTGATACCTTTTTATTGGACTAATTTAATAATTTTTTTGATTAGCTTTCAGAGGTCAAAACCTCCTTCCTCACGTCAGTATAGTTTACTTAACCTGAGGAATTTAGATTTTGGCCTCTGAAAACTAGACAAATGTATTTAGTCCAATAAAAAGGACTCACTATTTTCTGGGGTGGGCTGTATTTATTAATTTTAATATAGGCTAACATTCTGCATTATTTCACCCTAAATTTAAAAATAAAATTATTTTTTTCTGTTTATTGTCTGGCCATTTAATTGTAGGTCAATCTCTGTTACTGTTTTCCTATCTTCTCATAACTCTTTCCAAGGTCTCCTCTTCATTTTTCATTTGTCTCCGTTTTCTTCAGCTCTTCCACTACTTCCATCTCTGACATTGATATTTTCCATTCAGCTTTCTTCTGTTTACTGCATCTGTCCACTCTGATTTCATTCACTCTTAGTATCCAGCCTTCAACCCTACCCTCTTTTTTTTGTTTTTAACCTGCACCTACTTAGAGCTTTCCAGCTCTCATTCAGGTCCTCCCCTTTTGCTTTTCTAATTCCCCAATCTATTACCAACTCTTCCCTCTCTCTCCTCAGACATACAACATTTGTCTGTGGGTTTCTCTTTTTCCTGCCATCCATGCAGCAATCTCCTATTTTTCCATCCTCCCAGTCATGCAGTATCTTCTCCTCCCCCTTCCTCTCTCTTCTCCTCCATCTAGAATCACCTGTTTTTCTGCCTGCCATATGGCATCTCCTCTTTCTGCTCCCCTGCCCCAGCCATGCAGTGTCTCCCCCTCTTGGCCATCCATAATCTCTTCCGTCTCTCTCTTTTGCCCTCACTGAACATTGCCCCTTTTCGCCTCCAATTCAAAATTGTCCCTGTCTCAGCCCTCATTGCTTCTCCATAAAACACCCCCCTTCTATCTCACCATTGCCCAATCTCTGTTTCTGCCCCCTCCATCTAGAATTGCCTATCCCCCAACATTTGAAGCTATAATAGTCATGCCTCTTCTCACACCCCCCACCATGTCGCACTGACACCTCCTTAATCTTATGACTGCTCCATCTCTCTCCCCCTCCCCCACGTCACTCCCTCTTCAAATCAAACCTCCTCCAGGCTGCTACCTGCACGAGTCTATGGCAGCAACACCAAATAGAACCCACCAGTTTCCCTTCCCTGCTGCTATCTGCCGGACTACATGAGCGCAAACGAAACAAACCCATCTGTTTTATGTGGGCTCCCCTGGGTTAATGTTACCCATGCTGCCGAGGGAATTCCAAGCGTATGGCGAATTGTCCAGGTTTAAAATCAATTATGACAAATCTGAATCACTACTACCTCTACGGATGAGATGCAGCTACACGGAGACTTTCCTTTCCGATGGGCAGCTTCAAATATTCAGATCTCTTGGGATTGGACATGGGGTGTTCACAAATTATCCCCCCTTATTTCAGCAGATTCAACGTGATTTACACCAATGGCGCGGATATTGCTGCTGTTAAGATGAATGTACTACTCCATTCACTGTTTCTCTTTCAAACCCTACTGGTGAATGTTCGCCAAGTTACAAAGCAAGATTCTGGTGGGGAGATCGTCCTTCTAGGCTTCATAGGAACATAGTATGGGCAGGCTGTAGAGTTGGGAGGGTGGGGTGTCCCTAATCTTTTCTGGTATTATTGGGCTTGTCAGTTAAGGATAGTATTGGCTTGGGATGGTGGTCTGCAATCGGTAGTGGGTCGACTTGAACAGCATGGGGTTGCATTGCGGTCATGCCTCTGGACTTCTTACTCTTTTAAGGTCTACAAAAAAAAAAAATTAAAATTTACCAATAATCCTTGGGTGCTACATTTGTTGACTTTATGGAGTTTTCTCAAATCAAAGCTGAGCCGGGAACGCCATACATCCTCTCTAGCCTACATTGTGGCTGAACCCACCTTTCTAGCTGGACAAGGGATCCCTAATTTACAGAAGTGGGTGAAGTTGAGATTGCTTAGGTATAGAGACTTGCTAGATGTGTGTGTGTGGGGGGGGGGGGGGGATCTCAATTTTTCAGAATTACAGGAGAAATTCACTATACCTGCTAAGGATTTATTCATCAATCTACAAGTTGAACATTATATGACACAAAAGGGTTGGCTGTAGGTAGACCCAGATACTGAACATTGTGAAAACATTTGGCTAGGGCTGGAGAAGCTCAGAGGGGTCATTTCAATTCTCTATTGCTTTCTCTGGGGTACAGGTTTTCAGAAGTATTCTTTTATGGAGGCTTGGGAGCAGGATTTGCGCGGTGAGCTGAGTGTAAGTAAATGGCGTGCGGTCTGCATGGAGATTAAGAAATCCTCTCCATGTGTATTTTTCAAAAAGATAAGATTCTCACTCGATTGTATTACACTCCTGTGAAGATTCACAAAATAAGCTTTGGGGTTGAGAAGGGGCCTACATATTTGGTGGGAATGTCAACAGATGACTTTTGGCAAACTGTGACAAAGGACATTTCCATGGAATTGGGAAGGAACTTTCTTTTAGATCCTAAATGGTGCTTATTGGGATTGGGGAATCAGAGGGGTCTTAAATGGCAATGCCGCTTTAAACGGATGTGCCTAACCTCTGCCAAATCTGTGATCGCTGCACATTGGCAGCAAATAGATGGTCCCACTCTATTTGCTTGGGGGCTGAAATTGCAACTTCTAGGAGAAATGGAGCATATGACTGCTAAGCGGCTGAGGCAGTTCAATCCAGATGCTGAGGATACAGACCACAACTTAGTAGTATCGGGGAGGGAATCTGTGTGTTTGTGTGTGTGGGGGGGGGGGGTTACAACGAGCCCTGGGACGCTGAAGAACACCTGGGTCCCAAATATCATATAGGCATATAAGGGGCTATGCCTGGGAGAGTGGTGCAACTGAGATTGGGTAGGCAGGGGGATATTATTTGTTAGGGTATGGAATGATGTCTTTCCTTTTATTACTGGTTGTCACTTTTTATATTGTATCTCAATCTGTTGAGGTATCAATGCTTTTTTTCTCAATAAAAATTATAAAAAAAAATTGCAGAGGGAGCACACAATATTCAGTGAAGGAAGCAGCCCCCCCCCCCCCCCCAAAAAGGAATGAGCTTGATCCACCACCAGAGGCTGCTTCCTTGACAAAACATAAGCTGAATGAAAACATCTCCTTCATCCAGCAAGATACTGTGGCTTTAGAAGCCACCTGGCCTTTCCTAGGGTCAGAAAACAGTACAAAATCTTAAAATCGTTGGTGACTTCCAGGTAGTGCAGAAGTGCCTGGCAAACACCCAAATAGTCTAAGGGCCAGATGCACTAAACTTAACGAGCAAGTAGTAAACTCTGGCATGCACTAAAGACTTTTTTCCCGACGACAGTAGCAGCTAACGAAAACGGAATGCAGAGATGAGTAAATTGTGTAGAAACCCTATTCTAATGAGATGCACTAACCTTTTCCGATTGCCTTAACGCTGGAAAATCTAACGAGAGGTCTGTACCTCTCGTTGGGGCTGCGCGGGATAAAACTTGGCCCAAAGTAAAAAAAAAAAAAAAGTAATTCCCCCCGCAATCTTTAACCCTGCTGCTAAACCCTGGAAGAGGTTTCCCTGCTCATCACCCCCCCTCCCTGCAATAATAAAAACGTCTTTTTTGGCAGTGCTTCACTCAGCTGAGAGATCTGGATGTCTCTGAGCCAATCACAGCGAGTTTAGCTCGGATAAACACGTTGTGATTGGTTCAGGGACTTCCAGGTCTCAGCTGAGTGAAGCGCTGCCAAAAAAAAGACGTTATTATTCTGGGGGGAGGGGGGGGGGGGGAAGAATGACAGCCAAAATGGACGCCCATCAAAAAAAATCCATTTTGGCAGTCATTCCCCCCCCCCCCCCTTCGAATAATAACGTCTTTTTTTGGCAGTGCTTCACTCAGCTGAGACCTGGAAGTCCCTGAGCCAATCACAACGCGATTAGCCAAGCTAAACGCGCTGTGATTGGCTCAGAGACTTCCTGGTCTTTCAGCTGAGTGAAGCACTGCCAAAAAAAGACGATTTTCTTATTGCAAGGGGGGAATGACGGCCAAAATGGACGTTTTTTTTTTTTATGGGCGTCCTCAACTGCTCTGTCCTCTGGATCAAGCCGCATCGGAGGGGGTGAGCAGCACGGCGTCTTCGGGCGGCACAGGGAGGCGTATTTGGCATGCGCAGAGCAGACAGCATAACACTTGGCTGCTCTGCGCATACTCGACCGGCCGATTGGCCGACTGTTTAACGATGGAATAGAGAATGCAAGTGAGCCACAACGAGCAGCTCATTTGCATTCCCTTTCCTTAATGCATGCCCGTTCCTTACAGATTCACTAAGGGAATCGGTAAGGGAAGGGCTCTAATGATTGTTTAGTGCATCTGGCCCTAAACCAGGGAAAATCCATTCCATAGTCCTCCCTAATCCTAACCCCCCCCCCCCCCCCCCCCAGTAAAGGCAACAAAGGGATCTCTATAAGAAAGCCTAAATCTCAAACTCACTCTGCTTATGCAATGGCAACCCCAATTAAGCAGATCGGAGGAGGTCCATTACTCTTTTGCAAGTGAGGAAGCACTTTCTCTACAGCCTACCTATCTAGTCTGGAGAATGTTAAAGTCCTGGTGTGGCTGACTGTTTCAGGAAAGGATTGTCCTTGAATTCTTTTAAGTTTCAAGTGGCAACCTTGGCTTGTTAAAGGGAGCAAGTGAACAATTTGTTGTTGGTGGCCCATCCACATGTGGTCAGATTCTTGAAAGGGATTAATCATCTGCCTATCTGTCCTTAGCAAAATCTCAGTTTTGTCCTATGATGCCTTCAGAGGGCTCTGTTTTGAGCCTCTTTGAAGTCCCCCACCGAAGGACCTTGCTGTGAAAACATGACTATTAAATAGCAAGAAACGTTCTTCCTTTAAAATATTTAATTTCTTTTATTACAATACATATATCACATAAAACCACTTATGCTGTGTAAGTTCCGGAACTTGCCCAGTCACACCCTTCACTTCACCACCCATTCACATAAACCTTGTGTGGGCACATTTCTATATATCCATAATCTGTGTACATGCTCCCCAATTGTTGTTTCCTCAATTTCAAATTACTAAGTATAAGCGTGATGAGTACGACTATACTAAAGGTTACGTATATGGGTGGATGGATAGACGGACCCGGGGACGAAAAAATAGAACTGCAGGACGGAGAGTGAATTTTAAGATCTCCTCCAGTGACTCTTCAGGGGATGATGAAGGCATAAAGGAAAGAAATCAAGGGGAAACAAATTTAAGATCAGGAAGATTGCAGGAATCTGGGACTACATTATCTAATTCTTTTTTAAGGTTACCCGAACAGATCCAAGAAATACAAATAGAAACCAAGGAGGCAGGCAAAACGTCGGGAAAAGTAAGGAAGGGGGCCAAGAAAGTAATATAATCAATATATCACAGGTTAATTTATCTATAGAGGAACAGCATGTTTTAAGTAAAGGGCTTTCATTTGTACCATCTAATACTTACGATGCTTTTGCTACGCGTCGGGCACTATATAGGTTTTTTAGGGAGCTCCGATTACGACTATTTTTTGGGGCACAAGAATCTGTAGTAGGACCGGATTCCTATCTTCCCCGTACTGGGTATAAATCTAGATGGGTACCTCCGGGACCCATCGATCCGTCAATTGTTACTTTTCAGAGACTGGTTCTGGCGGAGCTTTCTTCTATAGAGAGTCAGGAGGGGAGAGCAGGTGGTAATCTCTCTTACTCTCAAAGGCAGAGTATTGATAGACTAGCAAGAAATAAGGAAATTATTATACAGAGGGCGGACAAGGGGGGCTCCACGGTTATTATGGACTCTGAGAAATATGTTAGAGAAGCCCTTAATCAATTGAATCAACAACAGTTTTATAACAAAATTGGAAGAGATCCCACTCTAGAGTTAAAACAGCAAATAGATGAGTGGGTGGACACTGCAGTATTAAATGGTATACTTACGATTAAGGAGCAAAGATTTTTATGTCATCCGTGTCCGAAGATTCCGTATATATATTTTGTACCCAAGGTTCATAAAACCTTGGAGAATCCCCCCTGCCGCCCTATAGTATCGACACGTGACTCTGTCTTGGAACCTATATCTCAATTCATGGACAGGTTTTTAAAACCTTACATGAGCCAGGCAGAGTCATATGTCAGAGATTCTTTACATTTTATTCAATTGCTAGAAGAGATTGATTTAACACACATACGGGATGGTGAATTTCACATGATTGGGCTAGATGTGGTAGCATTATATACCAACCTTCCTCAGGATCAACTCATTAAGATGGCATCAGAATATTTGATACGTTCTGCCATGCCTATGGCTAAAGTTAAGGTGTTGAGCCAATTGCTCACCTTGGTGGTCTGCCAGAATTATTTCAGTTTCCAGAATGAGTTTTATGTGCAGAGGGGAGGGGTGGCCATGGGGGCCACGGTCGCTCCCTCGCTGGCGTGTCTGTACATGACTCAGTATGAGGAGAAATATGTATATCACTCACCATGGCAGGAACATATCCTGCTATGGAAGAGATACATAGACGATGTGATCTTATTCTGGCAGGGCACTAGGGAAGAGGCCCTTAAATTTGTTGAGTATTTGAACACATTGGACACTCATGTGCACTTCACCTTTCGTATGGATAGTGAGAAAATGGAGTTTTTGGATATATTGGTCAAGAGAATGGATAATAATGAGTTCAGTACCACTATATATAGAAAACAGACAGACCGTAATTCCATACTCCATTACACTAGCTTTCACCATCCTGCTCTCAAGAAAGGGGTTCCCATAAGCCAGTTTTTGAGACTTAGACGTATATGTTCAACCACAAGTGAATTTAGAAAACAAGCTAAGCCTATGACTCAAAGATTTCTGCAAAGAGGGTACCCTATGGGGGTGATTAAAAAAGCATACAAGAGAGCGTTGTATGCTCAACGTCCCTGGTTACTTCTCCCCACCCCAAGATCCATAGATCGCACTTTATCTTGTGTTCTGCCTTTTTCTGTTAAAGCCTCTGAAATAGGACATATTATACATAAGAACTGGCACATCCTAAGAACTCATCCGGTGTTTGCTGAGCATCCAAAAATAGCCTATTCCCGCATGTCTAATCTAGGGGAGTTGTTACATAAACCTAGAAATAATGGTAACAACCAGGGGCAACATTCACCGTGTGGGAAGTGCGCATTTTGTACATTTTCCATGTCCACTCAATGGGTTTGGATCCCTGGTACCACCAAGAAATATTTGCGCAGCATTACTGATTGCACCAGTGTAGGAGTAGTTTATTGTATAGTGTGCCCTTGTCAAATGTACTATATAGGGCACACGAAACGCCAGTTAAAAAAACGTCTGGCTGAGCATGCTAGCAACATTAGAATTAGTAAACAAGAGGCTCCTTTGGTCAGCCACTGGATAGCACATGCTCATGAAGTAGCTGATTTAAAATGCACGGTGCTTAGACAGATCACTCCGTGCAGAGGAGGGGGTGACGTTACAGCACAGTTGCTGTATATTGAACAGAGATTTATCTTCGAGTGGGATACGGTGGCTCCCAGGGGTCTGAACCTGGAGGTAGAATGGACATAGTAGGTTTTGCCCCCAGGTGAAAATGATTCAGTGAAATTTGATATAAGGAAGCAGTGTGATTTCCTGCTTTAGTCATTTAAGTTGCTGAGACGCTCACAGAGGGTCCTGTGCTGGGCTCATGATTCCTAAGGTAGGCTGCCTTAAAATTTAAAGGTTAAAGATTTCATTATTGAATTTGATTTAGATTGAATAAGTTTGTATAGGGGGGGTTAAAAGAGATAGATAGGAATGAAAGTAGGGAAATGTTATAGATAAACTATGTACTGTTTTTGGTATAGGGAAATGTTCCTCCTGAAGAAGGAGTGTTCGAAATGCGGTCTCGCATCGAGGAACAAAGAGGAACAAAAGAGAGAAGGTGCTTAAAGTCTGGAAACAGTATGTAAATTCCAGGAAGCCCTTGACACACTACACTGATTCACTCTGCTGAACTAACACTACTCCAAGAAGAGTGCTGGAGAGACTTTGTTGTGAACACTGTGCTCCTGCTTGATGTGATTTAGAAGATTTTTATGATTTAAAAGGACTATAATTTGAACCTTTAAGGACGATATCTAAGACACAAGTGGAAGATTTGAAAATGAGGAAACAACAATTGGGGAGCATGTACACAGATTATGGATATATAGAAATGTGCCCACACAAGGTTTATGTGAATGGGTGGTGAAGTGAAGGGTGTGACTGGGCAAGTTCCGGAACTTACACAGCATAAGTGGTTTTATGTGATATATGTATTGTAATAAAAGAAATTAAATATTTTAAAGGAAGAACGTTTTTTGTGATATAGTTTTGGGATCTGTTCTTCTAGTTTAAATATTTATCCCCAGTAATATATATATTAAATAGCAAGGCCATAAGACAAAGCAAGACGTACCTTCCATCAGAACAGGCCCCCGAAGAAGGGAGGTGCTTCTTCACTTACAAAAGAGTAATGAACCTCCTCTGGATAATCCTTCCTCCTTAAATGTGATCATTCAATAGCCAAGCCATAAGACCAAAGCAAGACGTATCTTCCATCAGAACGGACCCCTAATGAAGGGGGGGGGGGGTTCTCCAAGGGCAGAGGAAGAGTTTTGTCCACCAGAAGATGAATGAGATCTGCACACCACGGCCTCCTGGGCTAATATGGGATCAAAAGGTACACCCAGCCAAAACCACAGCTTCCTGGGCTGATCTGGGAGCATAAGAACTACCTAGCCCGGATGGAGTGCCACCCATCTCAGGAAACTTGCAAAGGGAGTCAGTCAGCCAGCCAGCCACTACTGGAGCAGAGCATCTACCCCCAATGAGCAGATTTACTCCGCTGGCTGAAGAAACACACAGGACCTTGGCATTGTTCTCTGCCATCAGATGCAAGGTGGGAATAACCTCCAGACAGGGCCTGAAAGCAAAAGCCCAATCGGAAAGCTCCCACTCTGATGAATTAATGTTTCTGCGGAGATAATCCGTTTGTGTAACCAGAATCCCTGCAATGTGCACTGCCAAGATCTGCAAATTCCCCACCCACATAAATAGGTGAGCCTCCAAGGCCAAGAAAGAATTGTCTGACAGAACTGATGAGCTGCAGGTGGAGTGTCCGAGCGAACACCTCAAGAACCTTCTGGATCACCCAGAGTTCCAGATGGTTGATTGGTTAACTAACCTCCAATGCAGACCATTTGGCCTGGGCTGTGGGATGAAGATAATGAGCCCGCTGGCAACTACAATCCAGTTGCGAGAAGCCAAGGACCTCCCTCATAGGAGGATATTCCGGTTCAGCAACCAAAATATGCTTCCCCTTGCTTGCTGACACCAAGGGATGTGGACAGAGAAGTCCTGCTGGATCAAGGACCAGCGACAAAGGAAGGAAGGCCTGAATTGGCCTCATGAGCCCTAGCCCAGGGGATCATGTCCAGTCACAGTATGGAGCCCAGCACCCACATGTAATCCCATGCCTGAGAAGGCAGATTGCAAACTTGGATTTGAAGCTTTAGGATCTTTAATGATGGTAGAAAAACAAGACCTGACAGCATGTCAAAGTGGACTCCCAGGTACTCAAGACAGAGAGAACTAGACTGCTCTTGGAGAAGTTGGATCACCCAGCCCAAGAATTTTTTTTTTTGGGGGGGGGGGGGGGGGGAGGGAGGAGGGAGATGCTACCTTAGGAGGTCATATCTAGGCTGTCCTGATAAGCAGCCCAGGTAGGGATTACCCTGATGCTCTAGTGGTGGAGCTAAGCTGCCACCACTATGGCTTTGGAGAATACCCTGGGAGTATTCGACAGGCCAAAAAGAATGGCCACGATTTGAAAATGCCTTCCCAAGAGTGAACTGGAGGATCACTGGTGCAGCGGGCAAATTGGGATGTAGGTCTCAGCCAACGGAACTGAGTAACTCACCTGGTTGGACCGAAGAAATCACTGACTGAAAGGTCTCCATTTGGACATACATAATCCAGAGCACCCTGTTGGCTTGCTTGATGTCTAGAACAAGCCTTCCTTCCTTCTGGGGAACTGCAAAATAAATATCTTCCCAGACGTTACTTGTTCCTTAGAACTGGAACTATGGTGCCCAAATGCACCAGCCCCTCCAAGGTGTCTGACCGCCACTCTCTTGGGTGGAGCTCTGAAAAGGATGAAGAATTTCAGCTTGTATCCAAGATTTCTAGGTTCCAATGGTCCACTCCTTGAAGAAGTTGTAAAGACACCCTTCCCTCCATAGGAGTAGCTGAGGAGGGACTCTGACACCTTAATTGCAACAATCAGGCAGTAAGCCAGTAATTTTTCATAAAAATCTTTAATGTCCCCAAAATAACCTTGTAAATGGAAATATTGGATCCAATATACTTTTGATTAATTAATTACCTCAACATGTTTTGGCTACTACCTGTTTCAGGGGCAAATTAAAAAATAAATTACATCAGCACACCACCACACACCTCCAAAGCCCTGTGTTTGACAGGTCTGGTACTTTTGGGTTTTGTACTCATATTTTTATTTCTCATTTGTAACACCTACTTCATATTTAAAATGGTTTATTATATTTGTTTTATCATGTTATGTATCTACCTTTTGTTTACATTTTATACATACACACACACACTGATTCTTTCATCTTACAGTTACTTTATTCTTATTTATGTATTTTGAGCATTTTCAGTTTGATTTATGAATACACTATTGACGTTTATTGTATTGTCTATCGTAGACCCCTGGGGCAGGCACTTGGTCAAAACAAGGTGCAATGAGTATTTTAAGAATAAAGCATTCTCATCTGACTTTTTGTCCTCCTGTTGTTTCTGGAAGAGCTCTGCTGGTCACGCTACTCTGTGTTTATACTTCTATACGCAGTGGGCCATAGTCTTCCACGTCTGCGGCACCCTTCCTGGTTCTTCTATAACTGACCCAGCATCTTAAATAAGGTTTGTTTGATTTGTTATTACCTTCCCTCTGGAGCCTGAGCCAATTGCTACCACAGTTGCTTGTAAAACTTTACCCTGGGACTTCTCTGGAAGCATGATACCGCCCTTTGTCACTGTGTCAGCTGCAAACCGTTCGACCAAGACACGGTCAAAGAGCGGAATAAATTTCTTAAATGCTTGGCCTGCCTGTTAAAAAAAAAAAAAAAAAAAAGACACACACCAAGTGTTAAAACATTTTGTAAAACAAAAATATTTAAAACTACAAACTGAACTAAATCAAACAAAATCATAACATTTTAAGAACTGTCTTGGTTTGTTTAAATATTAGCTTTCCCAAAATAAATAGAGTGATGTGGTAGCCATGTTAGTCTACTTTTAAAAGTAATCAATAGAAATAAAATAAAACTAACTTTTTTATTGGACTATTTTATTTCTATTGATTACCAAAATAAATAAAAATCATGGAGAAAAACAACAATACATTTATCTTAACTGCTTATAGTACACTACTCTGGTTATACCCAAGGCTTACAACAGATTAAGTCAACAGACGAGACCAAATCACTTTTTATGTCCTTGAAAATCAAGTCAGCAGCCATGTAGGATTTAACCTCTGTATATTATGATGTAACCAGCTGGAATGAAGAGAAGAGAAGCTTCCTCATGACCAGACTACAAATGACTAAAATTCTGCAGTCTCTCTGTGCAGCAAGTTTAAAGTGTTGAGCAAGTAGAAGGTGGAGAGTTTAAACTATTCCAGTCAATTTCTAATGTTTCAGGGAGTTTCACTCTAAGCCACCAACTGGTTGCTGCATCAAAAAGGATGAAGGGTGGCTAGATGCCGTGGCTGCCAGATTCAATTATCCGATAAAACTATGTTACATCAAAAGGCCAATCTGCCATTAGTTAAGAGAACAAAGTATGGTCACAGATTTAAAATATTTACAAAAGCAAAAAATTAAAAGATAAAAGTCAATTTTGTCTCTTGAATGTACTCCCCCCCCCCAAAAAAAAAAAATGTTCTGGGGGCAGGAGGGGGAAGTAAGAAGGATAGGAGTATAAGGTAAAATTATGTATAATCATACCTGATAATTTTCTTTCCATTAATCATAGCTGATCAATCCATAGACTGGTGGGTTGTGTCCATCTACCAGCAGGTGGAGATAGAGAGCAAACTTTTGCCTCCCTATATGTGGTCATGTGCTGCCGGAAACTCCTCAGTATGTCGATATCAAAGCTCCATCCGCAGGACTCAGCACTTAGAGAATTACACCCACGAAGGGACACTCTGCCCAGCTCACCACCGCCGAAACGGGGGAGGGGAATTAACCCAGCTCATCCCCACACAAGTGGGGGAGGGGAATCCGTCCAGCTCATCCCCGCGGAGCGGGGGAGGGACACCACACCCGCCGATGCGGGGGGATCTGGCTTATCCTGCAACCGCAACCGCGGGAGGAGCTGACTGACCCTAACACCGCCGAAGCGGGAGGGGTACAAAGCTGCCCTACAGCCGCACGAAGCGGGAGGGAGTGCCGGCAGAATTTATGTCTCAATCCAGCCCCGTAAAACGGAGGGGAGAGGAATGCAGCAGCTCACTGTAACACAAACTCGTCTCAACTCTTGAAGAATCCAAGTGAAAGAAGAACTTGAACACGAAGTCCTCCTGAAGTAACTGAAGGCTAAACTTGAACCTAAAATTCAACCAGAATATAACAGTACAGATATCTGGGAGGGGCTATGGATTGATCAGCTATGATTAATGGAAAGAAAATTATCAGGTATGATTATACATAATTTTACCTTCCATATCATCAAGCTGATCAATCCATAGACTGGTGGGATGTACCGAAGCAGTACTCACCCAGGGCGGGACATAGAAATCCCTGACCTCAACACTGAAACTCCAAACCGGGCCTCCGCCCGTGCAGCCACAGTCAAACGGTAATGCTTGGAGAATGTATGAGCCGAAGCCCCGTTGCCGCCTTGCATATCTCTTCCAAGGAGACGGATCCGGCCTCTGCCCTCGAGGCCGCCTGAGCTCTCGTGGAGTGAGCCTTCAGCTGGATAGGCGGCACCTTCCCCGCGGCCACATAAGCCGCTGCAATGGCTTCCTTGACCCATCTTGCCACTGTAGGCTTAGCAGCCTGCAGACCCTTACGAGGACCTGCAAACAGGACAAACAGATGATCCGATTTCCGGAAATCATTGGTCACTTCCAAGTATCTGATGATGACTCGTCTCACATCCAGATATTCAAGAGCAGAGTACTCCTCTGGGTAGTCCTCCCTACGAAAGGAAGGGAGACAGAGCTGCTGATTCACATGGAAGCGAGAAACAATCTTGGGCAGGAAGGAAGGCACTGTGCGAATAGTCACTCCTGCCTCAGTGAACTGCAGAAAAGGCTCTCGACATGAGAGTGCCTGGAGCTCGGAAACTCTTCTGGCTGAAGTGATAGCCACCAAAAAGACTGCTTTCAACGTCAGGTCTTTCAGAGATGCCCTCGACAAGGGTTCAACAGGCGGCTTCTGCAATGCTCTTATCACCAGGTTGAGATTCCACGCAGGCACCACTGAATGCAGAGGAGGGCACAGGTGATTAACTCCCTTGAGAAAGCGCACCACATCTGGCTGCGAAGCCAGGGAAGCACCCTTCAGGCGGCCCCTGAAGCAAGCCAGAGCCGCTACCTGGACTTTAAGGGAACTGAGCGACAGGCCTTTCTCCAGACCTTCTTGCAGGAACGCCAACACTGAAGAAATTGGAGCAGTGAAGGGAGAAAGTGAGCCTGCTTCACACCATGCTGCAAAGATACGCCAAACCCTGGCGTAAGCAGTAGAAGTAGAGCGCTTCCTCGCTCTCAGCATAGTGGCGATGACCTTGTCTGAGAAGCCCTTCTTCCTCAGACGCTGCCGCTCAATAGCCAGGCCGCAAGACCAAAGGGAGAGGGATCCTCGACTGAGAGCCTGATCAAGTCCGCATACCAGGGACGTCTGGGCCAATCCGGACCCACCAGGATTACCCTGCCGGGATGCTTTGCCACCCGGTCTAGCACCCTGCCCAACATGGGCCAGGGCGGGAACACATAGAGGAGCTCTTGTGTCGGCCACTGTTGGAGAAGAGCATCTACTCCCAGGGATCGAGGGTCCCGTCCTCTGCTGAAAAAGCGCGGCACTTGGCAATTGGCCGATGACGCCATCAGATCTAGGCTCGGCTGGCCCCAGCGCTTCGTGATGTCCAAGAACGCCTGAGCAGATAGTTGCCACTCTCCGGGCTCCAAGGTATGGCGACTGAGAAAGTCCGCCTTGTCATTCATGACTCCGGCAATGTGGGCCGCTGAAAGCTGCTCCAGGTTCGCTTCCGCCCACTGGCAAAGACTCATAGCCTCCTTGGCTAGAGGGGCGCTCTTGGTACCTCCCTGGCGGTTGATATAGGCCACGGCCGTGGCATTGTCCGACAGGACCCGTACAGGCTACAACACCAGTACCGGGATGAACTCCAATAACACCAACCGAATGGCTCTGAGTTCCAGGAGGTTGATAGACCACTTGCCTCTGCAGGAGACTAGAGCCCCTGCGCTGTCCTTCCCAAGCAGTGGGCTCCCCAGCCCATCAAAGAGGCGTCTGTTGTGACGACAATCCACTCCGGGGTCACCAGAGGCAATCCTGCAGACAACTTGTCTGTCTGCGTCCACCAGCTCAGCGCCTTGCGCACTGCTGGGTCCACGGAAAGGCGCACAGCATAATCCTCCGACATCGGAGTCCAGCGCAGCAGCAGAGATAGCTGTAGTGGTCTCATATGAGCCCTGGCCCAGGGCACTACTTCCATCGTGGCCGTCATAGAGCCCAACAGCTGCACGTAGTCCCAAGCCCGAATAGGAGAGGCTACTAGGAACTAGTCCACCTGAGCCTGAAGCTTGACAATCCGATTGTCTGGCAGGAACACTCTGCCCACTTGGGTGTCGAATCGAACTCCCAGATACTCCAGGGACTGAGTCGGGCGCAGCTGGCTCTTCTTCCAGTTGATGATCCATCCCAGGGAGCTCACCAGAGCAACTACCCGGTCCATAGCTTTGCCGCACTCTGCATAAGAGGGGGCTCGGATCAACCAGTCGTCCAGATAAGGATGGACTTGTACTCCTTCCTTTAGCAGGAAGGCCGCTATGACCCCCATTACTTTGGAAAAGGTCCGCGGAGCAGTAGCCAACCCGAAAGGGAGGGCTCTGAACTGGAAGTGTCGTCTCAGGACTGTAAAACGCAGAAAGCGTTGTGGGAATATGCAGGTACGCTTCCTTGATGTCCAAGGAAGCCAAGAACTCTCCTGCCTTCACTGCCGCTATAACAGAGCGGAGAGTCTCCATGCGAAAGTGCCGCACTTTCCAGGCCCGATTGACCCCTTTGAGGTCGAGGATAGGCCGGACAGAACCTCCTTTCTTTGGAACCACAAAGTAAATGGAGTAACGTCCCTTGCCAATCTGATTTTTTGGCACCGGAACGACCGCACCCAGGCGGATCAGGTTGTCCAAGGTCTGCTGCACTGCCACAGCTTGACCGGAGACTTGCAGGGAGAGAGTACAAACCCGTCTCTTAAGGGTTGGCAGAACTCTAGCTTGTAGCCGTCTCTGATGACTTCCAGCACCCACGCGTCTGAAGTTATAGTGGTCCACTCGCCCAGAAACGAGGACAGCCGTCCTCCAATCTGCACTGGGGCGTGGACCAAGGCCCCGTCATTGGGTACGAGACCCTGGGGGAGGACCGGAGGGAGCACCTCCGGGACGGCGGTCCCTGCGAAAGGAATGCTGCTTGGGGGAGAAATTCCTCTTGAAGGAAGAGGGGGCAGAGGAACCCGACTTGCCCGGGCGGTACCGACGGGCTTCCAGCAACCGTCCTCTGGAGGTACCGGGACGAGTACTAGCCCGAGCCCTGACCTCTGGTAATTTCTTGCCCTTAGATGTGCCGAGATCGGACACGATTTTGTCCAGCTCGACCCCAAAGAGCAGCTTGCCTTTAAAAGGCAATCTAGCCAGGCGGGATTTAGAGGCGTGGTCAGCAGACCAATGTTTCAGCCAAAGCCACCGCCGCGCAGAGACTGTCTGAGCCATGCCTTTAGCTGAGGCTCTCAAGACATCATACAGCAAGTCTGCCAAATAGGCTAAGCCCGATTCCAGGGCCGGCCAATCAGCCCACAAGGAAAGATCCGAGGGGGAAGCCCGCTGCACCATAGTCAGGCACGCCCCGGCCACATAGGAGCCGCAAACTGAGGCCTGCAAACTTAAAGCAGCTGCCTCAAAGGACGACCTTAAGGCCGCCTCCAATCTTCTGTCTTGGGCGTCCTTTAGGGCCGTGCCACCTTCCACCGGCAACGCCGTTTTCTTAGTCACCGCAGTGATTAAAGAATCCACGGTAGGCCACAGATAGGCCTCACGTTCACTCACAGCCAAAGGATAGCGGCGGGACATAGCCCTAGCCACTTTAAGGCTCGTTTCCGGGACATCCCATTGAGCCGCAATTAAGGTGTGCATGGCATCATGCACGTGGAAGGATCTAGGCGGGCGCTTCGTCCCCAGCATAATGGCAGAGCCAACAGGGGCTGAGGGAGAGACGTCCTCCGGAGAGGAAATCTTCAAAGTGTCCATGGCCTGTAAAAACAGGTTGGGCAAATCCTCTGGGCTAAAAAGCCGCGCTGCAGAGGGGTCATCCGCTCCATCCGAGCGGGGATCTATCTCCTCCAAGGAATCCGCAAAGGACCGTTGGGAGACCTCAGACACGCTGCCCTCATCTACATCGGAGGAGACAAAGTCCTCCAAGGCCTGGAAATCAACCCGAGGGCGTTTACCTCTGGGAACCTCAACCTCTTTATCAGAAGAGGGAGCAGGGGCAGCGTTTTGCATGAGGAAAGCCTGATGCAGCAGCAAAACAAACTCGGGGGAGAAACCCCCCAGACTGAGCACTTCCGCAGCCTGGGCAACAGCCCTAGACGCACTCTCAACCGGCGCTCGCAATAGCGGGGGAGAGACATGCTGCGCATCCAAAATGGCGTCCGGCGCGAAACTCCGCGAAGGAGCCGCGCGGGAAGAACGGCGCTTAACTTTAGCCGCTTGTGCCGTCGCCCAAATTAAGGGCGTTCATGGCATTAATGTCTCCAACCTCAAGGGCGGCCCACGAAGAAGCCGTCCGAGCCGCGTGGCCGGCCAAGATGGCGGAGGCGAGGAGTGGGGGATGGGCGTTTATGGCGGGAAAAAACCGCCACGCCTGAGGAACGACCGGGACATTCATCGGTCACTAAACTGTCACCCATCAAGGGCGAATCAGGTTGTAAAACCCCCGCATCCCCTCTAGAAGCGCTCCAGCGATCCGGGGAGCGACCCTTGCGCCCTCGCCCTCCGACGCCATTGCCACGAGGAGAAGAATCGGGGAACCCCCTGCCCGCTATAAAAAGGTAAAATTACCTGCTTGCCGCTCCGAGCTGTAACGAACTGGTGTCCCAGTGAGTAGCTGCAATGAACGTTTAAAGAAACGTCGAATTAAACGCCTTTAAAGACGTTTAAAATTTTTTTTTTTTTTTTTTTTTTTTTAACGGAGCCAGCGGGAGGGGGGAGAAAAGGAGGGACCTGGCACCACCAGGTTTGCACTTGCTCAAAAGAGCCCTCAACCCCAGGCCTCAACAAAACCTAAGGATTAGGCTTGGAGGCCTAGCCAGAGCTGCTGCTGTGTGTGACCACCACCTGCTGAGATAGAGAACATACTGAGGAGGAGTTTCCGGCAGCACATGACCACATATAGGGAGGCAAAAGTTTGCTCTCTATCTCCACCTGCTGGTAGATGGACACAACCCACCAGTCTATGGATTGATCAGCTTGATGATATGGAAGTGTGCACTTCTCGCTTGGCAAGAGCACACCCCACTCCATATCTCCTTCCTCCCTGCAGTTTTGCTATTTCTCTCCTCACTTTCCTCCTAGGCCCCAATAGGCTCCTTCTCAATGCCACCCACCTGGCTCCCAGATCAAGGCTAAAGTTAGGCAGTAACTAAATACAAAAAAAAAAAACATTTAATCAAAGGTTAAGTCAAAGTGTTGATCTTTAACATTGTCTCATCACTAAAGTACAGCCCTAGGTTTTAAAAAACTTCAACACCTGAAAAGTTGTGCATATCCAAGTGGGCTAAGACAGCAATTAAATACAGAAAATGATGGCAGATTAAGACCATATGGCTTATTCAATCTACCCATCCATACTAACTACTAAACCCTACAATCTTTTCTTCTTCTTTGAAGAGCCTCTGTGCTTCTTCCATGCTTTCTTGAATTCATGATCCTCATCTCCATATCTGCTAGGAGATCACTTCTTGCAACTATCACTCTTTCCATGAAGAAAATATGATTAGGAGATTACTCGAGTCTGTCCCCTTTCACCTTCATCCTATACCCCTTTTTTCCAGAACTTTCAATAAAAAGAGGACATCCTCCTGTACATTTATGCAAAGAGCTGTTTTATCCTCTTCAAGCTCATTGTACTTAAAAACTGAGAAATAAAGACAGAGGAAGTCAAAGTTCAAATCCTTCAAGTCACTTCATTGTGTTATGTTAAGTATATAAAAAAAGGGCCTGTTCACCACCAAAGGTATCCCCCCCCCCCCCATCCCATCAATCCTTTGTCTATGGAGCAAAAAGCTTAATAAATAGGGACCTTAAATTGTAAGCCCTTGTGGGGATAGGGAAATACTAGCAGGTACCTAAATATAACACTTTGATAAACAGAAAAAGCTTGAACTAAATATAAAATCATAGGTTCCTAGTTTTCTGTGCTGCATGTTTCTTCAATACATACAGACTCCATAATACACTTTTACAGTTTAATCCTTCACTTTTAAAAATGTATTTTTAGTAGCGAGCAGTATAGAATCAATACAAGAAATGAATCGGGTAGCAGATTATTAACCACCTATCGCACTGGATAGATGCTCAAACACAGCTAAAAATAACACAAAAAAATGCCTTTATCTGAAAGATCTTGTTCAATAAATCAAGTAGTGATAAAACAGCAACTTACTATTCTAGTCTGGGGTACATAAGTACATAAGCATCACCATGTTGGGACAGACCAAGGGTCCATCGGGCCCAGCACCCTGTCACCGACAGCGGCCAAAAGAACAAGCAATTTGTCCCACCCATCCTAGAAATAGTGTATTATTCCCTCGTCCATTCAATAACATTCTATGGCCTTTTCCTCCAGGAAGCCATCCAACCTTTTTTGAAGTCCGCTAAGTTAACCACCTTAACCACTTTTTCCAGCAGCGAATTCCAGAGTTTAATTACGTGTTGAGTGAAGAAAAATTTCCTCCGATTCGTTTTAAAATTTACCACACTGCAGCTTCATCGCATGCCCCCTTGTCCTAGTATTTTTGGAAAGCGTAAACAGATGCTCCACATCGACCCATTCCATTCCACTCATTATCTTATAGACCTCTATCATATCTCCCCTCAGCCGCCTTTTCTCCAAGCTGAAGAGCCCTAGCCTCTTCAGCCTTTCCTAATAGGGAAGCCGTCCCATCCTCTGTATCATCTTTGTCGCCCTTCTCTGCACCTTTTCCAATTCCACTATATATCTTTTTTGAGGTGCGGCGACCAGAACTTGAACACAATACTCGAGGTGCAGTTGCACCATGGAGTGATACAATGGCAGAATAATATCCTCATTTTTGTTTTCAATCCCTTTCCTAATGATACCCAACATTCTATTTGCTTTCCTAGCCTCTGCAGCACATTGAGCAGAAGTTTTCAATTCCAGTTCAATCCTCAAAATCAAGTCAGTTTTTACAATAAACACAATAAAGATACATAAACTATATCTACATGAACTGCTTCCACTGTGAGCAAGTCTCATATTTTCATTACAGATGTCCTAAAACTAGTCTAATTTGTAGCTCTTAACCAGAGCAGGCCACTTCCTCCATTGTAGAATATATGATTATCTACTCCAAGGTCATTTAATCTTCAAGGTCATTTTGCAGGCCTAAAAGTGGATGAACTTATTTAGTGTTAAAACTACAACCCAGTTGCAGGGTTTCCTACTTCTTATATACATTTTATATATACTAGATACAGTATGAAAATACCATTTTTAGGTCAGGCTGATCACTTGCAATACCACAGAAAAGATCCTTTCCTTAACCACCTCCTTACTTAATTTTTTAAGTAACATAGTTAAAATAGTTCTTAAATTATCGATACCATCACCAAATGTACGTGATGAGAAGTACAACATTACTAGTAATGACCAGTCACTAACTTTTTTAGTCTATCTAGAAAAATTTAACATCACATGCACAATATATACAGCTAATACAAATTAGAACATACCATACAAGACCAGAAGTTCATCAATATATACAGCTAAACAAATTAAAACATTAGAATATACCATACAAGACCAGACCAAAAGTTCATCAAGGCATACATCCACCCTGCAGCAATAGTTCACCCCCAAACTAGTATTCATATACCGTTTGCACAAGTGTATATAGGAGAAGAGGAACTGGCTCAAGTACCAGTGATCATAATTAAAAAGCACATTATATACTGGCTGCGCGATCACTCCCCTCCAGAGACACACGTGGAACACACGTTAGCGGAAAGAAAGGAACTGCTAAAGACCCAAATATCTCAGTACCAAAAAAGGCACTTAATTCTCTCCAACGGGTAGACACACAGCAAAAAAAAAAAAAAAAAACCCCCAAAAATCCAAAACTCACCATTCTCACCACCACTCACAGCGTTCACTCCCCGCGTGCCTAGTGCGAAATAGAACTAACGTTCCCGGAATCCAGCATCCACGTTAATACACGGAGGAAACTGCGCATGCGCGGCCCTGTGCTGCGCCCCTTCGCCCCCCCCCCCCAAATCCTCCGAGCCATGTTTTGCAGATCAGGCATTAGCCATCTACCTACTCTTATTTCATCATAAAACACTACTTTTTTTTGTTACTCTGATCACTCTTCCCAACACGTTCGTGCCCAATCTTTGGGGTGAAATAGTTAAGCCACTGGCCTTCGCGCTTAAAGATGACATTTCTAAACGCGACCAGAAGAAGTTGCGTAATGTCACCTCTGACCTTGGCAAACTCCAAGCGTTTCCAGAACGTTCTGGAAGCGGAACCCCGGACTAAGCATAGTGTAAAACACATGATCTCGGCAGGGTAGGAGGGGAGATGCGAGGCATCCCCTTAAAGCTGGTTACGGTTTTACCCGTTGGTTCCTAGCATCTTCTCTTTTTTAATGGCATAAAGCGGCGAGTAGTGGAATACCGACGTTCCCCCATAGACTTTCAGTGAGAGGACTGGAGAGGAGGGGGCGGGGCTTGTCGGGTTGACGGCGCTGCGTTATGCTGATTGCGGGGCTGACCGGATCACCCGGATGGGGTAGCGGCGGGTTGCCTCATGTGCGCGCGAGAGGACGAGAGGTAGAAGAGCAGAGCGCCGGAACGATTTGCCTGTAGTTCACCGCGTGACAGTACCTCGTGTGTTTCTCCCACCTCCCTTGTAACCTGCACGGTAAGTAGAGATATGAGTCTTGTAGTTTTATAGTTAAGCTTGTCTAGGAAATGTTATCTTTGGGAGAGGTAGACGCAAAAGAGAGTTAATGTTGTGAGGGTGCAGCATTGTAGTAGTGGCTTTGGGGAGCTTCTGCACTCTGGGCTTGCTTGACCTTGCATCTTTTGATGGAGATGCACGTGGTTAGAGGCCTGTACGTTTCTGCATTAGTCAGTTAGTCTTATATTGTATGATTGGGTATCTGTAGTTCTTAAAAAAATTGTCTTCTGTCGTTATGAGGTTTTTCTTTAATTCCTATATATTTTAGAATTGTGCGATCTTAAACATAAATAATGTAAAAAGCACTAAGTTTATAATTGTTTTCTTATAACTTAAAATGTCAACTGGATATTTAGTACTGTTAAGTTTGTGGTAGACTGTAGGTAGGAAAAGCACGAAAGTTAACATCTGTAGGAGTAATCCGTACATGGGAAGACAATAATTTATTAGACTTTAAAAAGTAAGCAGTTTTGAACATGCTATCACTCCCTTTTTTTATTTTAAATAATTGCCTTAAGTAATTTTGATGCGAACTCTTGTGTATCACGGTCAAGAGGCGTCAGCTTTGTGTCACGTTTTTTTATTCACGTCTGTTGGTAGGTTTTATCTTTCAGCCATGCTTCGTTTGCCCACAACCCTGCGTCGCTTCAGCTCAGTACCTAGGATACTGGCTCCTCGCTTCACCCGATCCTATGCTAAAGATGTCAAATTCGGAGCAGATGCGAGAGCTCTTATGTTACAGGGTGTCGATCTTCTGGCAGATGCTGTGGCACTTACTATGGGCCCGAAGGTAACGTATTTCGTTTGTTAGTGCACGAAAGAGAATATGTATATACGAAATTGAAAGAAAGTATAAAATGTGTTTTTAGGGAGTATAAGCAACTTGTCCAAACACATTTCCTGTTCTCCCATCCCCACTTTGGGGCTGATGCAGAAGGTATTATCACAAGTTTAATATGGTTTTTACCATGGAGTTTCCTGGCTGAGCAATGCCAAAAGTATTGGTGTTAACTTGCTCATAATCCATTTTTGCACACTATATTAACGTGTATGATAATGTAATTATCAATTCTCTAGCCCCTGCAATGCAAAACCCCAAAAAACTAGGTTGTGCATGAGAAATTGTGGAAGGGTTGGTTGAGAGGAGTGGGTGGCTAGCAGCACCTCTACTTCAGATTGTTGGTATTCTGCAAGTCCCTGGTAGTGCATGCCTGCCCCGCCCACTTCTGATATTAAAACAGAATAAAAAAAAGACATTTGCTCTAGTGGTATAGTGCTCCCCCCCACCCCCCCCCCCCCCCCCAAGCAAATGGTGTCTGTTGGAAAAATGAAAAATTCCCTTGTGGCAGACTGACCCAGCTTGGTGTATTCCATGGTGCACTGCACGTGGCAGACTGACCCAGCTTGGTGTATTCCATGGTGCACTGCACATGGCCGGGTGCCACCATTTTTTAAGTTTGTGGTGCTGGAGGCCAGGAGTAAGTGGGCATAACTCCTGCTTCATTTATGGTCTTATGGGAGGGAGGGTCCCACTAGACACCAGGAAAGATTTTGGAAGGCCCAACCTGACCTGATCTTTTTTTTATTATTTTTTTAAGTATTAATTTCAGTGTAGAGCACTAGCTTTACAGTCAGTGAAACTTTCTGCTTTGGTCTCGTGTGTAGTGCCTTGAAATAAAAAGCTCCCCCTTAGAGATTTATTCCTGTTTAACACTGTTTCAGCATTTGAGGTGATAAAAGTACTTCAATAGGCGATATTTTGGGAGATAAACCGGCCCTGCCTGAGCAGGGTTATAATGAAGGCAAGGACCAGGTGAGGCATTGGCTCAGGGTGCCAAAAGCCTGCCTCACCTTCTCCCTTGCTGTAGCCAAAATCTCTCTCCCTTGGTCTGGCACCGTCCCCCCCCCCCCCCCCCCCCCGTCCTTAAATGTAGTTGTCTCCTGAGCACCAGCAGTGTTTCACCTAACGCTACCTGCTCCAACTCCTGCGTAAATGGGAAGTTACATCAAAGTGGGGTGGGACATGGCAGAGGGAAGATGCTGGTGGTAGGTAGCGTTAGGTGAAACTCTGCTGGTGCTAGGGGACAATCACATTTAAAGATAGGTGGGGGCTGTGTGCCAATGGTGTGGGGGGCATGGGGGCACCAAACCAAAGTTTGGCTTAGGGCGCCACAGTCCCTTGAGCTGGCCCCGGGTGGAGGCCTAGTTGTTATCCTTGAAATTGTTTTGGTTTATAACTAATTTTTATTTGTTACATTTGTATCCCACATTTTCCCACCTTTTTGCAGGCTCAATGTGGCTTACATAGTACCGTAACGGCGTCTGCCTATTCCGGTATGAACAAATACAAGGTGATATGTGGTAGAATAAGGTTCATGTATGGTAAATACATTGGGGGAATTTAGAGAGGAAGAGTTAGGATATGTCCATTACAGTCTTTGGTTTCATTATGTCGCAGGTACCCAGGTTTTTTATGTTAGGTTGGTGGGGTATGCCTTTCTGAACAGATTTGTTTTTAGTACTTTTTGGAAATTTAGGTGTTCGAGCGTAGTTTTTACTACTTTTGGCAGTGCGTTCCATAGTTGTGCGCTTAAATAGGGAAAGCTGGATGCGTAAGTTCATTTGTATTTGAGTCCTTTGCTGCTTGGGTAGTGGATATTTAGGTATGATTGTGCTGATCTTGTAGTGTTTCTGGTTGGCAGGTCTATTTATACTACTGAGCCTGAAAGACTGGGGACAGTCGACCCTTCTTTGTTTCCCCTTTTTATCTGCTACCTGAGTTTTCCCATCCCATTTCTTTAAGATATGAATGTGTTTGCTTTCCTTTTAAGCATTGCCATTCTTTTTTTCCCTTTGTTTTATGTATTTTTGCTTTTTATTGTTAACTGCTTTGATCAGACTTTTATAATAGCAGTATATCAGATCCTGAATAAATGTAGCCAGAGATCCCTTGTTCTCAGGGACAATTCCTGAGGTCCTTCTAGAGGCCGACCGAGTTTCGGATTCGGCATCAAAACCAACTTGACCACCAAAATGGAAACCTGAAACTTCAGCCCTGCTGCAGCCACTTCTGCTGGCCCTCCCCTATGGTAGGCCCTACCTTGTAAAGGCCCTGGTGGTGGTGTAGTGTTTTTGGGGCAGGAACATCCTGAATTGCTTCTGTCCCCTTCCTTCAACTCCCCATGGCAGACCCACAAGTTTGCCATGGGAGGTCGCAGCCACCATTTTGGAATTGGGATTGGCCTGATCTTGAGCAACGCATTGTTGCTCAGGCCATTCCCAATTTCAAAATGGGGGGCCATGACCTCCCAAGGCAGCTGCGGGAAGTTGCCGGAGCTATCTTTTCAGCTCGGCAGGACAGGAACAGCATAGTCTTCTCCTGCCCCAAAGACATCACCAGGGCCTTTACAAGGTGCAGGCACAATGCCTTGTAGCGCTATAGAAGTGATTAGTAGGAGGAGGAGGATGGCATGGTGGGTGGTCTGGGGGGAGGTGTTTTCTTTTGGGGCGGGGTCACAGTTCCGGTTGTAGCTGAAACTGAGCCGCAGATTTTTGCTTTAGATTCAGTCGGTGTCTAGGATCCTCCTTGAGAGTGTCAGTACTACAGCGAACTAAAAATACACACACATTTTGTGTAGCAGGGTTATTTTTTTACATTTTATTTAAGGATAATGGTTGATTGTTCACAGCCTCAGTATGGTGCTGCAAGAGTTCTCAGTATGGGGAAAAGAGTAATGGTAATTCGGGGAGTACTTTGAGAAATTGCTGATTTAAAGGGACGTTTTCCTTTTGAAATTTTTTTTTTAATTAGAATTTAAATATGTGCGGTAGCATCAACAATATCAGGAACAAAACATTATATAACAAGGATCTGTCTGATAGGCACACCATATAGGGATTACAGAAATCGATGTGGATAAGTAATCATGCTAGTTCCACTTATGAAGTCTAGATGGCAGGCCTGAAGAATAAAAAGATATGGATTGTTTATACCTTTCAAATAACAATGTCCAGTTCCGCATGTAGATACTAACTGAAATCAGTTTTTCTCCGTAATAAGGCAGTAGATTTTTTTTGTCATCAGAGTAAAAGGTATGGAGGTGGATTTCCACAATATATGTCTGGGTAGCAGAGGGCCTTGGAAATAACGGATGTCCTGAATTTTAAGACCACACATCTCACCAGAAAATCTTCAGATTAAGACAATCAACAATTAGATGCATTAATGCACAAGTAGCTGATTGACAGGATCAGAGGATCAGCATAGGTCTGATGTACAAGATCCCAAAAGTTAATATTCTGGAAGTCCATAGGACTCTAGAGGAGATACATTGTCGGCTATGCAAACAGTGAGGCTCTGGGTCCATGTAGCCAAACCAAAGTCCATTGTGACTCTGAGATAGTCACCTACATCAATTTCCTATACCTGTTGGGTATTATGATAAAGTGGGTGAGTAGATGGGAAAGAGAACAAGGACCATTAATAAAATTTGCACATCTGGTAAAATTGGAGTTAAGTCTATTTTCAAGGGAAGATTTCTGGTGGAGCTGCTGGCCAAGATGGCCGCTGCAAGTTGAGCTCCACAAAACCCCGATCACAGACCATGACACGGGTGACCTGAACCTTCTCCCACAGCCTAAGCTCTGTTCTCCAGAACAGCTGTTGCCGGTCCACATCAGGGGCGTTGCCATTTCTCCTCTGGAAACGCAGCTTGGAGCCATTCGCGGCAGTTGTGTCTGAAACACAAACACCCCCCCCCCCCTTGGGGATAGCATGGTAGTCCAGTCAGGAAGAGAGAGAGTGTGGCTGTGACAGGCAGCTGGCCCATGGATTATCTCTGGGACGGTGGAGGTTGTGGGGTGTTTGCTGGCAGCCACGATGAGGAGGGAGCTGGAGTGGCAACGCTGAGGCGGAGTGGGCACCTACCATGCATCAGGATCTGGTCTGGGCCCTAGGTTACTAACCCTGAAGGTGAAAGAGAGAATCCGATGGCAGCACTTCCAGTCAATCCCTCCCGTGTGCTGCTCCTTGTACATAACTATTGCCACACTGGGACAGACAAAGGTCCATCGAGCCCAGCATACCGGAGCCTCGGGGATGAGCACTGCACTGTTGGGCCTTCTATTTGGTTGACTGCCCCATGCTTTCAGCCAGGTTGTCTCTTCACCTGATTTCTGCTTTGATTCTGGGCAGTGCTGAGGAAAAAAAGAAAAGACCTGCTCACTGGCCCCCCCTTCCCTGGTGGTAGTGTGTGAACTTTGGTCTATACAGTGAGTCGGCCTATTAGGGAGCAGTATTTGCGCATGGCAGCTTGTGGATCCAAAAAAGGCGCGGAGAAGAATGCCCCTCCATCACCTACGGTGGGATCTGCTTGGGCTTTGGAAATTGTTACAGAGGTCCGTCTGGCCGAGGTCTTGAGTACACAATTACAACAAATTATTGATAAATTAGATGGCGTGCATCATCGATTCACTACTTTCACCAAAGATCTTCAGGAGGTTCAATAGAGAATAGGAGAGATTGAGACTTCAACTCACGAATTTTCATTGGAAATCAAGCGCCTTCAGGTTACAGTTGCTTCTCTGGAAGAAAAGGTTGATCTGTAAATTCTGAGATTGGTTGGTTTACCAGAATTAGTAGGGGATTCCTGGAGATATGTCATATGTCTTTATAACATGTAATATTGAAGGGAAATGCACTGAAAAAAAAAATCCCCAGGAAAATATATTTCTGCAACTTGAGAAGTTTCTGATTCTGAATGTAGTTGCCATTGATTTTCAGATCTACTGATACAATTGTGGAAAGGTAATGGGACTTAATATACCGCCTTTCTGAGGTTTTTCAAACTACATTCAAAGCGATTTACATTATATACAGGTACTTGTTTGTACCTGGGACAATGGAGGGTTAAGTGACTTGCCCAGAGTCACAGGGAGCTGCAGTGGGAATTGAACCCAGTTCCCCAGGATCAAAGTCCACTGCACTAACCACTAGGCTACTCTAGAAGGGAAAGCGTGTTATGGTAGCAGGCCATAAAAGATCCCATTTGGGAATGTTATGAAGTTCCCGTATTTATGGGTAAAATGGGCATGCATGCACCATGCAAACAGTTGGAGGGTGGAAACTGGTTCATTCTCAGCAAAGACAGAATTAGTTGGTGATACTTCAGAGAGCTATGCAGACAACGGGACCGTAAACTGCCAGGCTATCTAGAAATTGCTACTAGTTGCTGGTGCTCAGCATGGCTGCTGCGGGGTTCAGCTTGGCGCCCATAAGTCTCCTGTTGCAGCTGGAAGCTACGAAGCTCATGGCTTAGGTGGAACGTCATCTGACCACCATCTTGGCCTCCCATGTAGTGGGAGCGAAGAACTTACAGGTGGATTTCCTCAACCATCGCACCCTCAACCCAGGGGAATGGTTTGTAAGCCCACAGGTGTTTCAGCTAATTGTGGACCAATGGGGGCTTCCCCTAATGGATCTGTTCACCACAAGCCGCAACACAAAAGTCCCCTGCTTCTTCAGTCGCAGAAGAGATCCCAAGGCGGAAGGGATAGATGCTGTTCTTCAGGAGTAGCCTCCCGTTCTTCTCTATGCGTTTCCTCCGTTGCCTCTCTTAGGGCGCCTCATTCAAAAGATCGAAGAGCATGGGGGACTGGCGATTCTCGTGGCTCCGGATCAGCAGGCCTTGGTTTGCTGACCTCTAGCGTCTTCTGTCTGCCTCTGCCTTCTGGTACAAGGTCCAATTCTGCGTCAACCTGGCTCGCTTTTTGTCTTGCAGCCTAGCTCTTGAACTGGCTCGTTTGTTGAAGAGGGGTTACTTTTCTTAGGTGATTTCTACTATGCTTAGCTTGCGGCGTCTGTCTATGTTTCTGGACTACGTTAGATATTGGCGTCTCTTTGAGGCATGGTGTATGGACTGTGGCATTTCTCCCTTCCATGCGTCACTGGCGGAGATGTTGGATTTTCTGCAGCTCGGTTTTGATAAAGGCTTGGCTCTTGCTTCTATTAAGGTGCAGGTTGCAGCGTTCTGTTTTCGGGGTTAAGTACAGGGTTAGTTGTTGGCAAATCATCTGGATGTGGCTCTCTTTTGAAGGGGTTGGTCTCAAGCAAGGACTCTTTCCGTTTTGGGATTTCAATGGAGAGCAGTTGTCTTCCTGTTCTCAAGGATTTAACACTCAAGACTATTTTTGGTAGCCATTGCCTCAACAAGGCATTAAGCTTTCTCCTTTAGATCGCCTCCTTTTTTTGGAATTTTCTAAGGAAAGGGCAGTTTTGCGTCTAGTGCATTCATTCCTCCCTAAAGTGGTTTCGCGTTTTCATGTTTCCCAGTCCATGGTCTTGCCAGTCCTGGGCTCTTCCTCAGGTACGGCAGACCAGTTGTGCATGTTGGATATTAGGAGAGCGTAAGTCCTATGAGAGCTACTGAGAAGTTCCAATGCTCGGGCCATTTCTTGGTGGTTCTTGCAAAGGTTTGGCAGCTTCGAAGCCCACTATTTCCAGGTGGCTTAAAGAAACGATAGCTTCTGCTTACCTGCTTGTTGGAAAATCTGTCCCGGAAGGGGTCAGGGCTCACTCCACTAGGGGGCAAGCAGCTTCTTGGGCGGAGAGATTCTTGATGCTGCCTGCAGACATTTGTAGGGTGGCGACTTGGGCATCTTTACATTCCTTTTCTAAGCATTACAGGCTAGATATGCAGTGTCAGGAAGCAGTCTTTGCAACGAGCGTTCTCGTGGCTGGCTTGCTGGGGTCCTCCCTTAAGTCTACTGCTTTGTTACTTCCCATCAGTCCAATCCTGGGCCGGTCTGGAGGGACACTAAGGAAGGAGAAATTTAGGTCTTACCTGCTAATTTGCTTTCCTTTAGTCCCTCTGGACCGGCTCAGGTCCCCCATGTCTTCATTGCAGAGCGGTTCTTTGGGTATAGTACCGGTAACTAGTTCGTGTTGGTTTGGTTGGTCGTTGGTTATGGATAAGTGTTCTAGGACGGAACTGATCTACATGTTTACAGTTCTAAAAACAAATTATTAATAAGAAGAAAGTAAGAATCAAAGGTGAAAGTGACTTACTGTACAACTCAGATTGAGTTGTTTGGCCAGGTGTGACACGATCCTCTTTGGGCTGGTCTTGCACTTTAATTGCAGTTCTTTCATAGCTGCTCTGGTTCCCGGTGGCACAGAAGGTAGTCTTTTTCTCTCTTTCCTGCTTTGTTAGGCATATACTGGACCTAAGATCACATGGTCAGGGCTCTTATTGGCTCTCTAGAGTCAGAAGTTCTCAGTCTCCACCTGCTGGAAGGAGTGCATAACCCATCAGTCCAATCCTGGCCGGGCCAGAGGGACTAAAGGAAAGCAAATTAGCAGGTAAGACCTACTTTCTCCATAAATATAAAACCATATATGTTCCTTCATGAGGCCAAGCATGGAGTAGAAAGCAATTTTCATGCATATAAGCAAACTCCCAGTAAAAGGAAAATATACAAGAACCCATTAGCATTATACTACTACTACTTAACATTTCTAGAGCGCTACTAGGGTTACGCAGCGCTGTACAATTTAACAAAGAGAGACAGTCCCTGCTCAAAGAGCTTACAATCTAATAGACAAGTGAACGGTCGGTCCGATAGGGGCAGTCAAATTGGGGCAATCTGGATTCACTGAACGGTAAGGGTTAGGTGCCAAACGCAGCATTGAAGAGGTGGGCTTTAAGCAAAGACTTGAAGACGGGCAGGGAGGGGGCTTGGCGTAAGGGCTCAGGAAGGTTGTTCCAAGCATAGGGTGAGGCGAGGCAGAATGAGCGGAGCCTGGAGTTGGCGGTGGTGGAGAAGGGTACTGAGAGGAGGGATTTATCCTGTGAACGGAGGTTACGGGCGGGAACGTAAGGGGAGATGAGGGTAGAAAGATAGTGAGGGGCAGCAGACTGAGTGCATTTGTAGGTAAGAAGGAGAAGCTTGAATTGAATGCGGTATCTGATCGGAAGCCAGTGAAGTGACTTGAGGAGAGGGGTGATATGAGTATATCGGTTCTGGCGGAATATGAGACGTGCAGTAGAGTTCTGAACAGATTGAAGGGGGGATAGATGGCTAAGTGGGAGGCCGGTGAAGAGTAAGTTGCAGTAGTCCAGGCGAGAGGTAATGAGAACGTGGACGAGAGTTCGGGTGGTGTGTTCAGAGAGGAAAAGGCGAATTTTGCTGATGTTAAAGAGGAAGAAGCGACAGGTCTTGGCTATCTGCTGGATATGCGCAGAGAAGGAGAGAGAGGAGTCAAAGATGACTCCGAGGTTGCGGGCAGATGAGACGGGGAGGATGAGGGTGTTATCAACTGAGATAGAAAGTGGAGGAAGAGAAGTGGGTTTTGGTGGAAAGACGATAAGCTCGGTCTTGGACATGTTCAGTTTCAGGTGGCGGTTGGACATCCAGGCAGCAATGTCGGATAAGCAGGCCGATACCTTTGCCTGGGTCTCCGCGGTGATGTCTGGTGTGGAGAGATACAGTTGGGTGTCGTCAGCATAGAGATGATACTGGAAACCATGAGATGAGATCAGGGAGCCCAGGGAAGAGGTGTAGATTGAGAAGAGAAGGGGTCCAAGGACAGATCCCTGGGGAACACCAACAGATAAGGGGATGGGGGTGGAGGAAGATCCATGAGAGTGAACTTTGAAGGTGCGGTGGGAGAGATAGGAGGAGAACCAGGAGAGGACAGAGCCCTGGAACCCAAATGAGGACAGTGTGGCAAGAAATAAGTCATGATTAACAGTGTCAAAAGCGGCAGATAGATCGAGGAGGATGAGGATGGAGTAGTGGCCTCTGGATTTGGCAAGGAACAGGTCATTACAGACTTTAGAGAGTGCTGTTTCTGTCGAGTGAAGAGGGCGAAAACCGGATTGAAGTGGATCGAGGATGGCATGAGAGGAGAGAAAATCAAGGCAGCGGCTGTGGACTGCGCGCTCAAGTATCTTGGAGAGGAAGGGTAGGAGGGAGATGGGGCGGTAGTTGGAGGGACAGGTAGGGTCTAGTGATGGTTTTTTGAGGGGTGGCATTATACCTTATATAACACAGACAAACAAGATTGATAACATATGTAGAGGTAACCAAGGCCTCAAGATAACTAATTCACGCATAGTTGAATAATGACTCTTATGAGAGCACAGTATAATAGCTGCGAGGTTTCTAACATTAAAGAGAGCAAAAGAGGTGTATTATTGTTGACGCCTCCGTAAAGGGAAAAAACACATTGTTCCAGGTAATCCTTGAGCATATCTGGATCCCCAAATGATTTGGTTTGATTATGCAACATGATTTTCATGGTTGCTGTGAAGAAAACCCATGACACGTCCACATTTAAAAAGCATCAATGCACAACACTAGAAATTGCTTCGGTCTGGAAATGGTGTCCTTGTGCAGATCCGCAACAATCAACACTTCATATAAGTGGTGCTTTTAGATTTAGCAAGCTGTAAAATCTGGATTGCATGTTGATAGTGTAGAAGTTTCACTGTTACAGAAGAGGGCTTATGGTGCCTTGGAAAAGGAAAGATGGTGACCCATGTAGCCCAAGCTCAATGGGTAGAGAAAAGGATAATTGTAGTTTAGTCAACCATCCCGTGAGAAGTTGAAATCCATTGGATCATTCATGTTTCTCTTGTTAAGCCCAATTTCTTAATATTATTGCATCTAGATTATTAAGATGTTTGAGATTATGCAGCCATCGACAGTTTCAGCACAGCTTGTAGTTGGGCATTGTGCGCTCCAAGTCTGTTTTCTGCCATATCCAGAAGAGACAAATGTGAGGAAAGCTGCTGCTTAATGTTAGCCTTTTCTTTTACTTCAACCAAAGTCTCCTTATTACCTTTTATGAGATCTTTTACCTGTAAGTGTTCTTGCATGAGTGAGCTCATTGATGCATCTTCTTGTGAGTCTTGCCTGGACTTGCAGGGTGATGGTGGTTCATGTTTGGAATGCCTAATACCCTAGTTTTGAGCTTGCGGATCCTGCTTGCTGTATCTGGTCGACGATGCAGTCAATAGAGATGAAAGCAAAAGTAGTTGAAAATGAGGGGTTTGGTGTGTACGATGAAGGTATTTAGGAGTGCAGGAGACAGAGTTTAATCTCTAGGCATCCAGCTTGGCTTGAGCTTGCGAGCACCCCCCCTTGAAGTTATACTTAGCAGAGCTTCCCAAACTGGGAACCCCACAGTCAGTTGGGTTGTCAGAACACCCACAACATACAAGATGAGTTTGCATATGCTGTGTCTTCATTGCATGCAGATAGATGTATCTCATGCATTGTGAATATCCTGAAAAGCTGGTTGGCTGTGGAGACCTCGGGACAGGTTTGGGAAACTGTTCTAAAGAATAGCATTAGTGATGATTATATGGAGAAACTTTTATGCCTGGACTGAAAAGGGATGCAATGATTTGAAAGCCCTGTTGGCACTGTAACAATTTTTTTTTATAAATTGTATTAAGTTTAGATAGGTATCTAGGAGCTTTTTTGCTGGTCCTTAATGTATATGTATGCATAGCAGGATACAGATGGTAACTAGTTTCCCTTTGTTGCCTGGTATGGGGAGGAATCCACAGACTTACCCTTTGCAAAGGATACTGGATGTTTGATAGAGAATGAAAAACATTAGAATATCTGAGGGGCAAAGGAAGAGTTATTAAACTATATTTTGAAGCAAGAATGTAGCTAGAAGGAAAAATTTCCTGGCTGATGTGGAACCCAGACTTGCTTAATTCTCTAACCTATTCAGTGTTTTCTGAGGGCTGAAGTCTTGAAATCCTCTTGTATGCTGCCTACAGGTCTACTGGAGGGCCTTTATCTGAGGTCGGATTGATATCAAATTCTACATGGGTAATAGCCTTGACACATTTCTGACAAAAAAAATTCAGGCAGGGAGGAGATGTCTACTTCCTGAGATCAGCACGCCCTGGTCTCCCTCCCTCCAGAACAGAGGCAGAGTCCATAGGGGGGGAGGATTGGTGCCAGTTAGATGGACTTGAATTTTCTTGGCAGCCATTTTCTCTAGAGACCAAATGAGCAGGAGCATGTGGGAATTTCTGCCACACGTCGCCACTGGATCACCAGGGCTTGGATGGTAGAGCCAGAGGGCGGCCTATGAGTGGGTCCGAGAGGGGGAGCTTTTTCTGTTTGTGGAGGAGCAGGAACTCTTCTGGTTCAGGGGAGCAGCAGTGATGAGGGAAGGAGAGTAATTCTGTTGAGCAAGGACTCTCATACGTGTTTAGTGCACTGCTCTGTCTAGTAGTGCTATAGAAATGAGTAGTAGTAGGAATACTTGAAATTAAACCCTTGTTTTATATTAATATTCCCCCTCCCTCTTTTTTTTTTTTTTTTTTTTTTTTTAGTGGAAAAGTGTTAACTTTTTATCATATAGTGTATACGGTAAATCAGCTCGTTAGCATGTCCAGAGGATCCTGGGGAGAACACTGAATGCAAATGCTAGGTTTTTATTTCTTCTCCCCCCCCCCCCCCCCCCTGAATGGACATGTCTTATCAAGGTGTGCAAATACTGTATTGCAAATCTGGTGTGTTGGGTCCTGAACTGTAGTTGAAAGTATTCTATTTTCCTTGTTAGGATTAGAGTTGTTTCTGCTAATTCTTGCTTTTAATGACTTTCAGGGAAGGACTGTTATCATTGAGCAAAGTTGGGGAAGTCCTAAAGTCACAAAAGATGGTGTCACTGTGGCCAAATCAATTGACTTAAAAGACAAGTACAAAAACATAGGTGCTAAACTAGTCCAGGATGTAGCCAACAATACAAATGAAGAAGCAGGAGATGGTACCACAACTGCCACAGTCTTGGCACGATCAATTGCCAAAGAAGGCTTTGAAAAAATCAGCAAAGGAGCAAACCCAGTGGAGATCAGGAGAGGTAAGATATCTACTTGGAATCAAACTAAAAGCAGAATAAAAACTGTGTAAATAAAACTTGGGACTGGTGTCTTCCTCTCCATCACCTGTGATCAGCTGGAGGAATTTGCACGTATACAGTTATATGGATAGTGTACTTGCTCAAGTGATGAAGGGAGGTTGGGTTATTTTTTAGCTGAAACTACATTAATCATTTTTGTATATATAAATTGTAGCTAGTCCTGGTAAAAGACCTCTTGGAGTCTTTTTTTTTTTTTTAGCCGCTGTTGTATTATAGCAACTCCATGCTTAAAGGGAATGTTCATTTCTGCATGTATGTGTTTTTTAAGTAATAAAAATGCTTGTGTAGTTCTTGTAACTTTGGTGGTACATGGTCAAGGAAGCACTCTCATTCAGCTACTGTAGTTCTGGTCAACAATTAGCACCAGAAGTAGCGCACAAACGAGGACATTTGCTGGAAGTTCTAAAAAGCAAAAACCTTTTGCATAATGAGATTGTTGGTGAGTTGGCTTTCAGAGAGAACAAGAAATACTCAGTAGTCACAGCCCTCTCCCCTCAGCCATTACACAGTGACACCTACTGACTTAAGTTCCATATCATCATGCTGATCAATCCATAGACTGGTGGGTTGTGTCCATCTACCAGCAGGTGGAGATAGAGAGCAATCCTTTTGCCTCCCTATATGTGGTCATGTGCTGCCGGAAACTCCTCAGTATGTTCTCTATCTCAGCAGGTGGTGGTCACACACAGCAGCAGCTCTGGCTAGGTCTCCAAGCCTAATTTTTAGGTTTTGTTGAGTACCTGGGGTTGAGGGCTCTTCTTGAGCAAGTGCAAACCTGGTGGTGCCAGGTCCCTCCTTTTCTCCCCCCTCCCGCTGGCTCCGTTAAAAAAAAAAAAAAAAAATTTTTTTGAACGTTCTTAAGGGCGTTTATTTCGACGTTTATTGCAGCTACTCGCTGGGACACCAGGTCGTTACAGCTCGGAGCGAGAAGCAGGTAGTTTTTACCTTTTTATAGCGGGCAGGGGGTTCCCTGATCGATCTCCGCGTGGCCTATGGCGTCGGAGGGCGAGGGCGCGAAGAATCGCTCCCCGGACCGCGTGTGCGCTTCTAGCGGGGATGCGGGGGTCTTAAAGTCTGACTCGCCCTTGTTGGGTGTCAGTTCGGAGGCCGGTCAGTGTCCCGGGTCTTTCTCCGGTGCGGCGGTTTTTCCCGCCATAAACGCCCATCCCCCGCTGCTCGCCTCCGCCATCTTGGCCAGCCACGCTGCTCGGACGGTTTCTTCTTGGGCCGCCCTTGAGCTGGGAGACGTTAATGCCATGGCCGCCCTTGATTTGGGCGACGGCAAAAAAGCGGCTAAAGTTAAGCACCGTTCTTCCCGCGCAGCTCCTTCGCGGAGTGTCGCGCCGGACGCCATCTTGGATGCGCAGCATGTTTCTCCCCCGCTCTTGCGAGCGCCGGTTGAGGGTGCGTCTAGGGCTGTGGCCCAGGCGGCTGAAGTGCACAGTCTGGGGGGTTTCTCCCCCGAGTTTTATTTTGCTGCTGCATCAGGCCTTCCTTATGCAGAACACTGCCCCTTCTCCCTTGTCCGATAAAGGGGTTGAGGCCCCCGGAAGTAAACGCCCTCGGGTGGATTCCCAGGCCTTAGAGGACTTTTTCTCCTCTGATGTAGATGAGGGCAGCGTATCTGAGTTCTCCCAACGGTCCTTTGCGGATTCCTTGGAGGAGACGGATTTCCGCTCGGATGGAGCGGATGACCCCTCTGCAGCGCGGATCTTTCGCTCAGAGGATTTGCCCAACCTGTTACTGCAGGCCATGAGCATTTTGAAGATTTCCTCTCCAGAGGACGTCTCTCCCTCAGCCCCTGTTGGCTCCGCCATTATGCTGGGGACGAAGCGCCCGCCTAGAACCTTCTACGTGCATGATGCCATGCACACCTTAATTTCGGCTCAATGGGATGTCCCGGAAGCGAGCCTCAAAGTGGCTAGGGCTATGTCCCGCCTCTATCCTTTGCCTGAAAGTGAACGGGAAGCCTTTCTTTGGCCTACCGTGGATTCTTTAATCACTGCGGTGACTAAGAAAACGGCGTTGCCGGTGGAAGGGGGCACGGCCCTAAAGGACGCCCAAGACAGAAGATTGGAGGCGGCCTTAAGGTCGTCCTTCGAGGCGGCTGCCTTAAGTTTGCAGGCCTCAGTTTGCGGCTCCTACGTGGCCAGGGCGTGCCTGACGATTGTGCAGCGGGCTTCCCCCTCAGATCCTTCCTTGAGGGCCGATTGGCCGGCCCTGGAATCGGGTTTGGCTTATTTGGCAGACTTACTGTATGATGTCTTGAGAGCCTCGGCTAAAGGTATGGCTCACAGTCTCTGCGCGGCGGTGGCTTTGGCTGAAACATTGGTCTGCTGACCACGCCTCTAAGTCCCGCCTGGCTAAGTTGCCTTTTAAAGGCAAGCTGCTTTTTGGGGTCGAGCTGGACAAAATTGTGACCGATCTCGGCACGTCTAGGGGCAAGAGGTTACCAGAGGTCAGGGCTCGGGCCAGTGCTCGCCCCGGTAACTCCAGAGGACGGTTTCAGGAAGCCCGTTGGTACCCGCCCGGGCAAGTCGGGCTCCTCTGCCCCCTCTTCCTTCAAGAGGAACTTCTCCCCCAAGCAGCATTCCTTTTGCAGAGACCGCCGTCCCGGAGGTGCGCCCTCCGGTCCTCCCCCAGGGTCTCGTACCCAATGACAGGGTCCTGGTCCATGGCCCAGTGCAGATTGGAGGACGCCTGTCCTCGTTTCTGGGCGAGTGGACCAGGGTAACTTCAGACGCTTGGGTGCTGGAAGTCATCAGAGACGGCTACAAGCTAGAGTTCTGCCGACCCTTAAGAGACGGGTTTGTACTCTCTCCCTGCAAGTCTCCGGTCAAAGCTGTGGCAGTGCAGCAGACCATGGACAATCTCATCCGCCTGGGTGCGGTCGTTCCGGTGCCAGAAAATCAGCTTGGCAAGGGACGTTACTCCATTTACTTTGTGGTACCAAAGAAAGGAGGTTCTGTACGGCCTATCCTCGACCTCAAAGGGGTCAATCGGGCATTGAAGGTTCGGCACTTTCGCATGGAGACTCTCCGCTCTGTTATAGCGGCAGTGAAGGCAGGGGAGTTCCTGGCATCCTTGGACATCAAGGAAGCGTACTTGCATATTCCCATCTGGCCTCCTCATCAACGCTTTCTGCGTTTTGCAGTCCTGGGCCGACACTTTCAGTTCAGAGCCCTCCCATTCGGGTTGGCTACTGCTCCGCGGACCTTCTCCAAAGTAATGGTGGTCATCGCGGCCTTCCTGCGAAAGGAAGGAGTACAAGTCCATCCTTATCTGGACGACTGGTTGATCCGAGCCCCCTCTTATGCAGAGTGCGGCAAAGCTGTGGACCGGGTGATTGCTCTTTTGAGCTCCCTGGGGTGGATCATCAACTGGGAGAAAAGCCAGCTGCGCCCGACTCAGTCCCTGGAGTATCTGGGAGTTCGATTCGACACCCAAGTGGGCAGAGTGTTCCTGCCGGACAATCGGATTGTCAAGCTTCAGGCTCAGGTGGACCAGTTCCTAGTAGCCTCTCCGCTTCGGGCTTGGGACTATGTGCAGCTGTTGGGCTCTATGACGGCCATGATGGAAGTAGTGCCCTGGGCCAGGGCTCATATGAGACCACTACAACACTCTCTGCTGCAGCGCTGGACTCCGGTGTCGGAGGATTATGCTGTGCGCCTTCCCTTGGACCCAGCAGTGCGCAAGGCGCTGAGCTGGTGGCTGAAGACAAACAAGTTGTGTGCAGGGATGCCTCTTGTGACCCCGGAGTGGATTGTCGTCACGACGGACGCCTCTTTGACGGGCTGGGGAGCCCACTGCTTGGGAAGGACAGCGCAGGGGCTCTGGTCTCCTGCAGAGGCAAAGTGGTCTATCTACCTCCTGGAACTCAGAGCCATTCGGTTGGCGCTTTTGGAGTTCCTCCCGGTACTGGCGTTGAAGCCAGTACGGGTCCTGTCGGCAATGCCACGGCTGTGGCCTATGTCAACCGCCAGGGAGGTACCAAGAGCGCCCCTCTAGCCAAGGAAGCCATGAATCTATGCCAGTGGGCGGAAGCGAACCTGGAACAGCTGTCGGCGGCCCACATTGCCGGAGTCATGAATGTCAAGGCGGACTTTCTCAGTCGCCATACCTTGGATCCCGGAGAGTGGCAGTTATCGGCTCAGGCGTTCTTGCACATCACGAAGCGCTGGGGCCAGCCGAGCCTAGATCTGATGGCGTCATCGGCCAATTGCCAAGTGCCGCGCTTTTTCAGCAGAGGACGGGACCCTCGATCTCTGGGAGTAGATGCTCTTCTCCAACAGTGGCCGACACGAGCTTCTCTATGTGTTCCCGCCCTGGCCCATGTTGGGCAGGGTACTAGACCGGGTGACAAAGCATCCGGGCCGGATAATCCTGGTGGGTCCGGACTGGCCCAGACGTCCCTGGTATGCGGACTTGATCAGGCTCTCAGTGGACGACCCTCTGCGGCTGCCAGTGGAGCAGGGCCTGTTGCATCAGGGTCCCGTGGTGATGGAGGATCCCTCCCCCTTTGGTCTTACGGCCTGGCTATTGAGCGGCAGCGTCTGAGGAAGAAGGGCTTCTCAGACAAGGTCATCGCCACTATGCTGAGAGCGAGGAAGCGCTCTACTTCTACTGCTTACGCCAGGGTTTGGCGTACCTTTGCAGCGTGATGTGAAGCAGGCTCACTTTCTCCCTTCACTGCTCCAATTTCTTCAGTGCTGGCGTTCCTGCAAGAAGGTCTGGAGAAAGGCCTGTCGCTCAGTTCCCTTAAAGTCCAGGTAGCGGCTCTGGCTTGCTTCAGGGGCCGCCTGAAGGGTGCTTCCCTGGCTTCGCAGCCAGATGTGGTACGCTTTCTCAAGGGAGTTAATCACCTGCGCCCTCCTCTGCACTCAGTGGTGCCTGCGTGGAATCTCAACCTGGTGCTCAGAGCCTTGCAGAAGCCGCCTTTTGAACCCTTGTCGAGGGCATCTCTGAAAGACCTGACGTTGAAAGCAGTCTTTTTGGTGGCTATCACTTCAGCCAGAAGAGTTTCCGAGCTCCAGGCACTCTCATGTCGAGAGCCTTTTCTGCAGTTCACTGAGGCAGGAGTGACTATTCGCACAGTGCCTTCCTTCCTGCCCAAGATTGTTTCTCGCTTCCATGTGAATCAGCAGCTCTGTCTCCCTTCCTTTTGTAGGGAGGACTACCCAGAGGAATACTCTGCTCTCAAATTTCTGGATGTGAGACGAGTCATCATCAGATACTTGGAAGTGACCAATGATTTCCGGAAATCGGATCATCTGTCCTGTTTGCAGGTCCTCGTAAGGGTCTGCAGGCTGCTAAGCCTACAGTGGCAAGATGGGTCAAGGAAGCCATTGCAGCGGCTTATGTGGCCGCGGGGAAGGTGCTGCCTATTCAGCTGAAGGCTCACTCCACTAGAGCTCAGGCGGCCTCGATGGCAGAGACCGGGTCCGTCTCCTTGGAAGAGATATGCAAGGCAGCAACTTGGGCATCGGCCCATACCTTCTCCAGGCATTACTGCTTGACTGTGGCTGCTCGGGCGGAGGCCCGGTTTGGAGCTTCAGTGTTGCGGTCAGGGATTTCAATGTCCCGCCCTGGGTGAGTACTGCTTCGGTACATCCCACCAGTCTATGGATTGATCAGCATGATGATATGGAAGGTAAAATTATGTATCATACCTGATAATTTTCTTTCCATTAATCATAGCTGATCAATCCATAGCCCCTCCCAGATATCTGTACTGTTTATATTCTGGTTGCATTTCAGGTTCAAGTTTAGTCTTCAGTTCCTGTTCAGGAGGACTTCGTGTTGAAGTTTTTTCAATTGGATTCTTCAGGAGTTGAGACGAGTATGTGTTAGTGAGCTGCTGCATTCCTCTCCCCTCCGTTTTATGGGGCTGGATTGAGACACAAATTCTGCCTGCGCTCCCTCCCACTTCGGCGGTGTTAGGGTCAGTCAGCTCCTCCCGCGGTTGCGGTTGCAGGATAAGCCAGATCCCCCCGCATCGGCGGAGTGGTGTCCCTTCCCCGCTCCGCGGGGATGAGCTGGACGGATTCCCCTCCGCCACTTGTGTGGGGATGAGCTGGGTTAATTCCCCTCCCCCGTTTCGGCGGTGGTGAGCTGGGCAGAGTGTCCCTTCGTGGGTGTAATTCTCTAAGTGCTGAGTCCTGCGGATGGAGCTTGGATATTGACATACTGAGGTGTTTCCGGCAGCACATGACCACATATAGGGAGGCAAAAGGATTGCTCTCTATCTCCACCTGCTGGTAGATGGACACAACCCACCAGTCTATGGATTGATCAGCTATGATTAATGGAAAGATAATTATCAGGTATGATACATAATTTTACCTTATTATTCTTGAGGGCCACAAACTCTTCTGGTTTTCAGGATATTCCTGACAAATATGCATGAGAACCACATTGTGTATTTGATTATCTTGAAAACCAGAGCACTTTGTCTTTTTCAAAACTGGAGTAGGCTGCCATTCGTAAGAGTAGACTGTAGTGCTGAACAAATTGCTGCAGAGATCAGGCAGCAGGTGGAAGTACACCAGATAGTGGTAAATGAAGCTTACAGTACCAAGTTACCAGTCTTGCTGAAATCCCAGAGGAACCGGTGCAATCTGGCCAGAAGAAAAGTTTATGGTTCTGTAGTGTTGCAGGACAGTTTTTAACTAACTAGATTTTTTTTCTTTCTAGTATCACTGTCATTAGTACAGAAGCACTATTTACTGGAACGGACTGAAGGTCCGTCAAGTCCGCTATCCTGTTCCCAACAGGTACCAATCCAGGTCACAAGTACTTGACGGGATGAAAGGTGGCAGGAGTCTGTCCATGTACAGTGCATGCCTACTACCTTTTTAGGGAAGATCTAGTACAATATTACTCTGAGACAGTAACAAGATTTGTGATATCATGGCACATTTTTAGTACTTTGACCTATGTAAGACTTGCTCTTAAGTTATGTTTGAAACCAGACCCTGCAATAGTTCTCTTCGTGGAAATGGGGAAAAAGTTGAATTTGAGAGAACTTGCTTAGAACAGGCCTTCTCTTTTTCCCTCTCCTGTGAGGTAGGTTTTGAAGATACTAGCTGAACAGTAAAGACCCCACCCCCCCTTTGAAATTTTGGTTTGCTAGTTTTGTTGAGACCTTGGGGCCAGTCCCGTTTTTTCTGGACAGCTACCAAAGAGTAGGTGTGAGAAATGTGCATATACCAAGTGCTTGTTTTTTTTATTCTCATTTTTCATCTCCATCTTTTTTTTTAGAAATAAGGCAGTACCACTTCACAATGTTTGTGACCATGACTGCATGATTGTGGCCAAACAAAATTGTGATTTTTCTCACCCCCCTCCCCTACCCCTGATGTACCCTTGGAAAACTCAAACCACAGTTTGGAAAGCTCTGTCCTAGAGATGCGCACAGTCATGTTTTCAGATCAACACATTGAATATACATCAGAGATTGGTATATAGCAAAGAGCCACCTTCATGTATATTCATTATGCTGATCTGACGACTTGACTGGCACAGCATCTGGGGACTAATCTGGAGTTTGTGATTCCCTCCCTCATGCCAACCTTAGTCCCCATAGCTCTGGCAGCATGCATGCCACTGCCGTGCATGCTGCAAGATGGGGATTGATTTGAGGTGTTCAGGTGGGGGTCTGACCAGGTCATGTTTCTACTGGGCTTGAGTGCCTTCTGAATGTGCCCCCCCCCCCCCAAACTGGATCAGAGGACCATGGACAAGGAAGTGGTTAAGTGAGATGGGCACTTCCTTTTTGGCAGATGCTTTGTAGGATCTCTTGAGAGCTTGGGTGAAGAATATGGTGCACTCTGTGGTGAGGGGCTCAGTGGCAGATGTAGTCTGTCTAAGCTTTGTACGCTCCCCTTAAGGCTCTATGCTTTTTGGGGAGGAGTTGGATAAGTTGGTGCACGCCTTGGTCTTGAGGATTCCAGTGTTCCTCATTTGCTGGAGGATAAACCCAGGAGTGCAGGCAGAAGTGTGTTCATGAAGCTAGGCAATACCAGCCCGGCAGGTTCAGTAGTCCTTGGAAGAGTTTCTGGTACTGGTATCTCTTCCACATTTTCCTCTGTGAAAACCGAAGCAAAGAATTAATTTAACCTCTCTGCTATGGCATTGTTGCCATATGGCCAACTTCTCATTCCCTACTGTCTTAATAAAACTCTCAGGTCCGCTCAACAAAACCAACTTCTCCGAGGACAAGCAGGCTGCTTGTTCTCACGACTGGGTGACGTCCGCGGCAGCCCCCACCAACCGGAAATAAGCTTCGCGGGACGGTCGACACGCAGGGCACGCCCACCGCGCATGCGCGGCCGTCTTCCCGCCCGTGCGCGACCGCTCCCGCCAGTTACTTTTTTTCCGCGACTGAGAGAGTTGTGTTTTCCCCTCTCTCTCGTTTCAGCCGCCGGATTTTTTCGACCGCGTTTACGCGGATCGTCGCTTTTGGCCTGTTCGGCCTCTTCTTCTTCTTCTTTCTCTTTTATTAAAAAAAAAAAAAAAAAAAAAAAAAGAATTTTGCGCGTGTGGAGCACGCGCTCCTTCTTTTCCCTCGCTTTCTAGCGGGGACGCCTCGTTGCGGCCTAGTGGCCGCTCGGTCGGTTTCAGTTTTCGTGGTGTGATTTTAGCCACCATTGCCGACTTTGACTTCGCCGACGCGATTTTTCCGTCGATGTCCTCGAAGGTCCCGAGTGGATTTAAAAAGTGTGGTCGCTGCGGCCGGCCGATCTCGCAGACCGACACCCACGCTTGGTGCCTCCAGTGCCTCGGGCCGGAGCACAATCTCAAGTCGTGCGTTTTGTGTCTCGGTCTCCGGAAACGGACTCAGGTTGCGAGGCAAGTTCTGCGGGACCATCTTTTTGGAACTTGCGCCGGCCCCTCGACGTCGACCTCGACGGCATCGGTATCGAAGACCGGTTCTTCGGTACCGGTATCGATGCCCGAGACATCGGCACCGATGGCAGCGACCCCAGGAGAACAGGTCCCGTCGGCCCGCCGGTCCGCCGGCGAGAGTGGGGTAGAGAGACCGCGTGGGCAGTCGGCCCCGGTCACTCCCTCAACTCGTGAGCCACGGGACCGAACCCTGTCGGACCCGGTACCCCGAGACCGAGGGGGATCGACCTCCTCCTCCTCCATGCCCTCCGGCACCGGTGACGTGCACCGGAAAAAAGACAAGAAGCGCCGTCACCGGGAGCCCTCGGTGCACCCTGAAGAGGAGTCGACGCCGAAGCGTCATCGCAGAGAGGAGAGATCTCCGTCGGTGGTGGAGGTACCGACGCGTCGGGGTTCCGGCACCTCGGTGCCGTCTCCTGGCCCCCAGCAGCTTCCGGCACCGACACCCTTACCGGCCCCACCGCCTTTCCCGGCAGCGGGCCTGGACGAGTGCCTCAGAGCCATCCTTCCGGGGATCCTGGAAGGGCTGATGCGCCAGGCTGTGCCGGCGCCGGGGGTGCTTGCGCCCTCGGCGCCGATGACTGTGGCGCCGGCGAGCTCTAGCCCGGCGCCGGGGCAGTCGACACCGCCGCCGCTTGCGGTGCCGGTCTCGACAGCCACGCAGGTGGAGTCCCCGTCGACGTCGATGGAGGGAGCTCCGTCCCCGCCGGCGCGGGAGTCCACCGCTCGACGACACCGAGACCTCGGTGCCTCGACGTCGAGCCGGGCCCGGTACCGGACGCAGCTACATGAGCTAATGTCCGATACCGAGGATGAGGACTCGTGGGGGGAAGAGGAGGACCCGAGATATTTCTCCTCAGAGGAGTCTACGGGCCTTCCCTCGGACCCCACGCCGTCACCGGAGAGGAAGCTCTCACCTCCTGAGAGTCTCTCCTTTGCCTCCTTTGTGCGGGATATGTCTATAAGCATTCCCTTTCCCGTGGTCTCTGTGGAAGAGCCGAGGGCCGAGATGCTCGAGGTCCTCGACTATCCATCACCACCTAGAGAGTCCTCCACGGTACCGCTGCACAATGTCCTGAAGGAGACGCTGCTCCGGAACTGGGTGCGACCACTAACTAATCCCACCATTCCCAAGAAAGCAGAGTCCCAGTACAGGATCCACTCTGACCCAGAGCTCATGCGGCCCCAGTTGCCCCATGACTCAGCGGTCGTGGATTCTGCTCTCAAGAGGGCACGGAGTTCGAGGGATACCGCCTCGGCGCCCCCGGGGCGGGAGTCTCGCACTCTGGACTCATTTGGGAGGAAGGCCTACCAATCCTCCATGCTCGTGACCCGCATCCAATCTTACCTGCTCTATATGAGCATCCACATGCGGACCAATGTGCAACAGCTGGCGGACCTGGTCGATAAGCTCCCGCCGGAGCAGTCCAGGCCTTATCAGGAGGTGGTCAGGCAGCTGAAGGCGTGCAGAAAGTTCCTGTCCAGGGGGATTTTTGACACCTGTGACGTGGCATCTCGTGCTGCGGCCCAAGGTATAGTGATGCGCAGGCTCTCATGGCTGCGTGCCTCTGACCTGGACAACCGCACCCAGCAGAGACTGGCTGACGTCCCTTGCCGGGGGGATAACATTTTCGGTGAGAAGGTCGAGCAGATGGTGGACCAACTGCATCAGCGGGAAACCGCTCTCGACAAGCTCTCCCACCGGGCGCCTTCAGCACCCGCCCCCACGGGTGGGCGTTTTTCCCGGGCACGGCAGGCTGCACCCTATTCTTTTGCAAAGCGTAGGTACAACCAGCCGGCCCGAAGGCCTCGCCAGGCACAGGGACAGCCCCAGCGCGCTCGTTCTCGTCAACAGCGTGCGCCTAAGCAGCCCCCTGCGCCTCCACAGCAAAAGCCGGGGACGGGCTTTTGACTGGATCCACGGGAACATAGCCGCCCTACAAGTGTCCGTACCGGACGATCTGCCGGTCGGAGGGAGGTTAAAATTTTTTCACCAAAGGTGGCCTCTCATAACCTCCGACCAGTGGGTTCTCCAAATAGTGCGGTGCGGATACGCCCTGAATTTGGCCTCCCTGCCTCCAAATTGTCCTTCGGGAGCTCAGTCTTTCAGCTCCCTTCACAAGCAGGTACTTGCAGAGGAACTCTCCGCCCTTCTCAGCGCCAATGCGGTCGAGCCCGTACCACCCGGGCAGGAAGGGCAGGGATTCTATTCCAGGTACTTCCTTGTGGAAAAGAAAACAGGGGGGATGCGTCCCATCCTAGACCTGAGAGGCCTGAACAAATTCCTGGTCAAAGAAAAGTTCAGGATGCTTTCCTTGGGCACCCTTCTGCCAATGATTCAGAAAAACGATTGGCTATGTTCCCTGGATTTAAAGGACGCATACACTCACATCCCGATACTGCCAGCTCACAGACAGTATCTCAGATTCCGCCTGGGCGCACGGCACTTTCAGTATTGTGTGCTGCCCTTTGGGCTCGCCTCTGCCCCACGAGTGTTTACAAAGTGCCTCGTGGTGGTGGCGGCGTATCTACGCAAGCTGGGAGTGCACGTGTTCCCATATCTCGACGATTGGCTGGTCAAGAGCACCTCGGAGGCAGGAGCCCTCCGGTCCATGCAGTGCACTATTCAACTTCTGGAGCTGCTGGGGTTTGTGATAAATTACCCAAAGTCCCATCTCCAGCCTACTCAGTCTCTGGAATTCATAGGAGCGCTGCTGAATACCCAGACGGCTCAGGCCTACCTTCCCGAAGCGAGGGCTACCAATCTCTTGGCCCTGGCTTCGCAGACCAGAGCGTCTCAGCAGGTCACAGCTCGGCAGATGTTGAGACTTCTGGGTCATATGGCCTCCACAGTTCATGTGACTCCCATGGCTCGTCTTCACATGAGATCTGCTCAATGGACCCTAGCTTCCCAGTGGTTTCAAGCCACCGGGAATCTAGAAGATGTCATCCGCCTCTCCACCAGTTGCCGCACTTCACTGCTCTGGTGGACCATCCGGACCAATTTGACCCTGGGACGTCCATTCCAAATTCCGCAGCCCACGAAAGTGCTGACGACGGATGCATCTCGCCTGGGGTGGGGAGCCCATGTCGATGGGCTCCACACTCAGGGTCTGTGGTCCCTCCAGGAAAAGGATCTGCAGATCAACCTCCTGGAGCTCCGAGCGATCTGGAACGCACTGAAGGCTTTCAGAGATCGGCTGTCCTGTCAAATTATCCAAATTCGGACAGACAATCAGGTTGCAATGTATTACGTCAACAAGCAGGGGGGCACCGGATCTCGCCCCCTGTGCCAGGAGGCCGTCGGGATGTGGCGTTGGGCGTGTCGGTTCGGCATGCTCCTCCAAGCCACGTACCTGGCAGGCGTAAACAACAGTCTGGCCGACAGACTGAGCAGAGTCATGCAACCGCACGAGTGGTCGCTCCACGCCAGAGTGGTACGCAAGATCTTCCGAGCGTGGGGCACCCCCTCGGTGGACCTTTTCGCCTCTCAGACCAACCACAAGCTGCCTCTGTTCTGTTCCAGACTTCAGGCACACGGCAGGCTAGCGTCGGATGCCTTTCTCCTCCATTGGGGGACCGGCCTCCTGTATGCTTATCCTCCCATACCTTTGGTGGGGAAGACCTTACTGAAGCTCAAGCAAGACCGCGGCACCATGATTCTGATCGCGCCCTTTTGGCCCCGCCAGATCTGGTTCCCTCTTCTTCTGGAGTTGTCCTCCGAAGAACCGTGGAGATTGGAGTGTTTTCCGACTCTCATTTCGCAGAACGACGGGGCGTTGCTGCACCCCAACCTCCAGTCTCTGGCTCTCACGGCCTGGATGTTGAGGGCGTAGACTTCACTGCGTTGGGTCTGTCTGAGGGTGTCTCCCGGGTCTTGCTTGCCTCTAGGAAGGATTCCACTAAAAAGAGTTACTTTTTCAAGTGGAGGAGGTTTGTCGTGTGGTGTGAGAGCAAGGCCCTAGAACCTCGTTCTTGCCCTGCACAGAACCTGCTTGAATACCTTCTGCACTTATCAGAGTCTGGCCTCAAGACCAACTCAGTAAGGAATCACCTTAGTGCGATTAGTGCTTACCATTATCGTGTGGAAGGAAAAGCCATCTCTGGAGAGCCTTTAGTCGTTCGATTCATGAGAGGCTTGCTTTTGTCAAAGCCCCCTATCAAGCCTCCTGTTGTGTCATGGGATCTCAACGTCGTCCTCACCCAGCTGATGAAACCTCCTTTTGAGCCACTGAATACCTGCCATCTGAAGTACTTGACCTGGAAGGTCATTTTCTTGGTGGCAGTTACTTCAGCTCGTAGGGTCAGTGAGCTTCAAGCCCTAGTAGCTCATGCTCCATATACCAAATTTCATCACAACAGAGTAGTGCTCCGCACCCACCCAAAGTTCCTGCCGAAGGTGGTGTCGGAGTTCCATCTTAACCAGTCAATTGTCTTGCCAACATTCTTCCCCAGGCCGCATACCCGCCCTGCACACATTGGACTGCAAGAGAGCATTGGCCTTCTACTTGGAGCGGACACAGCCCCACAGACAGTCCGCCCAATTGTTTGTTTCTTTCGACCCTAACAGGCTAGGGGTCGCTGTCGGGAAACGCACCATCTCCAATTGGCTAGCAGATTGCATTTCCTTCACTTACGCCCAGGCTGGGCTGACTCTTGAGGGTCATGTCACGGCTCATAGTGTTAGAGCCATGGCAGCGTCAGTGGCCCACTTGAAGTCAGCCACTATTGAAGAGATTTGCAAGGCTGCGACGTGGTCATCTGTCCACACATTCACATCACATTACTGCCTCCAGCAGGATACCCGACGCGACAGTCGGTTCGGGCAGTCGGTGCTGCAGAATCTGTTTGGGGTGTAAATCCAACTCCACCCTCCAGGACCCGAATTTATTCTGGTCAGGCTGCACTCTCAGTTAGTTGTTCTTCGTAGGTCAATTTCTGTTGTTTCCTCGCCGTTGCGAGGTTCAATTGACCTGGGTTCTTGTTTTGAGTGAGCCTGAGAGCTAGGGATACCCCAGTCGTGAGAACAAGCAGCCTGCTTGTCCTCGGAGAAAGGGTATGATACATACCTGTAGCAGTTGTTCTCCGAGGACAGCAGGCTGATTGTTCTCACCTTCCCTCCCTCCTCCCCTTTGGAGTTGTGTATTGCATATTTTTTGCTAGTCATTCAACTGGCGGGAGCGGTCGCGCACGGGCGGGAAGACGGCCGCGCATGCGCGGTGGGCGTGCCCTGCGTGTCGACCGTCCCGCGAAGCTTATTTCCGGTTGGTGGGGGCTGCCGCGGACGTCACCCAGTCGTGAGAACAATCAGCCTGCTGTCCTCGGAGAACAACTGCTACAGGTATGTATCATACCCTTTACTGTCCCTAGCAACCACATTATCGTCCATGAACACATTGGAGAAGCTATATTCTCGGTACAAGGTCCTTGATTATGGAATGCCCTTCCCAGTTCATTAAGATTGCAATCCTCAGTATCGGCATTTAAAACCGACCTCTCTCTTTACAGATGCTTATCAACAACTTATTGCTCTACCTGTAGCTTTGGTACACCAGCAGTATAGAGCTTCCTTGTCTTTTTACCCTACCCCTTTTAACTATCAGAATTGTAGTTCTACCCCTCTTCTGGTGTATTCATTCTCGAGTTAAGTTCTCCACTTTTTTAGATGTAAACCGCCCTGAAGGTTTCCATAAGGCAGGGTAGTAAATTTAAATAAACTTAAAAACTTGTCTTCCCCAAGTGCCCCTTTTACCCTTCAGTTAATTGTGGTCCAACTGATTTCTTTTGCTGGCTTCTTGCTTCTAATATGCCTAAAGATTTTGCACTGTGTTTTGTTTTTTTTGCCTCCAACGCAAGATGTTAGTGTTCAGTTCATAAGACTGTGCATTGTTAAATGTTTTTTGAGGTCTTATGATAGGAGTCTGTTAAATCACAGGCACATGATGCAGTGTAGTGTTTCTTACTGTTACATCATCTCTCTTTTCTTACAACTTGGCATATGCAGTAGTGATCTGGTTTACTGTTCTGTAACTTGACAGCTGATGTTCATTAGCAATAGGCTTTCCTTTTCTTGTATCTGAGAAAACTTGCAAATAAGTGGGTTTTGTTCAGTCCAGTGTAGATGTGATAGAGGGGTAATCTTAGCTATTTGTGATGCACTTATTGTTAAATTTGATATGTAGTTCATTGGCTAGCCTATTTCTGTTAGACTACTTGCTACCTTTTATATATTAAAATTCTTATTTATTCCCCACTAGGTGTAATGCTGGCAGTAGATGCTGTCATATCAGAGTTAAAGAAACAGTCCAAGCCTGTCACAACACCAGAAGAAATTGCCCAGGTAATGCTAAATGCTCTTTTTTTTTTTTTTTTTTTTTCATGTCAAAGGTAGAACGATTGAAGATACTGAGACACCACTTTTAAATATAAGCTTTTAATTTGGTACCAGTTTAATTTTCATGCGGACTGTGGGTGAAAAGATTTAGAAAACTTGAGCATTAGGCAAAATTATAGGAGCTGGATGAAGGTCTCCTTTTTTGTTTACGTTTCTATCTGATGCTTGCCGTTAAAAGTAAAAATGGAATAGAGATATAAATGATGATTCCTCGGTAAACCAGATGAAACCAGGGAATAGGATTTTGCTATTGCAAACCTTGTCACACAAACAGTGGATCATCTCATCGTAGATTTTGCTGTTCAGTGAGTATAACTGATAAGAACAGTGGAGTTGCCTGTGTGTTGAACTGGTTGTGGCTCTCCAGTCAAAAGAACAGTGATGAGTTGTCACTTTAAAGCAGAGCTAAAGCTAGGTGGTCATCACGTGAGAAATTTTACATTGGGGTAACTGTCCAATGGATTGCGTCTTGAGGGAGGAAGTCTGCTAGTCTGTCCTTAAGCCTAAAGGATTACCACACATTTTGACATTCTTGCAGTATATTCCAGAGTTTGCCATCAGATGAAAATTTTTTTTTTATTTTTTATTTATAATTTTCAACTTAATACATAAAGATGGTATTACGTCAAAATGCATGGAATTCACAAAATATATACAATCCAGCAGAATTGTTCTATTTATATAGAAATAAAAGAAACTACCAAAATAATTAGTCCACAATGGAGAGGATCCAAAAGAGAAAATAATACAAAGCAATAAACTTAATCAACTTAAATTAACGACCAGATGGAAGTTAGAATCAAGCAGCCTAGTCAGCACATTTAACTAGGAGATACTAATACAGGGGTATCCCTTACAATCTCTCGAGCCAAAACAAATTCTTGTAGTCTTTTAGGGCATGTAAAAAGGTAATTAACACCATGCATAGTAATCATACACTTACAGGGAAATTTAACTAGAAAAGTACCCCCAAGTGAAAGGATTTTTGGTTTAAAAACCATCATTTCCTTCTTCCTGGCTTGTGATTCTTTAGAAAGATCAGGAAAAATCTGGATTTTAGCACCCATAAAGACAGCATTCATTTTCTGGAAATAAGTACGCAATATTAAATTTTTGTCCGATTCCAGTGCAAAAGTAACCAGCAATGTAGCTCTATCTGAAATTTCAGATCTTTCAAGAAAATCAGTCAGGTCATTTTGTGGAGATTCTGGAACCACATTAGGTACTTTCATCGATTTTCTAAGATAAACTGTTTTAGTCACTAAAGGGTGACTTTCCATTGGAATATCCAGTATCTCAAGAAAATATTTTTTCAAAAGTTCAACAGATGTAATAAATGGAGAAGATGGAAAGTTTAGAAATCTTAGGTTACATCTTCTAAGCTGATTCTCCATATATTCTAATTTACGTGCCTGGAAATTATTGTCTTTAATTACAGAGACCATTGAAGTTTGTAAAGTTTTTAATTCAGAATCGACACTTTCAATTTTAGATGTAAACTTCTCAACTCTGGTGGAGATCTGTGATTCAGTAACTTTTTAAATGATTTATTTCCGTCTAAGTATAGTTAAACATTTGCTGGAGAGATGTGTTCAGCCCCTGTATGGCCTCCCAGAGATTGTCCAAAGTGACTTTTTCTGGCTTTAACATACCTCTTCCTAATCCAGTAGCTGTTCCTCCCTGGATTATAGCTGGGGGTAAATAACCCCCTTCAGTTGTTAAAGTACCTGGTGTAGAAGCAGAAGCTGGGCCTCCCACTGTAGTCGGGAAGTCATCAACTTCGGATGCTCCCTCAAACGACTCCCCTTCAGCTCTGCTAGTTCGCCCTGGTTGCGGAGGAGTCAAACCAGAGGGAGGGCTCAATGTGACGCCCTCTGCGCTGTGCTCCGACGTCGTTATGGAGCTACCAGAAGCTTGAGTCGGCGTTCCCAGTGCTCAGATTCCAAAACTTTCCAGCTTTGGTTGAGACATGGCGGGTATTCTAACTGCGCTCAGGGAGGCAAGAGCTGCAGTTTTACCTTTCCTCTTCCCCATTGCTCTTGGGGAGCACTCCGTGTCAGCAACTCGCGGCGGTAAGTTTCAGGAGCTCCGACAAGCACGTCTGATCAGACGGCCATCTTGGATCCGTTCTTTCCAGATGAAAAATTAAGAACATACAATGATCCCAAGTTTGTGAAAGCCTTCTTTGTAATTGGACCGCATGACTATGATGATGAAGATGCAAGTGATGAATCTTCACTTGCATCTTTATCTTCATCATCATCAGTCATGCGGTCCAATTACAAAGAAGGCTTTCACAAAGTTGGAATCATTGTTGAATTAGCACTACTTATGCTGATGATAAAGTATTCTTTGCTATATGGAAGTAAAGTGTTTCAGAAATTCTTTGATAACCTGCAGACCCAGTCAGAAGACATCAGTAATATCACAACCTGGCCTGATTTTGAAGGAACTTTCAGACTGAACAATCCACTTTCTGCTAGTGCAGTTGTTGAAGCTTTTTAACAGTGCTGGATTAATGACTTGCAAGCACACTTGCATGAGTGACTGGTCATGTTCAAAAATGTAGTTTTACTAAAAGCAAAGTGGATTGAATTGTAGAGCGATAAAGTTTTTAGAATAAAAACTTTAACAGTAGTTATATTCATTGTAGTTGCGGGACTTAAAAGTATTGGGCAATAACTTTTAACTTTCACTTAAGTACATTTTTTAATGTGTTCGTCACTGTACTTTTTACTTAAGTAAAAATGTATATTTTAATACTTAAGTGCTTTGAACAACACTTACATATCTGAGGATATGGGGGATAGGGACAGATCTTGACTGCATTTTCTTGATTTGGACTCGTAGTGGCAGCAAGTTCTCAGGCTGAGCTATTATCAGCTATGGGGTTTTTTTTTCTACTCAACCCTGTACTACTATTTTTATCCTTTAGCAATTTTGAGTAGGTCCTTAATATCTTAAAGAATGGGTTCTCATTTTCTTAATGAAATTAGATCACTTCAGGGTACTGCACTAATGGCAATGTCTGGGATGCTAAGAATGTTATCGGCTTGCAACAACCTCAATTCATATCCTTTAGTTTTACCACCTACCCATCTCTGTAAAAGGTTTGTACATTAATATCTTTCAAATATGTTTATCATATCACCCCCCCCCCCCAGTCTCTCTTTTCCTCTAGCGTATATACATCTTCAGGTCATCAAGACTCGTATGTCTTGTGGCGCAAATCTCATACCCTTTTTTTCATTGCTTTTCTCTGAATTGCTTCAAGGCTTTTATGTCCTTAGCAAGATGAGGCCTCCAAAGCTCAGCACAGTATTCCAAGTGGAGCATCAACATATCCTTCTGCTGGTTATATCCCTCTCTATCATCTTGCTTTGTCACATTGTTTTGTCTCCATGAGATCCTCAGGCACCATCAACCCAAGGTCCCTCACCTGAGCTGTACTTATAAAATCTCTCTCCTCCTATCAGGTAACATCTGCTTTGGATTTCTGCATCCAAGTGCATCACTCTGTAGTTCTTCACATTAAATTTTAACTACCAGATCTTTAATTATGTGAACCTTTCTACTGGCCTTTGGCTGCTCCAAAGGTAAAAATTTACCCATTACCGTGCTAAATAATGCCAACATGTAACAAGTCTTCCCCCCCCCTTTTCAGGAGGGCCTAAGTCCTCTGGGATTCACGTTGTCTAGCAGAACCAACTAGAGAAAAGATATTTACCGTTTTCCTTTATAGCACATTAGATGAAGAGTAAAGGGTCATCGATTTGATCTACCCCTTTTCTATGGTACAACCAAAGTGATTTACATATATGCAGGTACTTTCTCTGTCCCGAGTGGGATCACAGTTTTAAGATTTACCTGTTAAATGTTTTCTTTGAGGTTTAGACCACTCCAGGTGGTTATGTCCCTCTGTCTGCTTCTAGAGGCAGAAAAGACTTGTGATACCATACCCTCATCGACAAACAAGGGCAAGAGAAACCCACCCCATTACCTCAAGGGCAAGAGGGAACTAGATCTTTGTCTGACCAGCTGGAGGACATACTGGAAAGCCCAAGAATGTAGAAAAATTACAAACAGCACTAATGCCAAACACAAAATCAGGAACAACCTAGACGGGACTCCAGGCTGGGCTGGCAGAGCTCAAGGAAAGAAAAGGGAAAATGAGGTTCTTACCTTGGTAATTTTCTTTCCTTTAGTCATAGCAGATGGAGCCATTACGTATGGGTTTTGTCCATCAACCAGCAGGGGGAGATAGAGAGCACTCAAATTTCACAGTGCCACATGGTCAGCTAGCTCCACTGCCTCTTCAGTATTTGAAGCTTCCAAAGCAGTATAACAAACCGCAATGAGAATAACATGAACTTTCCTCACAGCGAACGATGGCCCCATAAGGAGGGAATGAACACATCCTCCTGGAGGGAATAAACTCGTCCTCCTCTTTGTATTTATGGAGGGAATACACACATCCTCCTGGAGGGAATGAAGTCAACCTCGTACACATGAACTGGAGGGAATTAACTCATCCTCCTATAAGTGAACAAGAATCCTGAAGACTGTTTTCCAACTTTCTCCCAAGGAAGGATTAGAACTTCAGGAAACAAGAACAGAACCTGAAACAGATTCACATCATACAGACAGTCATACAGGGGAGGGCTCATGGCTTCATCTGCTATGACTAAAGGAAAGAAAATTACCAAGGTAAGAACCTAATTTTCCCTTCCTTGTCATCAAGCAGATGAATCCATTACGTATGGGATGTATCAAAGCAATCCCTATATAGGGTGGGAACAAGTCACACCACGCGCTAGCACTTGTGCTCCAAAACGCGCATCCCTCCTAGCAGCCACATTGCGCCTGTAATGTTGGGCAAATGAGAGCTTCGAAGCCCATGTTGCTGCACTGCAAGTGCTCCAGTTTCAGCCCAAGAGGAAGAAATCGCTCTTGTAGAATGTGCCTTAAAGGCTACAGGCGGAGGCCAGCCGGCAAGCAGATAAGCTGAAAAGATAGCTTCTTTGAGCCAGCGGGCAATAGTGGCTCTGCGAGAACCTGATAGTAAAATACACAAATGATCAGAGGTCCTGAAAGAATTAGTAACTCGCAGATACTGTAACAGAGTCCTGCGCACATCCAACAGGTGCAACTGCCCAAAGGATTCTTGAAACTCCTCCTTAACAAAAGAGGGTAGAAAAATAGGCTGGTTTAGGTGAAACGCTGAAACCACCTTAGGCATGAAGGAAGGCACGGTACGAACCGTGACCCCGGACTCTGAAAATTGCAGAAATGGGTCTCGACAGGACAGCGCCTGGAGTTCTGAAACCCGTCTCGCCGCAGTAATGGCCACCAGAAAAACGGCCTTTAGTGTCAAATCTTTCTCTGAAGCTCGCCGTAGCGGCTCAAAAGGAGAACCCTGCAGAGCCTTCAAAACTAGCCCCAGGTTCCAAGCTGGACAAGGTGCCCGCACGGGAGGACGGAGCCGAAGCACCCCTCTAAGAAACCGTGCCACATCTGGATGAGCAGCTAAAGACACGCCTGCAACCTTACCATGAAGGGAGGCCAATGCTGCCACTTGCACCCACAGGGGATTATAGGCCAAGCCTTTTTGTACACCATCCTGCAAAAAGTCCAGAATTGGCGAGACAGGAGCCCGCATGGGTGTGATCGCATTTGAAACACACCAAGCCTCGAACTGGCGCCAGATCCTGGCATAAGCCACGGAAGTGGACCGCTTGCGGGCCTGCAGGAGAGTGGAAATAACATTATTGGAATAGCCTTTGCCTCTCAATTGCGCCCTCTCAATGGCCATGCCATAAGACCAAAACGGCAGGCGTCCTCCATGGCCACCGGTCCCTGCGACAACAGGCTCGGTACCAGAGGTAAAGGAAGGGGAGACTCCACTAGCATCTGTTGGAGGTCCGCATACCAAGGCCCCCTGGGCCAATCCGGGACGATGAGAACCACTTCTCCTGGGTGAAGCCGAATCCGCAGGAGCACACGCCCTATCAAGGGCCACAGAAGGAACACGTACCAGAGGCCAGGGTTGAGCCAAGGCATCCAACCCGGCTGAGCGAGGATCTCTCCGTCTGCTGAAAAGCATGGGACTTTGGCATTTGAGCTTGTCGCCATAAGATCCATTACGGGCTTGCCCCATTTGGCACATATCTGCAGGAATACTTCATCTGCCAGTTCCCATTCCGCTGGATCGATTTGATGCCTGCTTAGATAATCAGCTTGCACGTTGCTCTGACCTGCAATGTGAGCTGCCGACAGAAACTGTAGATGCAGCTCGGCCCAGTGGCAAATCTGTTTGGCCTGCGCAGCCAGCGCTCTGCACTGAGTGCTGCCTTGTCGGTTTATGTAGGCCACTGTTGTCGTGTTGTCCGACATCACTCTGACAGCCAATCCTTCCAGGGTCACTTGAAAGGCCAGAAGCGCCTGAAACACCGCTTTCAACTCTAGGCGATTGATGGACCACTCTGACTCGTCGGGTGTCCAAAGACCCTGGGCATGCTTCCCCTTGCAATGTGCGCCCCAGCCCTTCAGGCTGGCATCTGTCACCACTAGGCACCAATCGGGGAGCGCCAGCGGCATTCCTCGCCGCAGCATGCTGTCTGAGAGCCACCACTCCATGTTGAGTCGGGCCGCAGGGAGCCAAGAGAGTCTGCATTGATAATCCTGAGATACTGGAGACCATCGTTGAAGCAGGGAATACTGCAGAGGTCTCAGGTGCGCTGTCGCCCAGGGCACCAAATCCAAGGTGGCTGTCATCGATCCCAACAGCTGGACAATGTCCCAAGCTCGCGGGCGGGGCATCCTCAGGAGCAGACGGACCTGATTCTGAAGCTTGCACCGCCTTTGCTCGGGTAGGAATACATATCCAGAGTCTGTGTCGAACCGGGCCCCCAAATATTCTAGAGATTGTGAGGGAGTCAGGTGACTTTGGCTACATTGACGACCCAGCCCAGAGATTGCAGTACTGAGACCACTCTAGCTGTAGCTTGATGGCTCTCTGTTGCAGAGTCCGCTCTGATGAGCCAGTCGTCTAGGTACGGGTGAACCCGGATACCTTCTCGCCTGAGAAAAGCAGCTACTACCACCATTACCTTGGAAAAGGTTCAGGGAGCTGTGGCGAGGCCAAAAGGCAAGGCCCGAAACTGGAAATGTTTTCCCATCACCGCAAACCGCAGAAACTTCTGGTGCGGGGGCCAAATTGGAATGTGCAAGTAAGCTTCTTTCAGGTCCAGAGACGTGAGAAACTCCTGGCTGTACCGCCGCACTGACGGAGCGCAGGGTTTCCATGCGAAAATGCCGCACTCTTAGGGACTTGTTTAATTCTTTTAAGTCCAGAATAAGGCGAAAAGACCCACCTTTTTGCGGCACCACAAAGTAAATGGAGTAGCGGCTGCAGCCGAAATTGGCGGGAGGCACCGGGGGAAACCGCCCCAATGTGAATCAAGCCTTGTAAGGTCTCCTCTACCGCCGCCCGTTTGGCGGCAGAACCGCATCGGGACTCCACAAACACATCTCTTATCGGGGCATCGAATTCTATTCTGTAACAGTCTCTGATCAGGTCCAAGACCCACTGATCTGAGGTAATCTTGGCCCACTCCTCGAGAGAGAGGGAAAGACATCCTCCTATAACAGGAATCGAGGAGGGGGCCGGCACACCCTCATTGAGAGGGTCGCCCTTGAACTCCAGGTCTTGAGCCTGCTGCTGCGGAACGTTTGTCCGAGCGAAAGGAGTTCCTCTGCTGAAAACCGGCCACGAGAAGTGGGCCCAGCAGAATGCCCGGGCGGTACCTTCTAGCTTCACGGAAGCGAGGTCTATAAGAGGAGTGAACCGCCTGACCCTTGGAGGGAGACCGCGGCCTATCCTCGGGTAAGTGCTGGGGTTTAGCATCTCCCAGGCCTTTCACAATTTTCTCCAACTCCTCACCCAACAGGAGAAGGCCTTGAAAGGGCAACTTCACCAACCTTTGCTTAGAGGCCATGTCCGCCGCCCAATGCCGTAGCCACAGAAGACGGCGAGCCGCCACTGCTACAGCCATCTGTTTAGCTGAAGCTCTGACAATATCATAAAGGGCGTCAGCCAAAAAGGACAAGGCCGACTCCATTTGCGGAGCCACTTCAGACAAGGGCTCCGCTCCATCACCGGGCTGTTCCACTGCCTGTTGCAACCATGCCAGGTAGGCTCCAGCAGCATAACAACTGCATGCAGACGCCCGACTAGTAAGACCAGCAATTTCAAAGGACCGTTTAAGTGCTGATTCCAGTCTACAGTCTTGCATGTCCTTCAGGGCAACACCTCCTTTAACCAGGAGGGTAGTTCTCTTTGTCACAGCTGTGACTAGGGCATCCACCTTAGGCATTGCAAAGCGAGCCAAATGCTCCTCATTCAGAGGGAATAATTGCCCCATAGCCCTGGAAACTTTCAAAGGTCCTTCGGGGTCAGCCCATTGAGCTGAAATAAGCTCTTGGATGGAGTCATGCAAAGGAAAGGCTCGAGCAGGCTTTTTGGTACTTGCCATCCTTGAATTTCCAGAGGAGGCCACGCCACTCCCAGGATCTTCAATAGAGAGGACCTGTAAGACAATCTGAAATAAGCGCTGGCAGCTCCTCGCGGTGGAAAATCTACTGCTACTACTACTTAACATTTCTAGAGCGCTACTAGGGTTACGCAGCGCTGTACAATTTAACAAAGAGAGACAGTCCCTGCTCAAAGAGCTTACAATCTAATAGACAAGTGAACGGTCGGTCCGATTGGGGCAGTCTGGATTCACTGAACGGTAAGGGTTAGGTGCCGAACGCAGCATTGAAGAGGTGGGCTTTAAGCAAAGACTTGAAGTCGGGCAGGACCTCACCGCGGACGGATCATCTGGATCCAGTGGCCCTTCTGCACCTTCCTCTGTTTCCTCTGGGCACGAGGGCCTGCCAGACCCCTCAGAGTCGCCACATCCCGACCATGGGGGGGAAGGGGGGTGCGCCACTCTCTGAAGGGGAATTTACCCTTCTGTGCTTCTCTTGTGGCCAGCTATCAGGGAAAAACGCCTCAGAGGTCAATCCCAGGCCTGCATCCACCGGAGGGGCAGTAAGAGGGGCCGTAGAAAACCCCTGTGGCTGAGCTCTTTTAAGCATATATGAATTATGAAGCAATAATACAAAGTCAGGGGAGAAAAACTCGCCCTGGGCACCCGGTTCCAATCCGGGGCTAGTAGCTCTTTGGCCAGCTTCAATTTGAGGGCCCCCTCCGGTCTCCAGACCCTCCGCCTCAGCGGGGGTCGCGCCATGTTGTGCTTTCAAAATGGTGCCCGCTGCCAGCTCCACCGAGCGGGAAGAATCATCGCTCGCCATGCTCGGGCCGGCTCTTACGCCTGAACAGCACGTTTTACAGAGCCCCGCTGCTGATCTGCGCTTGCCACACTTGGAACAGCGCTTAACACTCTCTGCAGCCATCGCCAAAAAAACGGCGGAAAATTCAAAATGGCAGCTTTGTGCCAAAAAAGTCCCGATCGCGGGCCCTCCCCGGAGGAGTCAGAAAACACACTTACCTCACTGGACTGAGTATACAAGCTCCGGTCACGCTGTAGAAACTGAAGAAAACCTCTTGCTTTTTTTTTTTTTTTTTTTTTTTTTAATGCTGTGAGGAAAGTAGAGAAAACAGCAAAAGAGGCAATCAAATCAACTCCGGAGGTACAGAACAGTGGGAAAGGTGAACCAATGTGCTTGTATCCACCAAGTATAGAGTGGGAAAGAGCAGGGAAAAGTGAAACTAATGTGCTCACATCCACTGGGGGGATGGGTAAGGCAGGGAAAGGGCTAACCTATGTGCCTTTAAAGTGAAGCTGCTATAGCCTCTAACACCCCGGCTAACAACTGGCAAGCCAGGAGCCCCACCCCCAGGCAGATTTTTTAAGGCGCTTGATCAAGCTGCAGCCACCCTGCTTGGGGCGATAGAGAATACTGAAGAGGCAGTGGAGCTGGCTGGCCAAGAGGCACTGTGAAATTTGAGTGCTCTCTATCTCCCCCTGCTGGTTGATGGACACAACCCATACGTAATGGCTTCATCTGCTTGATGACCAGGAATTAGCCCTTCCTCAGACCAGCCCAGAATGAACGAATGGGATCTAACGAGCACTGAAAAAAATCTGTTAATACGTGCTGAAGGGAGACCATGAAAACGCGACTCTTGGCTCTGTAGAAATAAAACAGACTAAAGAACCTGTGCTCACATGGTGGGACACTGCTAAAATTTTTAACTTGCTGTATACACTAGGCAGTGTCTGCACTGGGCTCCTTTGGATGGTGTCACCCAGATGTGAGAATACTAATGGTCTGCTTGTCCTTGGAGAATGCACAGTTTAGTGGATTGTGGGGGAGATATTTGGCCCAAGCAGTATGTGTTCTACAGACTTATTGTTTCAATAAATCTTTAGCATTTTACTTAGTCCACCATAACTCTGAATGAAAGCTCTGCATTGGGTGTTCTTTTCAGCATCAGTACTAGACAGATATCAAAATAAGCTTTTGTTGCTTTCTATTTGTCTGGTTCCTTGGTGGCTCAGAGGTAATAAAGGACAGGAGTGGGTGAAGTCACCTTCTTCCCTCTCTCCCCCACCCCTTCTTTGACTGACTGGAACTCTAAGGGGGGGACATCCAGTCCCTGGTACAAAGAGGAGCCATTGATATTACTGTGTTTTTTTAAAATGCTTGTTTGTCTCTAGATAAAGCAAGTAAAAAGTCTGAGCCCAGCATCCAGTCTGCAGTGGCCAGTGCAGGTCACTTGAAAATTACACACTAGTTTTAGTAATAGTTGATTCTATGGGAATTATTTCCAGAAGTAATAAGCGGAGGTACTCCAATCTATCCTCCAGAAACTTATCAAACATTTCTTTGAAAGCTAACATTGACTTTTTTTTATTAATATTATTATATGGCAAATTCCATAACTTGTGGATGACTGAAGACCTGTTTTTTAAATCTGCATTAATTGGCTTCTTGGAGCCTCCCTAGTTAAGTCCAGACTTGGTTAGCCTCCCTTCATAAGGAGCTTGCCCTAATCATTTTTGTTCCTCTGCTCTGTATGTTCTTAAATTATAGCTCCATTTGTGTTTGAGACAGGATAACCAGAATTGCACACGACTTGATGTGGTCATATTATATAGCCCTGCAGAGGCATTCTGATACTGTTGAGCTCTTTTGCCCACTGATGCACAGTAAGGGGTGGATTTCACTGTATTCACAACTAATCCACGTTTGTGCTCTTCTTCTTTGGGCTACTTTTGAAAAACAAATACAGAGCATAAAATAAGCTTGTCTGCCTGATCTTTTGCCCAGTAAATATTAAAGCATAATTAAACAAGTAGGTCTTGGTAAGCTTTTGAAAAGACACAACTTGCTTGTAGGTTCTAAATCTCACATGATAGAAAAGCTTCATAGTTAGGAGAATGAAATGGCTTTATGCTAGAGAGTTTCATGGGGACAGAAATTTTACCCTTCCCCACAAGAAATTAACCTTTCCCCACCCATTCCCACAAGAATTTAATGGCTTAAAAAAAAATTCCTGTTGGCTCTACAGGCAATGAAGGAACGGAAATGGGAACACTTTGCGCACATGTAAGACTTGTCTGATTCACTGGCACTATGTGCTGAGAGGTCGCCAAATGCATATGCCACTAAGTCTGGTGACCTCTGATGCTCATGCCTTTGGCAGAGCTGAGGTCTGTGCATCATCCTAGGAGCAGAGAGGATTAATTGTAACATAGTGACTATAGATAAAAACCTGAACAGTCCATCCAGTGTGCTCAGTAGTCAAACTCTCATCAATTCATGATTAAATCAACAATGAATGTTGATATTATATACTTTGATTATGGTCTTTCTTTGGCATTTCTGGGACATGGACCATAGAAGTCTGCCCAGCCCCGTCCTTATGTTTAACTGCTGGAGTTGCCGTCAAAGCCCATTCCAGCCTATTTGTCGTCTTATTTGCAGGACACAGACCATAAAAGTCTGTCCAGCCCTGTCCTTATGTTCCAACCGGATTGGCCACTGTTGCAAACAGGGTACTGGGCTTGATGGACCTTTGGTCTGTCCCAGTGTGGCAATACTTATGTACTTAATTGCTGGAGTTGCTGTCGAAGCTCACTCCGTCCTATTTATTTTCTCATTTGTGGGACACAAAGCATAAAAGTCTGTCCAGCACTGTCCTCATGTTTTAGCTGCTGAAGTTGCATTCTAAGCCCTTTCCAGCCCATCCTAAACAAGATTGCCATATACGAGACACAGACCATACAAGTCTGCCTGGTATCGACCCTAGTTCATTACAGCCGGTCATCAATCGAAACAGCCACATATGTGCAGCTATAAGTTTGTTTTTTATAACTTCCATTTTCTAGAGATCTTCTGTGTTCATCCCACACCTTTTTGAATTCAGTCACCATTTGTCTCTACCACCACCTTTAATGGAAAACTTTCCGCATCTGTGCTGTTAAAACAAGGAGGAGGAGACTGCACTCCAAGAACTTGGTACTTGGTAGGTGAGAGGCTGGCGTAAGTTCAGCTTACGCTTCCACAGGAACCCCACAGAACTGCTTCCATTCCCGCAGGAACCCTGCAGCCCCAGAGGGGATTCTTGTGAATTCCACAGGATTACTGCAAGCCCTGTTCCTTTGCAGATCTCTGTTTTATACTAGTGCCCAGCAACTTCATGGAAGCTCTAGAATATTCAGGAGACCTTGCTGGTGAGACCTGGTACTTACAAACTGGAGCATACAACTGTGAGCTCAGTCAAATGTGAAGGAGCTTATGCGACTGTCTCTGTCAAATGTCAAGGATCTAATTTGTTGAAGGATCTGTTAATGTTAGGTCAGCCTTGAGTTCTACCTTGTTTCAAGATAGGGATGACATGATTTATATTTTCTTTCCAGATAGTGGTCATGTGTCAATTCTTTAAATAGAAGCCCTGATGAAAGGAACAATAAATTTGCTTTGTTACAAGGACACTGATTCCTGTTAGATATCCTTTGGTGGCCACACTGATGTGATACACAGTATTATGTACGTACTGTTGGGTTTTTCCTTCTGTGTAGCACTTTGCTTGTTTTTTTTCCCTGACAGAGGTCATGGCCCTGTGGCATGCAACCTTTCAACTGCTGACATTACCATTTTTTTTTTTTTGAACACTTAGGTGATCTCTACATGATGTGAAAGGCTCGTTTTCATTTCTTTATAGCAGTATGATAGAGAACAGCAAATGCAGATCTTTCAGAAAAAGAGTCATTGCTGAGAAAAGGAATTATTAAATCCTTGCAAACTTTGTAGTTCTGTGCCTGCTTGTGGGGGAAGGGGGGAGAGGGAGGAAAGAACATACAACTTGTTTGAATCTCTTTCCCCTTTATGCTTCAGATATAGTGGAGATCATAAAAATAAAAACAGAGCTGGCCAGTCCTGTTGTTCGTAGCTGATTCCTCTTGAATTTACATATATTTTCTGCTATATATTTTATTTAAAATATTTTTGTAGATGAGGTCATACTTCCTGCAATTCCTTACTTTATAGAGCTATTATTCTAAAGAGGAGGTTGACATATAATTTGCAAGTTGATGTTTTTACCATCATTATCCCTTTAATCTTGGATTCTGACTTGTGGAAATCAGTTCCTGCAAATGGCACCACAAGAAAGCAGTCTGTTTTTCCCAATTCTTAAGCAACTATAACTGGCCATATTAAAGGTAGCTGAGGTATAAAAAATTAAATTTTGTATATTTTCATTGCAGGTGGCTACAATTTCAGCAAATGGTGATGAAGAAATTGGTAACATTATTTCTGATGCAATGAAAAAAGTTGGGCGCAAAGGTGTTATTACTGTGAAGGCAAGTATTTGGGGTATTTTTTTTAGTATGTACTTTGTGATTTATTTATTTTAAAAACTATATACCACCTTAAAACCTAGGTTTCCAAAATTGGCATTTTATCTTGGCTTTCACACTTCTAGAGTGAACCAAAAATGCACACTATAACTGCCTTAAAGAACTATGGGGCATTGTGTGCGTTTGGGGGGGAGGGGTATTTTATCTCCTCAAAGCCTGTCCCCCATTTAGATATTTTATATGGTGGGGCAAATAGCTTTTTGATAGGATGCCCGAGGGAAACATTCTGTGCAGGACTGCTAATTTTGCTTCAAAAATAGTACTGTAAGTGAATCTTAATTTTCTGTTGTGATTTGGAAGACTGGTCTCCCACCCGCACATCCCATAGTATCCTAATGAAAGCAATTGCTGAGGTCACTGCAGAATTGTAGTAGGAGCTGTTCTGTGGTAATAGTAAATGGCAAACTCCTCTTTGGTAAATATAACAAAACTCATCACCTACAATAAGCAATTGGCAATTTAGTTCAGTGTAGTTGGAATGTAGTTCAAAAAAGGGTTGTTTGTAGGGGGTAGTACTCCCTTAGTTCAGACTAACGCAGATAAGGGTGGTTTCTGCTCAACCCAACTAAATCCATGTGTAGTGTTGCATAAAATGGCATTTTCCTTGTCATTTGCAGCAGATGAATCCAGGAACTAGTGGGTTAAGCCACCTACCAGTAGGTGGAGATAGAGATAAACTAAAGGCAGTGATGCCAGATGGCCAGCTCCTTCCTCAGTTAGTATGTCTCTATCTCAGCAGGTAGTGGATGGCTTTTTCTCCAGCTCCTGGGCCCAAGGGCTCTGAGGGTGCTCCTGGGCCGGTGGCCAGTTTGAGCCGGGGGTGGCGGACTGGTGGTGTCCCCATTTTGAAGCATACGCAGTTGCTGGGTCCCTGCTGCACCTCAAATTCCTTCTAAACAGACTTTTGCTGTTCCTTTCCTTCCCTGTTTGTTTCTGCCTCCTCACAAAAACAAACAAAAAAAAAAAGAGAACCATAGAATGTATTTAAAAGAGAAACAGAGAAGCACAGGGAAGTGTGTTTTTGCTGAGAGCAGGTTTGTGTTACTGCTGCGAGTCCTTTTTTTCTATTGCCTGCTTGTCTGAGCCTGCCTGGAAGTGGAGTCAGAGTTTAGTTTTTTTGTATTTTTCCTTTGGCTCAGCTGTCAGTTCCCGTGCTTTCCCGATCCGGGGTAAGTCCTGTTGGGTTCCTGTTCGTGGGCAAGCGATGGCTGTGGAGGCGGTAAAACGCTGTTCCCGATGTGGGGAAACGATGTTTGGCGGTGGGCCTTTGCAGCGCGGGGTGCGCTGATTTTGCAGGATTCGACAGAGCGGCCCCCCTGAGATTGTGCTTTCCTGCCCGGAGCCTGGCAATTCTCGTTCTATTTTGCGATCAGTCACGGGGGGGGGCCATGGCTGCGACCTCCGTTGCGGGGGAGGGGGTTTTGCCAGAGTTTATTTTGCTACTTTATTAGGCGTTTTTGTTGAAAAGGGCCTTGCCGCCCCCCCCCCCCCCCCCCCCCCCCCAATGCGTCTGTGACAGCTTCGACCTTTGATCCTCTCGGGTCTGGGGGTAACCAAGAGATTTTGGGTTTTTCCCCAGAGGATTTCTCCTCCCTTAAAAAGCCTAGGCTTTGGCAGCGCTATACAGTCGCCTGCAGCTCCCTCCATGGTGGTTCTCTCGGAGCAGACGGGAGTGGAGGACAGTGTCCTCACTGACCAACCGGAGGACTCTTCCGCCCTGAGGATTTTCCATAAGGAGGAGTTGTCCTCCTTTATCTCTCAGGCGCTGGCAGCCCTGAATATAGAGGACCCTTGAGGTTGCGGCTTCTCAGGCGGTCAACCCCAAGATGGCTAGTACCAGATGACCTTCTAAGGCCTTTCTGGTGCACGAAACTATTGAAGAGTTGATTTCCGCCCAGTGGGCGGATCCGGATGGGGGGCTGAAAGTAGCCAGGGCTATGGCCCGGCTGTATCAGGTTTCAGCGGATCGTTTAGAGAAGTTTGCTCTACCTAGGGTGGATGCTCTGGTGATGGCGGTCACTAAGAAGACTACTCTTCCAGTGGAAGGTGGTGTGGCACTCAAGGATATGCAAGACAGACGGCTGGAGGCCTCTTTGAAACGTGCCTTCGAAGTGGCCGCTTTGACACTTCAAGCTTCTGTTTGTAGTTCTTATGCGGCTAGAGCTTGTCTCAGTTGGCTACATTCTGTCATGGATTCGTTTTCGGAGTCGTATGTCTGATGCTCCTCAATTGCCCCTGATGGATATTGTGCTGGCTTCCTTTGCGGATGCCTTGTATGATTTGGTCTGTGCTTCGGCCAAACTCATGGCCTTGACCGTTTCCTCACGACGTCTTCTGTGGCTCCGTCGTTGGGCCGCGGATATAGCCTCTAAGCAGTGGCTTATTAAATTGCCTTTCCAAGGGAAATTGTTTTTTGGGGAAGACCTAGAAAAGATTAAAGATTTGGGGATTCCAAATCTGTCTCCCAGAGGATAGAACCAAGTCTACGCCCAGGCAGGGAGCTTCGAGGTCACTGTTCAGGGAGTCGTGACAGTTTCGCCCGGGGCGCTCCAACGCACCCTTCCAGCATTCTTCCTTTTGCAACAAGAAGCATCCAGCTGGACTCTCCCCTCCTCTCGTCAGGGGCCTCCGGCTCGATTATCCCAATGATGGGGTGCAGGTCCACTTGGGAAGAGAGCAGATCAGTGGTCGGCTTTCTCTTTCTTCCAGAGTGGGCCAGAATTACTTCGGACCAGTGGGTCCTCGATATAGTGCGAGAGGGCTACAGATTTTTTTCTGGAGTCCCGCTGTTTATTGCGGGGCCGAGAGGACAGTGGTTCTGCAGTGTTTGTGAGACCTGCTAAGGATAGTGGCTATCGTGCCTGTTCCTCCTCTCGAAAGGCGCACAGGTCGGTACTCCAAAGAAAGGAGGGGCTTTTCGGCCTATTCTCAATCTCAGAAAATTAAACCAGTTTTTGCGGGTTTGTCACTTCTGCATGGAGACGTTGAGGTCAGTTATTGCTGCTGTTCAACCAGGTGAGTTTTTGACGGCTCTCGATTTGAGGGAAGCGTACCTACACATTCCCATTTGGCAGCCCCATCAGCGATTTCTCCGATTTGCAGTGCTCGGTCAGCACTTCTTTTCGGGATGGCCACTGCCCCACGCACTTTTTCCAAAGTAATGGTGGTGGTGGTCCTGCGGAAGGAGGGGATTCGGGTGCATCCATATCTCGACAACTGGCTGATTCGGGCGACTACAGAAGAGGAGAGAGTCGAGTGGTCACCGACCGAGTGATTGCGGTGTTGCAATCCTTAGGTTGGGTGGTCAATATGGACAAGAGTCATCTGGTTCTTACTCAGTCTGGGCTTCCTCAGACCAGGATGTTCTACAGGCCACAGTTGTGTGGTGTCTCTGCTCCAGTCTTTGGGCTGGGTGATCATTTCCCCCAGGAGTTATCTGGTGCCTTCTCGGACCTTGGGATATCTGGGAGTTCTCTTTGACCCCATGTTTGGCCAGGTGTTTCTCCCGGACCAAAGGTTCCCCATGCCCCCAAGTTTGGGACTATGCCCAAGTGTTTGGTCTGATGGCGGCCTCTCTGGGGGTCGTTCCATGGACTCAGGCCCACATGTGCCCTTTCCAATGTTCTCTGAGCTGCTTGTCCTCAAACTACAAGAGACTTCTCGTTTGGCAGCTGCCTGCCCGGCACAGTCTGCATTGGTGGCTTCTGTCAGCCAGTTTGATTCGGGGCTCTCCCTTCAGGCTCCCGACTGGATGGTGGTGGTCACGGATGCTAGCCTTTCTAGAGATGGAGCACACTTTCTCTCCCAGTATCAACAAGGCCTTAGGTCCCCTCTGGAAGCTCAATGGTCCTCCAATATCTTAGAGCTTCGGGCTATCATCCAAGCTATTCTGGCCTTTCAGTTACTCCTGGGGATACCAATGAGGGTTCGCTCTGACAACTTGACAGCGGTTGCTTATTTAAACCGCCAGGGGGTTACTTGTCTCTCCTTGTGGTGGACACCAGTCTGCTCCAGTGGGCGGGAATCTCATGTGCCGCAGCACACTTATGGGAGCAGAGAATGTCCAGGCCGACTTCTCACTCGTAACGCCTTGGATCCGTGCTAATGGGAGCTCTCTCAGGCGACTTCCAGTTGATCGTCCAGTGCAAGGGGATTCCCGGGCTGGACCCTAATGCAAGACCTCTCTATTCAGACAAAGTGCGCGTGGTGCCAAGGGCTTGGGCACTCTTCTGCTATGGGGGCCAGTGAAGGTGCTACTTTTCCTCAGTTGCTGTTGATCATCTGGGTTCTCTGCTGTGTTCACGCGCATCCAGGCCGGGTCATTCTGGTGGCATCAGTCTGGCCTTGAAGGCTGTGACTTGCGGACTTGTTCCGCCTGGTGATAGGCCATTGCTCCTTCCACTGATGCCCGACCTTCTCTGTCAGGATCCGGTCCCCATGGAAAATCCCTCCCACTTTGGTCTTAAGGCCTGACTCTTCCACGAGAGAAATTGAGGAGGAAGGGTTATTCTGACCCGATCACTATTTTTTGCTTCAGGCCAAGAAGCATTCTACTTCGGCAGCATATGCTACAGTGTTGCGGAACATTGAGTCCTTCTGCTCTGGCATGGGAATTTTCGCCATTTCAGGCTTTCTTGCCTTCTGGGTTGTAGAACAGCCTGGCAGACAACTCCCTGGGGGTTCAGGTGGCTGCCCTTGACTGTTACTGGGGTCATATATCTTGAGTTTCTTTGGCTTCTCATCCCAATGAGATGCACTTTTTCTAGGGAGTTGTGCAGTCTAAGCTTCCTGTCTTCCATCCTTCTCTAGTTTGGAATCTAAATCTGGGGCTGAGGGCGCTTAAAGCTCCTCCATTTGACCCTTTATATTTGGTCACGGTGCAGCCCTAACCCTCAAGTTTTGTTTTTTGTTTTTTTTTTTCTTGTGGCTTCTACTGCTCGCAGTTTCACAGTTGCAGGCTGTCTTGCAGAGACCATTTTTAGCTGCTGGGGAGGGGGGGGGGGGTTGATGATCTGGACTGTTCTCTCCTTTTTGCCTAAGGTGGTTTCGCCTTTCCATCTTAATCAGCTGCTATTTTTGCCAGCTTTTCAGGTGGCTCAAAGGACTTTCAGCTTACACTGGATGTTCATGTTCTTCCTCAGTACTTGAAAGTTACTAATGTCTTTCGCCGATCTGATCATCTTTTGGTATTTGCGGGTCTTCGCAAGTAAAGACAGCTTCCAAGCCTTCTGTTGCCTTCGGGAGGTGATTTCCTTGACCTATCTTTCTGGCAGGGCGTTCTCTGGACTGGTTGTGAGTTTGGGCTTCAGCATCTTCTGGGCAGGGACAAGTGTTGTAAATCTGACTGAGACTTGCAATGTGGTCTTTGGGACTACACCTTTGCAGAACTTATCGTGTGGATGCAACAGCCCAGGGGGATTCTGCCTTTGGGTCTCCGGTCCTCACGGCTGGGCTTGCATCTGCACACGCCCCCCCCCCCCCCCCCCCCCCCCCCCCCCCCAATTTAGATACTGCTTTGCTGCATCCCACAGGTGACTATGTACATTACCTGATGATTTTCTTTCCTTTAGTATCGGCAGATGAATCCAGGATCCCATCCTTTTCAGTTTTTCTGATTCCGCTGCTAGTTTCTCTTGACAAGAGTTGCAAGGTTTTCTGTGACTTGGGGTCTCTTTGTATGTTGCGTTCCTGGTGCATTGCATTTCTGTAAGGAGGGGTTCCTTGGAATGTGGACTTTGGTCTTCTCTGTCTGCTTTGGTACAAGTAATACTGACTGGCCAGGAAGTGTCAGGTCCTATAAGGCACAGGGCAACAATCTCATCTGCTGGTAAATTGACACAACCCGCAGGTTTCTGGAGTCATCTGCTACTAAAGGAAATAAAATATCTGGTAATTTACATAATTTTCCCATCTTAGATCCTCTCTTACTCTTAAAACTGGTCAAACGTACAAATTGTGGAAGCAGTATGATTTTTGTTAAGTAATTGCTTTATTAGTATGTTCATTTTTGCAGGATGGGAAGACTCTTCATGATGAGTTGGAAATTATTGAAGGCATGAAGTTTGACAGAGGTTACATCTCTCCATATTTCATTAACACTACTAAAGGTGTGTACAAAAAAAAAATGTGATGCAACATCTTTCATTTTCACAAGACATGGGGAAATTCTTAATATGTCTTGCTCCAAGAGTGGGTTCAGCGAGATAGATGGTAGATGCTAATTGGCCAAACTGCTGATCCTTGTTCTTTCTGGTCCTTGAATTTTACTCTGAACATAAGAATAGCCATACTGGGTCAGACCAATGGTCCTTCTAACCTAGTATCCTGCTTCTAACAGTGGCCAGGTCACAAGTACTTGGTAGAAACCCAAATAGCAGTAACATTCCATGCTGCCAAACCCAGGGCAAGCAGTGGTTTCCCCATGGCTGTTTCAGTAGTGGACTGTGGTCTTCCAGAAACTTGTCCAAACTTTTTTTAAACCCAGATAACGTTAATCGCCATTATTACCACATCCTCCGGCAGCGAGTTCCAGAGCTTAACTATTCTTTGCCAGAAATATTTCCTCCAAAAGTATTTCCTTGTAATTTCATTGTTCCCTAGTCTTTGTACCTCTTGAAAGAGTGAAAAATGATTCACTTTTTTACCCTTCTTTAGTACTCAGGATTTTACAGACCTCCATCATATCCCCCTTCAGCTGACTTTTCCAAGCTGAATATTCCTATCCTCTCTAGTCTTTCCTTGTATGAGAGGAGTTTCATCCCCTTTATCATTTTAGTCTCTCTTCTTTGAACCTTTTCTAATTCACGCTATATCTGTGAGGTACGGCGACCAGAATTGAACGCAATACTCAAGGTGAGGTCGCACCGTGGAGTGATGAGGCATTATAATGGTCTTATTTTGCATCCCTTTCCTAATAATTCCTAGCATCCTTTTTGCTTTTTTGGCTGCCATTGCTACACACTGGGCAGAATATTTCATCGTATTGTCTAAAATTGCACCTAGATCTTTTTTTTTTTTTTTTTTTTTCTTGAGTGCTGCTATCCTAATTGTAGAAAAACCACCGCAAAAACAAGCTCACTAATCATCTTTGTGGTTCTGCAGAATTAATGTAACTTCACAGGCATAAATCTCAGGCAAGGTGACACTATTTAAAAAAAAATTGTAGGGCTAGGGTCTGGTGAAGTCTTGGGGATGGAGGAAGTTCTAGAAAAACCTGATGTATTCAGTCACTATTGTGATAAAAAGCAAAAATCTTGTTTAAACAGACTAAGCGCATGAACTGTTATCTCTGTACTCTATAGGTCAGAAGTGCGAGTTTCAGGATGCGTACATTCTATTGAGTGAGAAGAAAATTTCCAGTGTTCAGTCCATTGTTCCAGCCCTTGAGATTTCAAACTCCCACCGTAAGCCTCTGGTCATCATAGCTGAAGATGTTGATGGGGAAGCACTCAGCACTCTGGTCCTGAACAGGCAAGTCTGGAAGTTTAACATTGGGGGCTAGATTTTACACTTCTGCATTAGAAAGTCAACATGCATGTTTTGTGACTACCTTCTAAGCCAATGCCATAGGAGAATTAGGGGGAATTCATCAAGCAGCATTAGGGCCTTAATGTGCATTAAGGGAATTAGCGTGCGCTAAGTGCTAAAAGCGTAGCTTTATAGGCTTTAAGATTTAACATGCACTAATTCACATTAAGGTGTGTTAAGGATCTAATATTTGACTTATTCCCCCTTTAATCCGTAGCATGGGGGGGGGGGGATAGCATACTACAATGACGTGTCCAAGTTGCATTCCTCTACCCTCTTTGCAAGATGCCCTGAATCAGTTTTTCTCACTGTGAGAAACACAGGTGAGGTGAAACATAAAGTAGAAACTCAATAAAAATGAATTCAAAAAATTAAATCATTTTTAATTTGATAAATGAGCTTGCTTCTTGCATGTTAACTAATCTAGGTTGGATTGATGACAGTGCTACTCGTAGGGGATAATGTATTTCTAAACTCGTGTTGTGTTTTTAATAACACTTAGAAACCAGTCTTACAGAGGTATGTTGATGGAAATGGAAGAAGAGATTTTAAAGCAATTTCATCTTTTTTTTTTTTTTTTTTTTTTTTTTTTTAATTTCAACCTTTTTTTTCCCCCCCAAAATGAGCAATCTGTTCCAAAAATTTACCCCGTAATGTAGTTAAATTCAAAATTATTTTTCAACATAAGAAATGGATTCTGGATACATCAATTTCCTGTGCATATGTTTTTGATGGAAAATTTAAATTCAAAACATTCTATCAGACTTCTAAAATGTTGCATGATAACCTTTTGCAGATGTGCAATATCAAGATCACCTGTCAATTGTCTTGCCAACATTCTTTCCCCGTCCTCATTCCTGCCCTGCTGAACGTCAGCTGCACACATTGGACTGCAAGAGAGCATTGACCTTCTACCTGGAGCGGACACAGCCCAACAGACAGTCCGCCCAATTGTTTGTTTCTTTTGATCCCAATAGGAGGGGAGTGGCTGTGGGGAAACGCACCATATCCAATTGGCTAGCAGATTGCATTTCCTTCACTTACGCCCAGGCTGGGCTGGCTCTTGAGGGTCATGTCACGGCTCATAATGTTAGAGCCATGGCAGCGTCCAATGCTCTCTTGCAGTCCAATGTGTGCAGCTGACGTTCAGCAGGGCAGGAATGAGGACGGGGAAAGAATGTTGGCAAGACAATTGACTGGTTCAGATGGAACTCCGACACGACCTTTGGCAAGAACTTAGGGTGAGTGCGGAGGACTACTCTGTTGTGATGAAATTTGGTGTAAGGGGCCTGGGCTACCAGGGCCTGAAGCTCACTGACCCTACGAGCTGAAGTAACTGCCACCAAGAAAATGACCTTCCAGGTCAAGTACTTCAGATGGCAGGAATTCAGTGGCTCAAAAGGAGGTTTCATCAGCTGGGTGAGAACGACATTGAGATCCCATGACACTGTAGGAGGCTTGACAGGGGGCTTTGACAAAAGCAAACCTCTCATGAAGCGAACAACTAAAGGCTGTCCTGAGATCGGCTTACCTTCCACACGGTAATGGTATGCACTGATTGCACTAAGGTGAACCCTTACAGAGTTGGTCTTGAGACCAGACTCAGACAGGTGCAGAAGGTATTCAAGCAGGGTCTGTGTAGGACAAGAGCAAGGATCTAGGGCCTTGCTGTCACACCAGACGGCAAACCTCCTCCACAGAAAGAAGTAACTCCTCTTGGTGGAATCTTTCCTGGAAGCAAGCAAGACACGGGAGACACCCTCTGACAGACCCAAAGAGGCAAAGTCTACGCTCTCAACATCCAGGCCGTGAGAGCCAGGGACCGGAGGCTGGGATGCAGAAGCGCCCCTTTGTCCTGCGAGATGAGGGTCGGAAAAAACTCCAATCTCCACGGTTCTTCGGAGGACAACTGTTTTTGGGTACCTGGTCAAAATAGCCCAGACAAAAAGGACCAAACACAAAATAGCCCTGACAAAAAAAGCACGTGATAAATGGTCTCCCACTTAATCAAGTGCGCTCTTACGACTACTTTAAAAGTATCCCATATGACCGCATCTGATACATGTCCTGTATCATTCTGTCCAAAATGCGTTCTATAATATCTTGATTATCATCTCAAACATGTTTGTCCCCCAACAAATTTTCATTAAGCCGCCAAAAGGTTTGCTGCCTGTCTCCTTCCACATCCGCAAAGTGCACCCAAACAGGAATATTAGAATTGAGCACCTGGCTCCAAGTTGCCAATTTACACCAAATCGCATCAATTCAAGTATAAGTATTCTGCGCATGGGATTAAAAGGAAAAGTATGTTGCGCTGGATACTGTAACCTCCAAACATCCAAGTCCATATCTTTAATCAGAGCATTTAGTTTTCCCTTATGGGAGTGGTGCGCTCCCCCCTCCCCCCCCCCCAAAAAAAAAAAAAAAAACCTCCCTTAGAATGATCCTGTGGTGAAACGGGATTTATACCTGTGATCAGTTAACCCCCACTCAAATGGCAGCTAGAAGCAGTACTTCAAAAATATGCTGATGTGTTTTCTACCAAACGAGGAATTACTCAAATGAGGAACACCAGGACTTTGCAATTATTCCAGAGGACCTCACCTATGGCCGTGGCTTTTCTCCATGCTGCTGCTTTCACATTAAAATCATGGAAACAATGTCCCATGGGGCCAATTCCCACCATGGTCCCAAGCTTCTATGCACCTGATCCAATTTAATGGTATTCACTGTAGCCACTGACTCTCCCAGAGCAAAGTTGTTCAAAATATGACCACAGCCATCTCTAACAACTTGTGCACATTCTTTATTATTATTTCTCAAGTTACAGAACTCCCTTAAATCTTAAACTGCACCTCTGTGATCTATTCAACTCCTCCAGAACTGACAGTAATTCTTGCTGTTGGAAGTCTGTTCACAGTGAACCCACTGATTGATCAACTTCATTTAAACCCTCTGCGTGCGCAATCCAGGTCCTGACTTCCCTTACCTCCGAATGGAACTCTGCTACTGCAGCTTGAATGTCTGCACTGCCGACATCTCATCGCCTGGAACCAATGAGCAACATCACTCGCTGCACATACCAGGCGTCTTCCTCATCGGACTCCAACTCAACAAGAGCTATTTTCCATTGGGCCCCAAACTCCTTCATCTGTGATGAATCTCTGCCATCGTCCAAATCCAGCCTTTATCAGACAGCCATCCATCTTAAGCAGTAGGTTGGAAGGAGTGGAGGAGTGGCCTAGTGGTTAGGGTGGTGGACTTTGGTCCTGAGGAACTGAGTTCGATTCCCACTTCAGGCACAGGCAGCTCCTTGTGACTCTGGGCAAGTCACTTAACCCTCCGTTGCTCCATGTAAGCCGCATTGAGCCTGCCATGAGTGGGAAAGCGCAGGGTACAAATGTAACAAAAAAACTCCACTGGTGGAAGTGAGAAAAGTGCTCTCTTTTTTTTGTTTTTCGTTTTTTTTTTCCCTTCACTGTACCAGCGGAGCTAAGCCCCTAGGCATCCATTTCCACCCTATGATGTCACTTCCTCCTCCTGCTTGGCTTTTTAAGGCAGTATTTTTTTTTTTCAAAGAATTTTGGTTTTGAACTTTTTTTTGTGTTTAAATACTACTAAATTTTGATGGTTTTGTCGCTTCATTAGCCAGTGCATGTCTGCAAATAGCATAGTGTGGATGTATTACTTTACCATCAATCATGGCTACAAAACCAAACACAATATGAGGGAACATAGTTCACAAGTAAATCTAATACAAACTCTTTTGGTCTTCATTCCTTTGGTTTGGTTTCTATGAGTACATTCAGAAACTGTGTATTCTTGACAGAAGTCCTGTGAACCTTTTGTCATATAATTTAAGAGTTCGTAATACAAATTTTACTTCCCTAATTATCTAATGATAAACTATAAAGGCTTGATTAAAAATTAAAATGATTGTAAAAATTTATAAAAATGCTTAAATTTTCTTTTATACTGCTACAAACTTGTGAATGCTTTTGGATTTGTGTACAAGACAGCATCATGTGTAGCTGTGACATTTTCTCAGACACTATGGACAATAACTGTTTTGAAGAGAACTTCATAATCTCAGTAGACTATTGTAGAAAAATGTATTTTAGATAATTGTAGGAAAAACCTAGAACATTCTCAATTTACCCTTAATGGGTATCAATAGAAATCAAGCAAAATAAAACATGGAAAAGAAAATAAGATACCTTTTTTATTGGACATAACTTAATACATTTCTTGATTAGCTTTCGAAGGTTGCCCTTCTTCGTCAGATCGGAAATAAGCAAATGTGCTAGCTGACAGTGTATATAAGTGAAAACATTCAAGCATTACTATGACAGTCTGACAGGGTGGGAGGATGGGGGTGGGTCGGAGGTATGCATGGGGACATCAAAGCATATCATTGATATTCTAACAGGATGGGTGTGGATAGGTGAGGGGTGGAGAGAAATACAACTTTATGGTTTATAATGGGCTAGGAACCCCAGATCTTTAAGTCCTTTCTGTTGGGTGTTAAAATATTCAATCATTCTGACTTCAAAGGTCTTACATTCTTGTATGGTTTTAAAGTTACCTTTCAGGATTCTCACTATGAAGTCACTGGTACAGTGTCCTGGTCCTGTAAAATGCTGACCAACAGGGGTGGGAACCCTACTGGCACCAGTATTGTTCATGTGACGTCTATGTAAATTGAATCTTGTCTTAAGCATCTGGCCTGTTTCTCCAATATAGCATCCTTCGTTACATTTTTTACACTGAATGATATATACCACATTGGAAGATGAGCAAGTGAAAGATTCCTTTATGTTGAATATCTTTCCTTTGTGGATGACTGTGGGGTCCTGTGAAATATTTTGGCATAGTTTGCAAATGGATAAATTACAGGAAAGTGTGCCCTGCTGTTCCTTTTCAGTCTGTGATGGAAGTTTACTTCTGATTAGCTTGTGTTTTAAGTTGGGTGGCTGTCGGAAGGCCAGTACTGGTGGGGATGGGAATATCTCTTTCAGTAATTCATCCTGGAGTATAGGTTGTAGATCTCATATGATTTTCCTCAGTTTTTCCAGCTCTGGATTATATGTCACTACAAGGGGGATTCTGTCTGTGGGGTTTTTCTCCTTGTACTGTAGCAGATTCTCCCTGGGTGTTTTATACCCTTAATGGGTATAAGTAGACCTTTTAACCTTTTGGGTTCAAGATTCTGGCTTTTGAACACTAGTGGCAAAAGTTGATGCATTGCTTTAGAGAACAACCACCGTTTAATGTGGACACTGTTTTGCAATGTTATTGTACTGGGCTTGTGAGTTTGATAACTACCGTATTTTTCGGAGTATAAGACGCACCTAGGTTTTAGAGGAGGGAAATAGGAAAAAAAAAATTCGGACTATAAGACGCACTTTTTCCCTCCTCTAAAACCTAGGTGCTCCGGTGCGTCTCCGAATCCCTCCCTCCGAGTTCGGGATCGCCCTCCCTAGGGTTACCTCCCCTCCCCCCGGCCTCTTTCCAGTGCGCTGCTCTGCATCCTCCTGTATGCTGCCTGTGACGGTCTCGGTGAGATTCAAAATGGCCGCCGAGAATTGAAGTGGCCTCGCGAGACTTCAATTCTCAGCAGCCATTTTGAATCTCACCGAGACCGTCACAGGCAGCATACAGGAGGATGCAGAACAGCGTGCTGGGCAGGAAAGAGGGGGCTCTTTCCTGCCCCGATGTCACTAGACCACCAGGGAAGATCGCGTGAGTAAGGGGAGAGGTGGTGACAGGGCCGAGCGGAGGGGAGGTAACCCTAGGGAGGGCGATCCCGAACTCGGCGGGCGGGCAGCCTGCTAAATCTCTACCTTCGGACTATAAGACACACCCCCCATTTTCCTCCCAAATTTTGGGGGGGAAAAGTGCGTCTTATAGTCCGAAAAATACAGTAATTTGTTTCTATAAAGTAATAAAAATTTGTTACTTTTTTGTCATTCTGCACAGCCTTCACTCCAGCTGGGTTTCAACTCTGTGATGAAACATAATACACTTTGGGGCATATTTTCAAAGCACTTAGATTTACAAAGTTCCATCCATATGGTTACTTTGGAACTTTGTAAGTCTAAGTGCTTTGAAAATAATCCTCTTTGGATACAGGCTAACTTAAATATCACATTTGTAATGTGGTTCTACTGTGCATGACTAATACGCATCTCATACCACATGCATATTACTATGTGAGTTTGGGCATTGACAATGTACTGAAGAATACAGAGAGACAAAGGCAAGCCGTAGCAAAGGTCCAGAGAAGAAAAGCAGTCAGAGGAACCAACTAGTGGCTGATTTTAAAGTCTTCTCGGATCCTTTTAAAACAAGTTGTGTTGTATATTGTCCTACCATATAGGTGTTTGTCATAGTCTGACCTGGTTTGGCACCTGGACTGTCTGCATCAGGGGCACATTTAATCTTTGTAATAGGAGGAAGACGCACACCTTGAGAGATGGGAATGTCAGTGCAGAAAAGATGGCCTGTATTGGACTCCTCGAGGCCAGTGTGCACTTGATAATCTTTTGTTTCTGTCGGCCACTAGTTAGTTCCTTTTGGCTGCTCTTTTTTTTTTTTTTCTCATTGACAATGTTCAACACCTGATCGCATTTGGATGCCACAGCAATGTGAAATTGCTATAAAAGTTTCTAAATACTTATGTTCGAGTTCTGTATTTATCTCATTGACCAGTAACTCAGGTGACTGGGCCAGTCCACAGACCACACTGAGTAATGATGATGGTCTGAGTAGTGCACCCTGTATCCTGGTATATGGATAGCATGTATTAGCTATGTCAGTTATGCATATAACATGGGTATGTTCTTTGTTTCTAGATTGAAGGTTGGTCTGCAGGTTGTTGCTGTGAAAGCTCCAGGCTTCGGAGACAATAGGAAAAACCAGCTGAAGGACATAGCTATTGCTTCTGGAGGTGTAGTAAGTAAAATCAGTTTTGAAATGCCTTTAGCCTCAGGGGTGTTGCACGCGGGAGGCCAAGTCCTATCTCCCCACCCCACCAATTACATCCTGTTTTCCTCCCTACAGTTCTAAACGCTACTGAGTACCAAGAGTTTCCTCAGCCTTTTCGGGGGAAGAGTGCTTGAGAGTTCGGAGAGGCAACTTTGTTTAAAGTATTAAAAAAAAAAAAAAAAGTAAAGTAAGAAACAAAGCTTTATCAGCAGTGAATGAGCAGAGCAGCTTTTGGTGCCATCAGTCTTTTACAGCGCTTTTGTTTTCTGTGCTTGCTCTGGTGTTCAGGGCACGCTACTGATTAACAAAAAAAAAGCCGCTTCTGTGTATTGCACCATGGCGGAGAAGCTCCGCAGATGTTTGGTCTGCTAGCGGCAGGGGCTGGGAGCTAGCGGAACTTGTACGTTTTATACTGCTGTGGAGGTTTTGGACACGGCTGGTCTCTCTCAGCTCCTGTTGTGCCGGCTCAGCCAGTTTTGGGAATTAGTGTGGATTTTCCAGCGGTCCACGTTTTGGCGGGAAACAGCCATTTTGTCCTCCCAGGTTGTTTCAGCAGAGCGGCCTTCTCATACCATGGAGCAGTCTGCAGAGCACTCGGGAAATCTGAAGGGCAGTTTCCTTCCAGCAGGAAACTGCCCTTCAGATTTAGTTAGTACATCGGATGTACAGGGCTTTTAACTTAAAGAAATTGGGCCATCTTAAGCACCCTTAGGAGGTGGCTTAAGAAAGTAGGTAGCAACAAAAAAGACCTAGGGGCTCCTGGGATCTGGAGGCGGAGTTGACACACTCAAGAGGCGGTCTCCACCTGCTGGAAGGAGTGCACAACCCATCAGTCACATTCTGGACCGGTCCGGAGGGACTAAAGGAAAGCAAATTAGTAGGTAACTAATTTCTCTTTACTCCCCAAAACTCTTAACAAGCTTGTCCAACTCCTCCCCAATGCAGAGCTTACCGTGAAAGGGAAACCTGCTTAGTTTGGTCTACGGATGTGGCTGCTAAGTTCAGTTCCACAACCAAGAGGAATCAACAGACCGCTGCTAGAAACACCATCTCCTTCACTGAGGCTTGGACCAGATCATACAAGGAATCGCCAGAAAAGTAGCCCCCATCTCTATTCTACTGATTCCCTTTGCCTGCTTGAAGAAGCAGAAGGGCTTTCTAGAACCTCTTTTGTCCATTGAAGACAAGACCATGCCACAGATGAGCTGTCCGCAAACCAAGGGCTGAGATATCAAAAGCCCACTTCGAGTGCTTCTATCTGCCAATCCTGAGGATCCTTTTAAGGCTGGTCCCTTTTCCACTAGAATGGTGGTAGTCTTTGTCACCGCTGTGACTAATGCAGCCAACTGAGGGAGCCCATACCATGGACTTGCCTACTCTGAAAGCGGCATCTGGAGTATTCCAGTGTGTAGAAATCAAATCCCCTCCGAGCCCTGTGCGTGGAAAGTCTGAGGGGGGGTTCCAGCTCTCTCCCATAAGTGAGTTCACCTTCCTTGTATCCTTGCTGTTTCCTTCCTTATCAAAATGGAGGACCAAACCTAACTCCTGCAGCTCCTAACTAGGGATGGTGACACCCCCAGGGTCCTCACATTCTTTCTCAGGCCCTTCCAAATCATAGGGAGAGGCCACCAAGTCATCCTCATACCAGCTAGCTTCTCAGTCAAGCTGCAGGCACTTCTTGAAACTAAGACCCTCTCCTATGGCTTCAGGCTCTGTATGCTGCTTTTACTTTAGCCTTCCTTTTACAAAGGGCCTGGTACATGGGTAAAATGAAATCATGGGAAGCCCACACACCTGGGAGCTGCGTCTGTCAAGGGCCATGCTGAGTGTCATTGTCGAACTTGCCCGCAGCAGTCAGGGACAAAATATAAAGGGTGCAAGAATTTATTTTAGTAATACCCTGGAAGACTACAAACAAACCTTAGATTGTGAGCCTAGTAGGGACAGAAAGTAACTGCAAAACATAGAATGTGTAAAGCACTTTGACTGTATCTGCAGAAAGGCAGTATTAAGTGTGGATTAAAGAAGCAAGGAACCCCAGGGTATGCATGTACCCCCCCCCCAAAAAAAAACAAAACAAAACTGCTAATTTGTGGCCTATCCCCTGAGCAAAGCAGCACAGGTATTTTAACTGCTGGAGCCTGAGAAATATTGACTAGATGTTGAGTGGCACAGGGCACTTATAGGCTCATGTTGAGTCTAGTGCAGTGGTCCCCAAACTGTCTTGGGTTATGGTGCCCCTAGGCTACACATTTCCTCTTAAGTCTCCCCTCGCCCCCACCCCTAACAGCATTGAGTCCTACCTTTGCTGGCGGGGATGCCCAAGCCTTCTCCCCCCCCCCCCCCCCCTCCCCCCAAGAGGTCTGCTGCCCCTGGGGCTATGGATATTACTCATGTCTTTTTTTTTTTTTTTGCAAAGATTTCTCTGCACCTCTCTTCAGCAGGCAGATGCTCTTCCTACTGAAACTCAAGAGCCTCAGACTTACACAAGTCCAGTCTCCTTAACCTGCATTTAAACCCCAATACAGCATACATCTGCAGGTTTCTTACCACTGCCTGAACTCTCCCAGAGAAACAAAAGCCAGGTCCAGGTCCTTCCAGATCAGAGCTGAGGCAGTCAACTGGATCCGATACCCATCTCGTGTATATTTTGCGTTCTCCAAGTCTGTCTTTAGTTCTTATTTCCAATTCAGATCTGTAAATCCATTCCTCACGCCCCTCCACCATACTGGAAGTTCAAAGGCGAAAGCGGCTCAGGGGCTCACCTCCCTGGCACTGACATCTCATCTGCAGCCTGAACCATCCATTCCTCGCACCTTCCCTCCCCCAAACAGGTGCAGAAAAAAATTAAAGCTGACTTGTGTTTTTCCACTGTTCTCTTTCACCTGGATCAGCCCTGGTGAGGGGAGGTCGGTTGGGGAAAGGGAGCAGAGTGTTCGCTCTCTTGCCGTCTCTTGCCCTGCAGATCCTCTTGCCCACTCTATCTTCTGGCTGTCGGCAATCCTTGCTGCTGCTTCTGTAGATGAGCAGCAGCAGTGGCAAAACAAGGTGCAGCTAAGAGGGACTGGACATTCCATATACGCAGCTTCTAACTGTGCCCTGGAGCAGGAAGTGATGTTTGGGGCAGAATTGTGTGTATGAAGAGTCTGACCCCATGTGGCTGCAGCTTGTTTTTCTGCTGCTGCCACTAATCTAGACAATCGGCAGGGGTGGGGAGCAGGGATAGAGAAGGCAGACGCTGGATTGGGGGAGCAGTGGGAAGGAGGTCGGGATTTGCTATGGCACCCCTGAGAGTTTGCTGCGGCACACAGTTTGGGAACTGCTGGTCTAGTAGTCTCAATCCGCTGGTAGGAATGCAGAACCCACTCATCTGAACGGTTCTGGATGAATACTGAGGAAGAGGGACAGAGCAAAGCCTTCAGGTGAGTGCTAAGGCAGTTAAGGGAGGTGAAGGGGTAAACTAATGGCCTTAATAATGGAGGATATTAAATGCTAAGCATGAGTAGACCTTGCAGCAGCGTATATGTAGTAACGCTATAGAAATGATTAGTAGTAGCAGGGCAACAGGGCAGCTAGGCTTGTATCTTCCAGGGTTTTTGCTTTGGGCATCTAGTGCCTATGGATCAGTTGGTGGTGTTCCCCAGTATGTGATAAGGGAAACATAAAATCTGATGCAGTATACATTCAAAAAAAATTTCATTGCTGCTTCTGTGGATGGGTGTTAATCGGGCTATTGACAGCATGGATCAGGCCTTCGTGTTGCAAAGAGTGGTGTTTTTTGGTGATAGGTAGTTAGTGCAGCCAAGAGGGATGTCACAGTAAATGGGGGTGTGAGCATGGGGATGAAGCACTTTTATGTGCCTATGACCAACACATCTACCCACATAATGAAAGAAACCATCTCTGGCCTATTGGTCAGTCTGGGCACATGGGAGTGCTTAAGAGAGAGGCATTGCTGATCTCCTTTTGTTTTCCTGTGGCTGAATCTGTCAAAGCAATTTAGGCTTTCACACATCTCAGAAGCCAGCTAAAGATGTTGAGGGATATCCACTCTTGTGATATGTATGCTTGGGATCACTCTGTCAAACTGAAATCCAGAAATTTTTGAAAAATAGATTTGTCTACTGCTGTACTATGTCAGTCACTGTTTGATATGTGTTCATTAGCTAGAAGCCATGTATAGATTTGCTACAAAAAAACTAGCAACCATTTTTGTTTTTTGTCTACACAAATATGGTAACCTTAAGGCAGAGTTGCCCACTTCTTGCCTTGGTTTTATTAAGTATTGAGCCATTGGTAGGAAAAGCACAGGAGAATGCGGATATTGGCTTTAAACAGCTCTATCCATTGGTAATGTTTTAAATGCATTATCACTAGTATTTAAGTTGTAAATAAATATATAGACATATCTGCATATTGCTTCTGATTTGATAGAATTGTTAATCCTTCAGGATAGCACAGTTTTGTTCTCAAATTCACCTGTAATAACTGAACCTTACAGTAACAAAAATTTGGTGCAACAGTTTCCTTATTTACAGTGTTTAGTACACAAAAGCTACTACAGAGGCTGACAATCTGTAAACTATTTTTTTTTTTTTTTAGGTCTTTGGAGAAGAAGGCTTGAACCTAAATCTTGAAGACATCCAGCCCCATGACTTTGGCAAAGTGGGAGAGGTCATTATAACTAAAGATGATACCATGCTCCTGAAAGGGAAGGGTGAGAAGTCTAATATTGAGAAAAGAATTCAAGAAATCATGGAACAGTTAGAAGTTACCAACAGTGAATATGAGAAAGAGAAGCTGAATGAAAGACTGGCCAAGCTTTCTGATGGTGTAGCTGTACTTAAGGTAAGATGTCACAAATGTTATCTACCCAAGACAATGATGTGAATGAAGGGTGACCATTTTCTTGCCTCAAGTACGTTAAAATTGTGGGGCAGCCTTTTTCTTTTGGCAGCAACTGCCAATCCAGAACTTTTTTTTTTTTCCTTTACACATTTTAGAACCAAATTGGGGGGTGGGGGGGGACTCACCCTGTCCTTTTTAAAAGCAGATTTTGTTTTAAATGTAAAGTCACAGTTCCTGCTGATGACTTCTTAATGCTATACTTGAATGAACAAGCACACCCTCTGTTTTGTTTTTAAAAAAAAGTGAGAATAGGGGATAGCTTAAATTATAACCTTTTCGAAATAAAAAAAAAATTAATACGGAATAAAGAAAAAGGAAGATATCAAAGCAACTCGTACAACAATCCAGTGTTTTCAACCTGCGTCAGATGTACTGGTCATAACAATACTGATGCAGATGCCTTGAAAAATGGCAAAAATGCTTGGTTTGGTGGAAGGGCTAACAACAACCAACTTAGCAGGTGGAGGGCCACCTCCACTTTAGAGAACTGGACAAAAGGTTGCTAATGCCACTTGTACCAGAGAAGGTAATGTAGAAGCTGTACCAGACCCACTCTTCCACAAAACACTTTTTTTTTTTTTTTCTTACATTTGTACCCTGCGTTTTTCCCACTCATGGCAGGCTCAATGCGGCTTACGTGGGGCAATGGAGGGTTAAGTGACTTGCCCAGAGTCATAAGGAGCTGTTTGTGCCTGAGGTGGGAATCAAACTCAGTTCCCCAGGACCAGAGTCCACCACCCTAACCACTAGGCCACTCCTCCACTCCACTTTACTTAGTGAGCGCCTTAAGCTTTGGGTGTGTATCCCACAAGGTATTTGCATCAATTTGTCATTAGTACCCTGATGCAGGCAGTCAATGATACATGGTTCAATTTTAAGGTTTTTGGGTGTTGCACTTTTAACATTAGATTAGAGAGGTGTAGTAGCCGTGTTAGTGCACTTTCCATATCATCATGCCGATCAAATCATAGATGGTGGGTTGTGTCCATCTACCAGCAGGTGGAGATAGAGAGCAATCCTTTTGCCTCCCTATATGTGGTCATGTGCTGCCGGAAACTCCTCAGTATGTTCTCTATCTCAGCAGGTGGTGGTCACACACAGCAGCAGCTCTGGCTAGGTCTCCAAGCCTAATTCTTAGGTTTTGTTGAGTACCTGGGGTTGAGGGCTCTTCTTGAGCAAGTGCAAACCTGGTGGTGCCAGGTCCCTCCTTTTCTCCCCCCTCCCACTGGCTTCGTTAAAAAAAAAATTTGAACATCCTTTAAGGGCGTTTATTTCAACGTTTATATCAGCGTTTATTGCAGCTGCTCACTGGGACACCAGTTCGTTACAGCTCGGAGCGAGAAGCAAGTAATTTTACCTTTTTATAGCGGGCAGGGGGTTCCCCATTCGGTCTCCACGTGGCTTATGGCGTCGGAGGGCGAGGGCGTGAAGATGCGCTCCCCGGACCCCGTGTGTGCGTCTAGCGGGGATGCGGGTGTTTCAAAGCCTGACTCGCCTTTGTTTGGGCGTCAGTTTGGAGTCCGGTCAGTGTTCTGGTTCTTCCTCCGGTGCGGCGGTTTTTTCCCGCCATGAGCACCCATCCCCCGCTGCTGCTCCCCCCCCCCCCATTTTGGCTGGCCACTCTGCTCGGACGGGTTCTTCTTGGGCCTCCCTCGAGGTGGGAGACGTTAATGCTATGGTCGCCCTTGATTTGGGCGACGAAAGTTAAGCGCCGTTCTTTCTGCGCGGCTCCTTCTCGGAGTTTCGTGCCGGACGCCATTTTGGATGCGCAGCATGTTTCTCCCCCACTCTTGCGAGCGCCGGTTGAGGGTGTGTCTAGGGCCGTGACTCAGGCGGCAGAAGTGCACAGTCTAGGGGGTTCTCCCCTGAGTTCATTTTGCTGCTGCATCAGGCTTTTCTTATGCTAAACGCTGCCCCGGCACCCCCCTCTGATCAAGGGGTTGAGGCCTCCGGAAGCAAATGCCCTCGGGTGGACTTCCAGGCCCTAGAGGACTCTGTCTCCTCTGATGTAGATGAGGGCAGCGTATCTGAGTTCTCCCAACGGTCCTTTGGGGATTCCTTGGAGGAGACGGATTCCCGCTCGGGTGGAGCGGATGACCCCTCTGCAGCACGGATCTTTCGCTCAGAGGATTTGCCCAACCTGTTAGTGCAGGCCATGAGCATTTTGAAGATTTCCTCTCCGGAGGACGTCTCTCCCTCAGCCTCTGTTGGCTCTGCCATTATGCTGGGGACGAAGCGCCCGCCTAGAACCTTCCACGTGCATGAAGCCATGCACACCTTGATTTCGGCTCATTGGGATTTCCCAGAAGCGAGCCTTAAAGTGGCTAGGGCTATGTCCCGCCTCTATCCTCTGCCTGAAGGTGAACGGGAGGCCTTTCTTGGGCCTACCGTGGATTCTTTAATCACTGCGGTGACTAAGAAAACGGCGTTGCCAGTGGAAGGTGGCACGGCCCTAAAGGACGCTCAAGACAGGAGATTGGAGGCGGCTTTAAAGTCGTCCTTCGAGGCGGCTGCTTTAATTTTGCAGGCCTCAATTTGCGGCTCCTATGTGGCCAGGGCGTGCCTGACGCTGGTGCAGCGGGCTCCCCCCTCGGATCCTTCCTTGAGGGCTGATTGGCCAGCCCTGGAATTGGGCTTGGCCTACTTGGCAGACTTGCTGTATGATGTCTTGAGAGCCTCGGCTAAAGGTATGGCTCAGTCTCTGCACGGCGGTGGCTTTGGCTAAAGCATTGGTCTGCTGACCACGCCTCTAAGTCTCACCTGCCTAAGTTGCCTTTTAAAGGCAAGCTACTCTTTGGGGTCGAGCGGGACAAGATTGTGACCGATCCTGGCACGTCTAAGGGCAAGAGGTTACCGGAGGTCAGGGCTCGGGCCAGTGGTGCCCGCCCCGGTTCCTCCAAAGGACGGTTTCAGGAAGCCTGTCGGTATCGCCCGGGCAAGTTGGGCTCCTCTGCCCCCTTTTCCTTCATAAGGAACTTCTCCCCCAAGCAGCATTCCTTTCGCAGAGACCGCCGTCCCGGAGGTGTCTCCTCCGGTCCTCCCCCAGGGTCTCGTACCCAATGACAGGGCGCTGGTCCATGGCCCAGAGCAGATTGGAGGACGCCTATCGTTTCTGGGCGAGTGGTCCAGGGTAACTTCAGACGCTTGGGTGCTGGAAGTCATCAGAGACGGCTTCAAGCTAGAGTTCTGCCGACCCTTAAGAGACTGGTTTGTGCACTCTCCCTGCAAGTCTCCGGTCAAAGCTGTGGCAGTGCAGCAGACTTTGGACAATCTGATCCGCCTGGGTGCGGTCGTTCCGGTGCCGGATGATCAGCTTGGCAAGGGACGTTACTCCATTTACTTTGTGGTACCAAAGAAAGGAGGTTCTGTCCGGCCTATCCTCGACCTCAAAGGGGTCAATCGGGCCTTGTAAGTTCGGCACTTCCGGATGGAGACTCTCCGCTCTGGTATAGCGGCAGTGCAGGCAGGGGAGTTCCTGGCATCCTTGGACATCAAGGAAGCTTACTTGCATATTCCCATCTGGCCTCCTCATCAACGCTTTCTGCGTTTTGCAGTTCTGAGCCGACACTTCCAGTTCAGAGCCCTCCCGTTCGGGTTGGCTACTGCTCCGCGGACCTTCTCCAAAATAATGGTGGTCATCGCGGCCTTCCTACGCAAGAAAGGAGTACAAGTCCATCCTTAACTGGACGACTGGTTGATCCGAGCCCCCTCTTATGCAGCGTGCGGCAGAGCTTCAGACCGGGTGATTGCTCTTTTGAGCTCCCTGGAGTGGATCATCAACTGGGAGAAAAGCCAGCTGCGCCCGACTCAGTCCCTGGAGTATCTGGAAGTTCGATTCGACTCCCAAGTGGGCAGAGTGTTCCTGCCAGACAATCGGATTGTCAAGCTTCAGGCTCAGGTGGACAAGTTCCTAGCAGCCTCTCCTCTTCGGACTTGGGACTATGTGCAGCTGTTGGGCTGTATGACGGCCACGATGGAAGTAGTGCCCTGGGCCAGGGCCCATATGAGACCTATACAGCTCTCTCTGCTGCAGCGATGGACTCCAGCTTCGGAGGATTACACTGTGCGCCTTCCCTTGGATCCGGCGGTGCGCAAGGCGCTGAGCTGGTGGCTGAGGCCAGACAAGCTGTCCGCAGGAATGCCTCTATGACCCCGGAGTGGGTTGTCGTCACGGCGGACGCCTCTTTTTGACGGGCTGGGGAGCCCACTACTTGGGAAGGACAGCGCAGGGGCTCTGGTCCCCTGCAGAGGCAAAGTGGTCTATCAACCTCCTGGAACTCAGAGCCATTCGGTTGGCGCCTTTGGAGTTTCTCCCGGTCCTGGCGCTGAAGCCAGTACGGGTCCGGTCGGACAGTGCCACGGCTGTGGCCTATGTCAATCGCCAGGGAGGTACCATAAGTGCCCCTCTAGCCAAGGAGGCCATGAAGCTATGCCTGTGGGCGGAAGCAAACCTGGAACAGCTGTCGGCGGCCCACATTGCAGGAGTCATGAATACTGCTCAGGCCTTCTTGGACATCACGAAGCGCTGGGGCCAGCCGAGCCTAGATCTGATGGCGTCATCAGCCAATTGCCAAGTGCCGCACTTTTTCAGCATAGGACAGGACCCTCGATCTCTGGGAGTAGATGCTCTTCTCCAACAGTGGCCGACACAGGAGCTTCTCTATGTGTTCCCGCCTTGGCCCATGTTGGGCAGGGTGCTAGGCCGGGTGGCAAGCATCCGGGCCAGATAATCCTGGTGAGTCCGGATTGGCCCAGACATCCCTGGTATGCAGACTTGATCAGGCTCTCAGTGGACGGCCCTCTGCAGCTGCCAGCGGAGCGGGGCCGGTTGCATCAGGGTCCCGTGGTAATGGAGGATCCCTCCCCCTTTGGTCTTTTGGCCTGGCTATTGAGCGGCAGCGTCTGAGGAAGAAGGGCTTCTCAGACAAGGTCATTGCCACTATGCTGAGAGCGAGGAAGCGCTCTACTTCTACTGCTTATGCCAGGGTTTGGCGTACCTTTGCATCGTGGTGTGAGGCAGGCTCACTTTCTCCCTTCACTGCTTCAATTTCTTCAGTGTTGGCGTTCCTGCAAGAAGGTCTGGAAAAAGGCCTGTCGCTCTGTTCCCTTAAGGTCCAGGTAGCGGCTCGTGCTTGCTTCAGGGGTCACCTGAAAGGTGCTTCCCTGGTCTCGCAGCCAGATGTGGTGCACTTTCTTAAGGGAGTTAATCACCTGCGCCCTCCTCTGCACTCAGTGGTACCTGCATGGAATCTCAATCTGGTGCTAAGAGCCTTGCAGAAGCCGCCTTGTGAACCCTTGTCGAGGGCATCTCTGAAATACCTGACGTTGAAAGCAGTCTTTTTGGTGGCTATCACTTCAGCCAGAAGAGTTTCCGAGCTCCAGGCGCTATCATGTCGAGAGCCCTTTCTGCAGTTCACTGAGGCAGGAGTGTCTATTCGCACAGTGCCTTCCTTCCTGCCCAAGATTGTTTCTCGCTTCCATGTGAATCAGCAGCTCTGTCTCCCTTCCTTTCGTAGGGAGGACTACCCAGAGGAGTACTCTGCTCTCAAATATCTAGATGTGAGACGAGTCATCATCAGATACTTGGAAGTGACCAATGATTTCCGGAAGTCGGATCATCTGTTTGTGCTGTTCGCAGGTCCTCGCAAGGGTCTGCAGGCTGCCAAGCCTACAGTGGCACGATGGGTCAAGGAAACCATTGCAGCGGCTTATGTGGTCGCGGGGAAGGTGCCGCCTATCCAGCTTGAAGGCTCACTCCACTAGAGCATAGGCGGCCTCGATGGCAGAGGCCGGGTCCGTCTCCTTGGAAGAGATTTGTAGGGCGGCAACTTGGGCATCGGCTCATACCTTCTCCAGACATTACCACTTGATTGTGGCTGCTCGGGCGGAGGCCCAGTTTGAAGCTTCAGTGTTGCAGTCAGGGTCTATGTCCCGCCCTGGGTGAGTACTGCTTCGGTACATCCCACCAGTCTATGGATTGATCGGCATGATGATATGTAAGGTAAAATTATGTATCATACCTGATAATTTTCTTTCCATTAATCATAGCCAATCAATCCATAGCCCCTCCCAGATATCTGTACTGTTTATATTCTGGTTGCATTTCAGGTTCAAGTTTAGTCTTCAGTTCCTGTTCAGGAGGACTTCGTGTTGAAGTTTTTTCAATTGGATTCTTCAGGAGTTGAGACGATTTTGTGTTACAGTGAGCTGCTGCATTCCTCTCTCCTCCGTTTTACGGGGCTGGATTGAGACCTAAATTGTGCCGGCGCTCCCTCCCACTTCGTGCGGCTGTAGGGCAGCTTTGTACCCCTCCCGCTTCGGCGGTGTTAGGGTCAGTCAGCTCCTCCCGCGGTTGCAGGATAAGCCAGATCCCCCCTCATCGGAAGGTGTGGTGTCCCTCCCCTGCTCCGCGGGGATGAGCTGCACAGATTCCCCTCCCCCACTTGTGTGGGGATGAGCTGGGTTGATTCCCCTCCCCCGTTTCGGCGGTGGTGAGCTGGGAAGAGTGTCCCTTTGTGGGTGTAATTCTCTAAGTGCTGAGTCCTGCGGATGGAGCTTTGATATCGACATACTGAGGAGTTTCCAGCAGCACATGACCACATATAGGGAGGCAAAAGGATTGCTCTCTATCTCCACCTGCTGGTAGATGGACACAACCCACCAGTCTATGGATTGATCAGCTATGATTAATGGAAAGATAATTATCAGGTATGATACATAATTTTACCTTTAAAGGTAATAAAATCTTGGGAAAGAAAATAAGATGATACCTTTTTATTGGATATAACTTAATACATTTCTTGATTAACTTTCGAAGGTTGCCCTTCGTCAGATCGGAAATAAGCAAATATTGGTAGATGACAGTATATATAAGTGAAACATCAAAGCATTCCAGTGACAGTCTAACAGGATGGGGGCGGATAGGTGAGACAGGAAGAGGGACAGGTGAGATATGCATGGAGACAGGAGGGGGACAAAGCAGTAAGATTTTCCAAGTACTACATTTTTATGGTTTATAATGGACTAGAAATATTGGTGGGTGTCAAAATATTTAATCATTCTGACTTCAAAGGTCTTACGTTCCTGTATTAAGTTCCCTTTTAAGATTCTTACCATTAAGTCACTGGTACAGTGTTCTGGTTTTGTAAAGTGCTGCCCACAGGCGTGACATCTTTATTAGTACTGGCATTTTTCATATAGTGTCAAATTAAATCTCTTCTTTAGCATCTGACTGGTTTCTCCAATGTAGCAGCCTTCGTTGCATTTTTTACACTGAATGATATATACCACATTGGAAGATGAGCATGTGAAAGATTCCTTAATGTTGAATATTTTTCCTTTGTGAATGACCATGGGGTCCTGCATAATGCAGCTGGATATATTGCAAGGTTGCGTGCCATTCTTTTCTTTTTGAGTCTGTGTTGGGAGCTTACTTCTAATCAGCTTGTGTTTTAAGTTGGGTGGCTGTCGGAAGGCCAGCACTGATGGGGATGGGAATATCTCTTTCAGTAATCATCCTCCTGGAGTAGAGGCTACAGATCTTTTATGATTTTTCTTAATTTTTCCAGCTCTGGGTTGTATTTCACCTGTCTATCACCTAGCCACCCCCATCCTGTTAGACTGTCACTGGAATGCTTTGATGTTTCACATATATACTGTCATCTACCAACATTTGCTTATTTCCAATCTGACGAAGGGCAACCTTTGAAAGCTAATCAAGAAATGTATTAAGTTATGTCCACTAAAATAATCATATTTTCTTTTCCACGTTTTATTTCTATTAACATTAGATTAAAAACCATAGATTAAGTGGCATAAAATGTAACTCGTCTGCACTGGTCTAAAGTGTTTTCTGTGGCATCTGCCTAGAAATAAGTTCTACCAGATTGTCAAATTTTGTATATTACCACCAAGAAAAAAAGCTCCTTACTTGAATCTACAGAAACAGCTTTGTAAGTGATTAGTTTGAACTGTACTTGAAATACCCGCAAGCTTTATTTTGTATTCATACAGTTAAAAGTATTGGCTATCTTAAGCTTTTGCTTTCATGATATGAATCGTTGGCAGGTGGGTGGCACTAGTGATGTTGAAGTGAATGAGAAGAAAGACAGAGTTACTGATGCACTTAATGCCACACGTGCAGCTGTAGAAGAAGGCATTGTTCTTGGTGGTGGTTGTGCACTACTACGATGTATTCCAGCATTAGATGCCTTAGTACCAGCCAATGAAGACCAGAAAGTTGGTAAGTTTTCATACCAGGGAAAATTGTTTGCTGTATTAGGACAAGGATTTAAGGCTTAAGTAAACTGGGCAGGGTCCACATTTGTAAGAGGGGCCCTCCTGTGTAGGTAATTCACTGGCTCTCAAGAACATTATTTTTCTTCTGGTTTTGTCATCTGACTTCCGAAAGAAAGGTTGGGGGGGTAGAAAGGATTAGGAATATGTCCACAAAGGTCTGTTCTTTCCACCTCTTATGAAGTCAAACAAGCACTTTGCACAGTGAGAAATCCCTTCTATGAAGATGGTTGTAGGAAGCCTACCAAAGGGTTAGTATTGTTGCTTATACAAGGTAAAGTGGCTATAATTAAGCAGATATTTGACACCAACAAACACATCAAAACTAGTATTTCTAAAATTTGGAAAATCTTAACACTAAATATTTACCTTAATTGACTTAATCACTAAAACCAAAGCTTTTGAAATTGTATGTAAAGGGACTTGCAAGCTGTTTAGACCTTCTTGCAGAGATTTGTCTAGTTTGCACTTTCAAATGCATTGCTCAATTTTCAGAAAGCATCCTTGGGGCCTTTATATTTTTGGTTTTGCTTTTAGTTTGTATTCATCGGCTGTTAGAGCTGAGAGTAGCAGAAACAGCATTAGAAGATGCATTATATCTGATCACAGAAGCTGGATTTATTTATTTATTTATTTATTTTTGCAAATGTGAAGGGCCAAATAGAGCTGAGAGTAGCAGAAACTTCAGCATTAGAACATGCATTGTATCTGATCACAGAAGCTGGATTTTTTTTTTTTTTGCAAGGGCCAGATGGAAGATACATTTGTCTCATGAAAATGTATTTTCCTCATTGTAAGTGTGATACCTTCAGCAGTTCATCCTGTACCAGACATTAAGCTAATCTGAACCAGTGGTATCCTAATACAAGGATACAGAGCATCTTTTAGCAGGGTTTTAGTGTTCTCGCTTTTTATGATTTGAGGGCTGTATATTTAATGTGTTAACATGATTAATACATTAAATGTTTTACTCACGTTAATTTTTAACACGTTAAATTAGCACTTCTGTGGCATCAATACTAGACCGGTCCAGACCAGTGGGTTATGCCATCCACCAATAGAATGAGACAGAGAAAGATAGTCCCAAGTACTTTGCTTCTTAAGGGTATCATGCAACCTGGAATGCTCAGTATTTTTGTCTCCTAGTGGATGGTAGATGGATATGCAGCTCCCAGCACATACCTCAAGTCACCCTGGTGGTCTAATGGCTTCCTGGGGCTTGCAATATCAGCTGTGGCATGCTGCTTGGTTTTCTGCACTGATGAGGTAAGCTGTTCTTTTTGTTTCTCTTGTTTTAAAAAAGAAAAAAAAATTCCATCACTCAGCTCTGCAACTCTGGTTTTTCGTGATAGATTGCTGGTTTCAGAGGGTTCCTCATTCAGGACGGTGTATCTTTTGTTATTCGTTTTGATGAGCTTTTGTGCTCTCGGCAGCAGGCCTGCACTTCTCTGTAGGCTGGTCCGCACTGGTCTGTGCTGTTGGTGCCATTTCGGATAGCATTTGTTGTTTGGTTTGTGGCGCACTTGTTTGTTCCCATGCCCTATTCTCCCTGGGAATACTTCTGCCACAGTCTTTGGCCTCTGACAGTATGCTGCTATTAATAGCAGTTGTGTGCAGAAAGCTGTTTTTCTCCCACCTGGCTTTGCCTTCCCATAAGGGAGGATTGCTTTTGGCACTTTGGGGGGGATATTTATTTTTCTTTGTTTTGCCTTATTCTGATGGGCTGTTTTTGTCTTCTTTTTTTTTTTTTTTTTCTTTCAGCAAGGAATCTTTGGCGTGAATTACATTTTTCATTCAGTACCTATTCCACCTTAGTGATGTTGGCTCAGCTTTCTTGTTTTTTGTGCTGTAGGAAAAACAAATGTGACCACCTTTGTTAGACTGTTTTCCTGCTGGCCTTGATTTCTCTTTTGGCTGTGGGTTAGGTGTTACTGAAGAAGTAGTGGGCTGCGGGCTTTGTTTTCTTGTTGTTCTACACGATATTGGGATGGCTGAGTGTCGTTAACCTAGCAGTATTTTGGTCAGTTTTTTGTCCTCTGACTTAGTGCCTCTTGGGAGTTTCAGTATGGTGCCATCAGTCTTGAGTAAGGGTTGCTTGCAACCCTGAATGCTCCTGACCCCTCCGTGTAGGGTAGAAGTTCTGCCTTGGCTAGTGTCAAGAGGTTTTGTTCCTCCTTGACTAATGCAGGATTGGCTTGTCTGGTCTTAGTTGGCAATTTATTTTCTTGTCAGCTATCAGGGTGTGTACTACAACTATTTCAGTCCTTTGCATTTAGCTTATTGGACTTACTCTCATGCTTCTCCCTAACCCATGCTGTTCCTTTGTTGCACATTCCTCTGTAGCCTTTCAAAGTCCTGGGTGCTCTTTGCACCCTTCCTGCAAGTTACTTCATGTGATTATTCTTGGCTGGTATGGGTGTCTGTTCCTGGCTAGATTGCCTTGGTAATTCACTAGAGCGTAATGATTCTTTCCTTTGTGACTACTTGTGATACTTTCCTTCAGGGAGTTGCTGCTGCCTGTCCTGCAATCTGGGTTTTTGTTGCTTTGCTTTCTTCTGAGTATTCTGAAGCAATAGCAGTTTTCTTTTGCAGTGTTATCTTTTCTGTATTTCTTTTGAGTCAGGTCCTTTGGACTTGTTCTCCTTTTTGTTTTTCCTACAGGGACCACTATCCCTTTGTGCATGGGATTGGCAGGGCATAAATGCTAGCATTCCGTTAGCTTTCAGGACTAGTATCTAGTTTCTTTGCTTGGCAGATTATTTCTATCTTAGATAGCATTCTAATATGTCACCTCTTCCATCCTGTTTGCCTCTCTGGTCTTCTGAGGCTTCAGAGTGTGTATGCTGCAAGGAAGATTTGGGAGATATACCGGTGCCAGAAATGGTATTCAAAGCTGATGAGTCGGAGAAACTGAATGAAATCTCTATATTAACCTAGAAGATGTAATGGGGCAATTAGACAAATTGAAGAGTAGCAAATCTTCTGGACTGGATGGTATTCATCCCAGAGTACTGATAGAATTGAAAAATGAACTGGCGGAACTATTGTTAGTAATATGTAATTTATCTTTAAAATCAAGCGTGGTACCGAAAGATTGGAGGGTGGCCAGTGTAATGCCGATTTATTTTTTTTAAAGTTTCAGAGGAGATCCGGGAAATTATAGACCGGTGAGCCTGACATCTGTGCGGGCGAAATGGTAGAGACTATTTTATAAAGAACAAAATTACAGAGCATATTCAAAAGCATGGATTAATGAGACAAAGCCAACATGGATTTAGTGAAGGGAAATCTTGACTTACCGATCTATTACATTTCATTGAAGGGGTGAACAAACGTGGATAAAGGCGAGCCGGTTGATATTGTGTATCTGGATTTTCAAAAGGTGTTTGACAAAGTACCTCATGAAAGACTCCAAGAAGTTTGAGTCATTTGATAGGAGGTAGTGTCCTATTGTGGATTAAAAACTGGTTAAAGGATAGAAAACAGAGAGTAGGGTTAAATGGTCAATATTCTCAATGGAGAGGAGTAGATAGTGGTGTTCCTCAGGGGTCTGTGCTGGGACCGCTGCTTTTTTACATTTATAAATGATCTAGAGATGGGTGTAACTAGTGAGGTAATTAAATTTGCCGACGATACAAAGTTATTCGAAGTTGTTAAATCGCGAGAGGATTGTGAAAAATTACAGGAGGACCTTATGAGACTGGACATCTAAATGGCAGATGACATTTAATGTGAGCAAGTGGAAAGTGATGCATGTGGGAAAGAGGAACCCGAATTATATCTACATTATGCAAGGTTCCACGTTAGTCACCAACCAAGAAAGGGATCTTGGCGTCGATGATGATGATATGTTGAAACCCTCTGCTCAGTGTGCTGTGGCGGTTAAGAAAGCAAATAGAATGTTAGGTATTAGGAAAGGAATGGAAAACAAAAGTGAGGACAATATAATGTCTTTGTATCGGTCCATGGTGCGACCGTATCTCGAATACTGTTTAATTCTGGTCATCTCATAAAAGATATAGTGGAATTAGAAAAGGTACAGAGAAGGTTGATGAAAATGATAAAGGGGATTGGACGACTTCCCTATGAGGAAAGACTGAAGCATCTAGGGCTCTTCAGCTTGGAGAAAAGACGGCTGAGGGGAGATATGATAGAGGTTTATAAAATGAGTGGAGTTGAATGGGTAGATGTGAATCATTTGTTTACTTTTTCCAAAAATACTAGGACTAGGAGGCATGCTATGAAACTACAAAGTAGTAAATTTAATATGAATCGGAGAAAATATTTCTTCACTCAATGTGTAATTAAACTCTGGAATTTGTTGCCAGTGAATGTGGTAAAGGCGATTTAGCTTAGTTGGGTTTAAAAAAGGTCTGGACGGCTTCCTAAAGGAAAAGTCCATAGCCCATTATTAAAATGGACTTGGGGAAAATCCACTGCTTATTTCTGGGATAAGCAGCATATGTACTAGACTTTTTCAGGATCTTGCCAGGTATTTGTGACCTGGATTGGCCACTGTTGGAAACAGAATGCTGGGCTTGGTGGACCTTTGGTCTGGCCCAGTGTGGCAATACTTATGTACTTAGTTTCCTTCTTTAGGGGACTTTTGGCTGTGTGGGGCCTTCCTACATCCTTGTTGGTGAGACAACGTTATTTTGTTTCTCTGGTCAATTCTTGCAGTTACACTTCAGTGTTCTAAGTCTTTAGTACTTATTAGGCTACTTCCTCGAGCTCTCCTGGGTCTCTGGTCACTGGTTTCCTTCCAGGTGTTTCTACCTCTCTCATTTTGTGGACTGTTTTCTCTCTGCAGTCTGGGGACCTCTGTCTATTCTAGAGGCGGGTTTGCTTAGGAGGCTGCTTGATGTCTTCATAAATGTTTCCATTGTCCTTTTGAGACATTGTTTTTTGGTTTGTAATGTTTCTTTCCTGCCCTAATGCTATGACTGCTTTGCTACACCAGACTGGTCTGGTATTGATTCTAAGGACGGAACAATTATGTTCTTAAATTAATTTTCTTTCCTTCAATCATACCAGACCACCACCCTGGCTGTTGCTTTGCTTCCATGTGGTTTCTTCTAGGGCTGAACTCCTCCGTGTCAGTGATTTGAGTTATTTTGACTTCTGGAAACGGAGGCCATTTAAGTTGGACAGGATTCATCCTTACTTTCCATACCACTTTGCAATGCCAGTGCTTGACTGATTTCAATTATCCTTCAGTGGTGAGCTACTTTTTCTGCTACAGGAGTACATCTGCATGACAGACTGAATGACTGAGTGGTGCCCCTTTTTCCTTTTTGATGGGGGGGGGGGGGGGGTTGCCTGCCCTTGGTCGTGCAAGAGCCCAGAAGGTCTCCCACCTGGGCGTTCTTGGAGTTCCAGTAAGCTCTTCTTTTTCTCTTGTTCATAGCAATTTAGAGTACCATTGTTTGGCTATTTAAAATACTGAGCACGCCAGGCTACATGATACCCTTAAGAGGCGAAGTACTTGGGACTGTTTTGTCTGTCTCCTTCCACTGAGAATGGACATAACCCATTGGTCTAGACTGGGTCTTTTATGATTAAAGGAAAGAAAATTATTTTTCCTTTGCCCTGTCTCTCCCTTTTTATTTTTCCTGCTTGGGACCTTACTTCTCCAATGCTCCGGCAGCCCTTTTTTGCGCTCCAAGCCTCTTTCTCTGTAACAGGAAGTTTTGTCAGAGGGGGCGGAACTTCTGTAATGGAAGCTTCGGGCAGGTGAGGCAGGGAGAAGAGCTGCTGGGTGTGACCCACAGATATGTGGGTGAGTGGTAGAACTAGAATATGCGCCAGGAACCTATTTGGCTGAGATATCTGATCATAGGTGGGGGAAGGGACCCGCCGCAGGAGAAAAAGGGAGAAAAGAGACATATACCCCCTATTTCCAGTATCTGTCCCTCTAACACTCTCCACCTGTGCATAAGAATTAAAGAAGGGAGATGGTGGCCATAGAAGAGAGGGGAGTAAAAGGGAACAAATGGTAATCATGGAGGGAGGAGATGGTGCCCATTGGATCATGTGATCAATTGTGCAATTAAAAATTTTAATCTATGTGCAGCCCTAATGATTACACATGCCAACTCCTGAATGTGCTAAAACTCCCAGAGCACACAGTGTCAAATTATGTACTAATTAGTCTGGGAGAGGAAGGAGGAAGGGATTTATTTTTTATGTTAAAACACCTTTCTGTTGCTGCTCAAGATGAATGGGTGCCATACATATTTTCCTGTCCCTGGAAAAATTTACAAACTAAATTTGGACTTGAGGCAGTGGAAGGTTGAATGACTTGCTGAAGATCACAAGGAGCAGCATTGTCAATAGAACCAGGGAAGCCCAGTTCATAGCATGCTGTTGTAATCATAGGGCGACTCTTTATCCTCTCACTTTTTCATACAGGCATAGACATCATTAAAAGGACATTGAAAATCCCAGCAATGACCATTGCTAGGAATGCGGGTGTTGAAGGATCATTAATAGTAGAAAAAATAATGCAAAGCGCAACAGATGTTGGTTATGATGCAATGCTTGGAGAATTTGTAAATATGGTAGAAAAAGGAATCATCGATCCTACCAAGGTAATGTTTGATCTAAAATTTAGTCTCTAGAGTTATAGCTTTTGTTTTTTACTTTGTGAAGCTTATTTTTCTTTCCCCTTTTTTTAATTGCTTCCTTTAGGTTGTACGAACTGCCTTAATGGATGCTGCAGGAGTGGCTTCCCTTCTAACAACAGCTGAAGCTGTGGTGACAGAAATTCCTAAGGAAGAGAAGGATCCTATTGGCATGGGAGGAATGGGTGGAATGGGGGGAGGTATGGGTGGAGGTATGTTTTAATTCCTCACTTGCAGGGCCATTAGAACTGAACAGTGGCAATGGGGGGGGAAAAAATCTCCAGAGCAGATGAGAAAAATGACCACATGAAGCAGACATCAAGAATGGCTGGCTATGATAAATGATGGAGGGCTGCTTCATATTGCATAACTGTTTACTGCTGTCGTTGTCCATGCCTACAGATAATTTATTTTGTATTTTTTCAATGAGACATTTGTACATTCCTGATAACCTTGGGGGGGAGGGGGCAAGATGCATGTACCAGTCCTGTCTATAAGTGAGGCACTTCAACAAATGTTTCACTAGAATTTATTGGGTTTGGCATCCAGAGGAGGCAGTTAATGCAGAAGCATTCTGTGCAAAATAACAGACACATTGTGTATAAATTAGCCATGAACTAAACAATTATGTGATTACCTTTTTGGTGTAATAAAACATAGTTCAAACTGTGAAATGGGATTACTACATTTGATTATTAAACTACACCACAGCTCTACTAAAAGTGGACCCAGTACACAGATGAAATGGTAAATCCAGACTTGATATTCAAGGTAAGACTTAAGCTCTAAATGCGTGCTGCTACAGTAATACAAAACAAATATGTAACTAAAACTATAAATCTTATACTTGTGCAGTATTACTACTATTAAAATTAAAACTGGGAATTTGCTTAATGTAAGTTCTTCATCTGCAGTCAGACTTTTGGTATACTCATAGCACATATGCTCTAAACTGTACATCTTTATCAGATGCTCCTGTTCGGGCCCTCTTATTGCACTGAGTGTACACAATGGAATTTGAGTCAGGTATTGAGCAGATCAGAGTTTGGCAGGTATAGCCTTGTCTCTGCCACAAATGAATTTTTGCAAAGGGTTGTCCCTTTCTACTGCCCAATTGAATCATACTCCTGCCTTTGTGATTTTTGTTTTCCTATCATCATTTCCGATGTATCAAACATCTTTCTAGTTTATATCTGAACAGAGGGTCCTCATATATCTGACTGTACTGTTCCTAACAGAAAATGGTTTTCTTCCAAAACCACTGCTGCTGTACAATATAGGGCTTGCATGGAAGTAGCTTACTTTAACAGTAGAAGCATGTCTTTGGAGGTTGGTATGCTAGGATTGTCAGTAGCTATCTTCTTGATTTGAGCTAGCCCTTTGACCTTTTATCTAATACCCATATGTTTTTTTCCCTATCTTATCCTCACTCCTTCATATGGAGCTGTGTGTGTGTATATATATATATATATAAAAACAAAAAGTACAAGGGTGTGGATTTTTTAAAAGATTTTTATATGAACCTTAAATTATTACAGTGGGCGTTTTGGCATTGAATATGAACACTAAGCAGACATCAAAAGTTTAACTCTTGGGTAGTCAATTATGTAAGTACTTGTGCCCTAGAGCTAATGTAGAACTGTGCTATTCTGTGCAGGTTTTACTTTGATTTTCTCATGCTAATTTTATACTTGCTGCAGTAATAGTTTAGTGTAGATAAAACCATTACACAAAAAAGTAGGAGTCCTCCACCTCCAGTCCTGCCTGTGTGGGGTGCTGTTTCACTATTGCATTTTTAATGCAGGACAAGCAAGCTCTACAGGTCTCCAGGGAAGCCTGCCTGTTCCCTAGTGATTGAAAGCACAATATTGAAGTACCACTGGAGGACTCCCACCCAGCTTTGAGGCAACAGTGGTTGAGGCTAAGGTAAATGGTGGCTGCTGCTTCAAGGGTGGATGTGGCTACACCATTTGAGATCTGTGACACCCCTGCTGCTAAACCAATAAAACTGATTTGGGGAGGCAGCCTGCATTATCCTGCTTCCTGGCACCTTAAAAGCACTATCAGAGTTCAGTCTTCCAACTAGAGGATTGCCTTTCTTATGGGGAAACATTGTGTGTACTGCTTACTAGCAGTGCATCCCCCTTTTCTCTAGCATGGTGGTAGAGCAGCAGGCATTCACCTCTCTGGTCCAGATAAGTATTGTTGGAGTGTATGGTCCAGGGCAGCAGTTCCTCCTCCTCCCCCTCCCCCCCTCTCAACCTTTCCCCAATTACCTTGAAGCCCACTAAGCCATAACTAATTTTCACTGGGCTGTTTTGTTTGGCTCAAATGACAAGCACAGACAATTTATGCTCATGGACTGATAGAAAGGGAGGCAAAGGCTGATTGTTGAAAGAGAAAATTATTAGGTAAGAATTTTCTTTCCTTTAGTTTTACTCAACCAGTCCAGAACAAGGAGTTGTCTGCTGACAGAGGGCAATAGAAAACAAGTAATTCTAAGTGCTTTACCTTTAAAGGGAATCATGCAGCCTTATAATCCTCGGTATTTTGAATAAGCCTGCTGTGGTACTTGGGTTCAGTGTTTTGTGTGCTGCTAGAATTGTTTATTTACTAGCACTATATACTCAGTCAACAGGCATATACTTTTAATGTGGAGTGACTTGACTGAATCTGGGATGCAAGTAATAAAGTACATAAAGTTAAAAGGAGAATCAATGATATCTGAAAAAATAAAAGGAATCCGAAGAATAACCTGTCTAGTCCAAAACAAAAACTACAGCGGGATGGTTTCTGTACTGGTTTGGTAAGCACATTTTTCCTTAGACCAGGCCAGCGTAAGTGGGATGTAGCAAAGTAGTCACCAAAAGGGGTGGAACAAACAGATCAAGACCAATTAGGAGAACATGTGGATGACCTTTAAAAAGCAAGCTGAAACTCAGCAAACATTAGCTGTACACCACCTTGTGTGAACTAGCTGCATATTTATTTTACCACATTCTTGAAGAAATTATTTTAATAGGATTAATTGCACCCTAGCCTGAAAAAAAGGAAACAGCTACCCAGCTGGAGAAGGAAGTGGAGGTATCCAGCTAGCTAAAAAGGGAGGGATTCCACCTGAAAATAAAGCTGGGTTAAATTAATTAACTTGAAACTAAGTTATGCTACTGGAGAAGTGCAGAGTGAATCAGCCTAAGAGCTGAATGGCAGTCCAAGAACAGATCTGAGCTAGTCAGTCTGAAAAGACCCAAGCTATGCTCCATGATGAGAGCTGACCTAGCCTCCAACAAAATTCCATCAACTTGACATCACAGAATTTCTTAAGGAGGAGACGCCTACTGGCCTAGACAGGACCTACTTGTAGCCTCTAAAAGTTAAGGGTAAGAGAAGAGATCTTTTTCAGGTCAGTACGCCAACTGTCAACTTGGAAAGGAATTTGTATTCGGTTTGATACAAAGAATCCTCTAACTGGGAAGAATGACTTCAAAGTAGAGACTGCTTCAACCTGGATAGCCAAGATGTCACAGTAGTGTTGATGGATGTTCTGCTGCTGCACAATATTCCAATGTGATGCACTGAAACCAAAGACGGGGGGTGTTTTTGCACCAATGGGGAATAAATGTGGACTGCTATAGCAAAGCAGTACTTTCTGTAAAAAGTTTTGATTTTTTTTTTTTTAATTGGAGAATGTGTGTCATTACAGAGGGTCACAGCTGCAGTATCATACCACTGTCTGTAGCACAGATACCAGGATCAGCCTGTTAATGCAACCAGCTGCTATTACACACTGAAGTTAACTATAGTCCAGGTGGCTGTTGCAGATGTACTCCATAGGCAGCTTCTAAAACTGTGGCATATGACCAGCTGCTGTAGCTGAGATATACAGTGGGCAGCAGTGTCAAAGGAGCATATCTATAGTAACCAACTGCCTAGCATAATTTGAATAGCCTTTACTAGATGGTTGCTATAAATATGCTTCAAAGGTGGGTGTTAGAACCAGCAATTTCAGGTCCTGTGTCCTAGTTTTTAAGTGGTTGCTACCCTGTCAAGGTGACCACTGAAACAGTCGAGCTATAGCAAAGACTGCTCTCACCTTTTATCTAAATATGTAAGTTAAGTGATGTTGCTGCCAAAACCTTCAACTGCCTTCCTGCTGTTGCAACACTGACAGCTCCCCTGTCACTCTCAAACACCTCTAGCTGGTTGAATCCATTGCAGTTCATTTTCTTCATCATGTTACTCAACTCCTCTGTTCAGAACAGTGGTTGTTACTATCTGCTCATATCCAGTTTAAACTGCATTTGGGTGTACCAGGTTTGTCTACTTTCAATACCAGATTACTTTTCTCTCTTCATCCCCTATTCTCCTCCCAGGTAATGCTGCTCCACCAGTGGTTTATATTGGTTCTTCCATCCCTCTGGCATCTGCTTTTATAACATTTATGCCACAGTCATTAGGTACGCTAGCCCAAACTCGAGAACACTCTTCTTGTGCACCACTTTCAGAGCAGCTATCTTCTTTTCCTTGGCGTCTGCTCCAGATCATTCCCTACAGAACAAACGGAACCTCACTCAGCCCTGTGCAGACCTTGCCCACTTTGTGTTTTCTCAATTGCTTCAGCAGATGGATGGTAGGTCCCTTTTGTTGGGTTTTTTTAACCTCATATTTAAAAATAAATCAACCATGTACAGAAAAGGGGGGGGGGGGGGGGCGGTTAGCGCAGTTCTGCAGAAAGGGAAGATAAGCCAGAGTGGAGGATAAATAAGCCTATTTCTGTTGTAGAGCCAGTCACAACACACACACACAAAAGCTCTTGCCAACCTTTGCAGCAGTAGCTTTGTTTCTGTGCGGAGTACTGGGGACTGTGTCCCTCACATACTTGGCTGTCTGTGGGGCTCCGTGCCTGGCAGATTTTGCCCCAGGTGTGTGCACACTGTGCTGTGGGTCTGGTCCCCCTCCCCAACAGCTTTGGTTGTGGTGAGCCTCTGCCCTTTCACCCCTCTCAGGGAGGGGTTCCTTGATGGTGTCTCAGGCTGGGAACTGAGCAACTGCTATCTCCCTATCTGCAGCAGTTTCCAACAACAACAACAACAAAAAAAGTCTGCCAGTCATTCAGGTGGTTCGGTGTTGATCCTTTCAGGTTCCAGTTCACACTAGCAGGCACTGGTCAGTGATGTGACTGTTGGAGAGGGGTGAATTTTCACATGGCTATGACTATTGGTAAAGCGAGCTGCATACTGTCTCCTGCTTCCAGCTTGTGCCAGGTTTGCAATGAGGCTTTAGGGGAGGAGCCTTTGAACACAGTAGGGCCATCAGGTGTTTCTATCACCTCAGGGTGACATGCGCCAGAGGATTCAAAGGCTACTCTGGGTGCCTCTGAGGTATCTGAGCACAGCAGGTCAGAGCTTGTGAATGTGCTGGTCTTGGGTCAATCTTCTGTATGTGTCTGTCATTAGGAGGCCTTGGATGTCCCTCTGTTCTCTTAGGATCTTATTATGCTATTTCAAGCTTACTACTTGAAGTGCAAGCACCCAGGGTCAGTGGCTCCAGATTCGGGAGAGCACCAGGCCCAACTATGCCCTTGGGCCCTAAGCAGCTCAGGTCGGTGTCAGTGCCTGTAGTCTCAGACGTGGTGGAGGTTGCTGCTCCATGTTTGAAAGAGGAATTACTGGAGCATGACGTGTGGGCCTTTGGGGGACAGGATCCTGATTTGGACCGACTGCTGGGGGAGGAGCACCACTGTAGTAAGGTTGTTTTGCTGACCTGAGGTGCCCTGACCTCGTAAGTCCTTCAGCATTGGGACCCAAGGAGGAGCAGGCTCCTGCCCTGCTGAAGAGGGACTGTGTTGAAGGGGCACCATAAGCCTCTGAGGGTATTCCCTCTTTGTGAGGCTCTGCAAGAGTTGGTCAAGGTGCAGTGGCTGCATCCAGACAGCTCCTGGTGGGGGAGCTGGAGCAATTGAAGGTGGATGCCTTGGTCATGGTGGAGACAAAGAAGATGGCTATGCTGCCCTAAAGTATCCTTAGGATTGGCACATGGAGGCTACATAGCTTGTGCCTATTTTTGGTGAGCAGAAAGTTTGCTTGACGTTCCAGGAGAAGCGGCTGCTGATCTAGCCAATCTGGAGGTGGGGATTGCCCTGTTGGCGGATACCCTATACGATTGGAGCTGAGCTTCTGCAAAGACCTGGGTTGGACTGTAGCTGAACGTCATTGTCAATTGTTGGTGTACCTGGCTTTGAAAATGCGAAGCGGTCAGTTGCCTTTCTGACTTTGTTTGGGGAGAACCTTGAGAAGTTGGTTAAGGACTTGGGAGAGTCCAAGGTGTCATAACTTCCAGAAAATAGGTCATGTTCTGGGCCTCTCACCATTCTTGCCAGAGTCAGTTTCTGGGGACCTCCCAGGGTAGTTTTGGTCCCAGTCATTCCAGTCCTTTTGAGGTCAGTGAGGGAGCCATGCCTGTCAGGGGCAGTTTGCCTGAGAGACAGGATACCTGTGTCACACTGTCCCTGCATGGTCAGCTCAGTGAAGAGATTTGGGGGGGGGGGTTCTGGCTCTGCCTATAGGGGGGCATTTTCAGCTCTTCTTCTAGAGATGGGGCCCAGGTCCTCCATATTCTTCAGTTTGGTTGGGTTCTGGTGTTCCACCATCAACTACTTGCTATTTTTCCCTCCTAAGTAGCTACTTTTTTTTTTAAGTTCAGTGTAAACACCACAGCTTTGGCCTATGTGGTACATCAAGCCATGTGTAAATTAAATAAAACTATACTAGCTGCTGCACTTACAACCTCTGGCCAACTGCTGCAGCTGTAGTACAGAACTGGCTACTGCAGGTATACCAAAGCACCAGCTTCTGATGTAAAGTTATACATCAAGAAACAATACAAATGCTAATTGTTAGCTACTTAGTAACAGAGAATTCAGTTACCAGTGTGCAAACCAACTGGCTGTTACAACTGTGAAATATATGTATGCAAGAGAGCATACCATTAAAGGAGTACAGTAGATCTGGTTGTTGAAAAGATGCATCATCTCTAGAGCTCAGTCAGGTCAGCATGGCATGCATGTGTTATAAAGAAAACCCTAAAATTCAAGCACAGAAGACCACTGCTATATGGTTTTTTGTTTTGTTTTGTTTTGTTTGGTGCTCTGCATGAGCGCTAGGAAGAAGGGGAAAACTTCCTACTCATCTTGAAAATTAAGAGCAAAACCCCTGATGAAAACAGACTCTCCTCAAAAACAAGTCTGATTTGTTTCAGTAGGGGATCACAATTTTTTTTTTATTAGCCTCTGTAGCAGATAAATCCAGGGCCTGGTAGGTTGTGTCCATCTACCAGCAGATGGAGCTAGAGATAACAAACTGAAGGCAGTGATAGCAGACAGCCAGCTCCTCCTTCCTTCTGTATATCTCTATCTCCAGCAGATTGTGGATGGCTCTTCAGCATCTCCTGGATTTGTCTGTTGGGACTACTCCTGCGTCCTGTGGAGCCAGTTGAGTGTAGGGAATGGCTGGCTGGTGGTGCTTGCTTGCTTTGGAGGCATACTCAGTTTTCTGGGTCCCTGCTTCACCTTGTCCCCTTGGGTCTTTAGAGCGCCTGCCTTCCTCACCATTAATAAATAAAACCAAAGCAAGAGAGCTCCTTTGCCTTTAATCAGCATTAAAAAACAAAACAGAAGAGCTTACTGCCAAGACTGGGCAGTACAGGGATTCCCTGTTTTAGTGTTGTGCTGGTTGGGCAGCAGGCTACTGCACCTATGGAATGCTGTTGCTCCTTAGGAGGCACTGGCTGATTGGTGACCACTTTCCTTATTTTCAGCACAGGGACGCAGTTAAAAGGGGTTGCTGCTGCAGTAGCAGATGCTCTGTGGCAGGAATCCATGTGATACTGGGGTGGGAAGCGAAGTGACTCTCCGTGAGCAGCCTGTTTCCCACGCTGATGCAGCAGGAATGTGTGCCATTTTGCAGATAGCGGCCAAAATGCCCTCCTCTGCTGAGGTCGGCTCCCCAGTATTTCCCACCCTGCATTTTTGATGTGTGCGCCAGCAGGGGAGCACAGTTCTTCTCTTGGAGCTCCTTTGGGTTTGGTTTCTGATGCTGCTGGCCTAGAGGACCTTTTTTTCTCCAGACTTTGTTCTACTGATGCACCAGGCTTTTCTCCTGAAGAGGGCCTGACCTCAGCAGCCCTTTCAAGCTATTCCTATTCTGCGGGGGGGGTGGGGGGGCTTCTGTGCTGGATTTGGACATAAGGATCCAGTTAAGGATGTGGTTTTGAAAAGGTAGCATCTGGGCGCCATTTCTGAAGTGGAGTTCTGTCCCTCCTCCATTGCTCTGTCACTGGCCTTGCTGTCCAGGGCATCTTTACATACTTCCCATGTGGATGATATGGACAAGGGTGATCCAGTTCAGGAGGAGTCAGATAACATCTTTCATAGGGATGAGTTTCCTTCACTCATTTCCAGTGCCTAAGAGGCTTTAAACATTGCTGACCCAGATGCGCAAGAAGTGGCTACGGTCAACCCCAAGACAGCCAGTATGAGGCCATCTTAAGTCCTTGCCTATCCATGAGGCTATTCAGGAGCTTATTTAGGCCCAAGGGGATGACCAGGATGGAGACTTGAAAGTGACCAAGACAATGTCTCATTTGTAGCACGTGGTTATGGAGTTTGGAGAGAAATGCCTCCTGCCTAAGGTGGATGCTTTGGTCACGGCCATCACAAAGAAGACCACACGCCCAAGGTGCTCAAGTATCAGTGCCTGAAGGTGTCTCTAAAATGAGCTTCTGAGGTTTCTGCTGTGACCCGCCAGGCCTCCGTGTGCAGTTCATAAGCAGCCAGAGCTTGCCTTTGCTCGAGCCGCTGGAGCAAAATCTGGATTCGGAGTCTGGTTTAGGTGGCTCTGTCACCCTGATAAAATCAGGGCTTGCGTATTTGGCAGACACCCTGTATGAGTTGGTGCGGGCCTCAGCCAAGAGCAGAGGGCATTGGCAGTCTCTTCCCGCCCTTTGTTGTAGTACATAAGTACATAAGTAATGCCATACTGGGAAAAGACCAAGGGTCCATCGAGCCCAGCATCCTGTCCACGACAGCGGCCAATCCAGGCCAAGGGCACCTGGCAAGCTTCCCAAACGTACAAACATTCTATACATGTTATTCCTGGAATTTTGGAGTTTTCCAAGTCCGTTTAGTAGCGGTTTATGGACTTGTCCTTTAGGAAACCGTCCAACCCCTTTTTAAACTCTGCTAAGCTAACCGCCTTCACCACTTTCTCCGGCAACGAATTCCAGAGTTTAATTACACGTTGGGTAAAGAAAACGTTTCTCCGATTTATTCTAAATTTACTACACTGTAGTTTCATCGCATGCCCCCTAGTCCTAGTATTTTTGGAAAGCGTGAACAGACGCTTCACATCCACTTCCAGTTTCGGGCCTTGCCTTTTAGCCTGTCTACTGCTCCATGTGCTTTTTTCCAAAGTGATGGTGGTATTCACAAGGAGAGCATCAAGGTTCACCCCCTCTCGTGCAAACTTGGAGTTCGAGAGTCACCAGGCCAGCAACCGATTGGCCCGGTTACAGTCCTTGGGCTGGGTGGTGAATCTTCCGAAGAGTCACCTTGTTCCGACCCAGATGCTGGAATACCTGGGGGTCCTTTGTGACACAATTCAGGGCCGAGTCTTTCTTCCGGACAGCAGGCAGCTCAAACGTCAGGCGCGAGTACACAACCTCTTGCATTTGTCGAGCCTGAGAGCATGGGATTACGTGCAGGTGTTGGGCTTGATGGCTGCCAGTTTGTAGGTGGTGCCGTGGGCACGGGCTCATATGTGTCCTTTGCAACACTCTGCTCAGCAGGTGGTCACCAGTGTTGCAGGAGTATCAGCAATGCCTCCCATGGTTACCCTGAGCTCGTCGGAGTAGGAGCTGGTGGCTTCGAGATTTCCCCCTATAGAAGGGGATGCCTTTGGCGTCTCCACCTAGGGTGCTAGTAGTTACTGATGCCAGCCCACTGCCTGCATCTGCAGGACCAGGGGTTATAGTCTCGATGACAGCTTCGCCCATCAACTGGCGCTTCGTACTGTGGTGAATGCTCTGAGGGCATTTCAAGATTTCTTGATGGGCAAGGTGATTCGTGTTCCCTTGAACAACATGACAGCGGTGGCTTACATCAATCAGCAGGGCGGCACCCAGAATCATGGTCTGGCCACCGAGGCGTGTTGCCTCATGGAGTGAGCCGAGGATCACATGCTTGCTCTGGCCACAGCTCATATCACAGGTCAGGTGGGCGTGCAAGTGGCAGATGAAGTTCAATGTTGCAAGTGCAAAGTGATGCATGTGGGTAAGAGGAACCCAAATTACAGCTATGTCATGCAAGGTTCCGCGTTAGGAGTTACGGACCTAGCAAGGGATCTGGGAGCCATCGTGGATAAGACGTTAAAAACTTCTGTTCAGTGTGCTGCGGTAGCTAAGAAAGCGCACAGAATGTTTAGTATTATTAGGAAAGGGATGGAAAACAAACACGAGGATATTATAATGCCATTGTATCGCTCCATGGAGCAACCGCACCTCGAGTATTATCTCCAAGCTGCATTGAGCCTGCCATGAGTGGGAAAGTGCGGGGTACAAATGTAACAAAAATAAATAAATAAATTCTGGTCGCCGCATCTCAAAAAACATATAAAGGAATTAGAAAAGGGGCAGAGAAGGGTGACGAAAATGATAAAGGGAATGGAATGACTTCCCTATGAGGAAAGGCTGAGAAGGTTAGGCCTCTTCAGCTTGGAGAAAAGGCAGCTGAGGGGTGATATGATAGAAGTCTACAAGATAATGAGCGGACAGATGTGAAGTGTTAGTTTACACTTTCAAATAACAAAACCAGGGGACACAACATGAAGCTAGAATATGGTAGATTTAAAACAAATAGGTGAAAGTTTTTCTTTACTCAGCGTGTAGTTAAACTCTGGCACTCGTTGCCGGAGAATGTAGTGACAGCAGCTGGCCTTACAGAATTTAAAGAGGGTTTGGACAGATGCCTGAGGGAAAAGTCCATTGTACATTATTAATTTTTTTTTTTTTTTTTTTTTGGGGGGGGGGGGGGGGGTTGCTGGGTTCTTAAAGCCTGGATTGGCCGCTGTCAGAGACAAGATGCTGGGCTTGATGGACCCTTGGTCTTTTCCCAGTAAGGCAGTGCTTATGTACTTATGTGATGTGCAGGCAGGTTTTTTGTTGACATCTCCTGGACCCAGCAGCATGGGAACTCTCCACAGCAGGTGTTTTGTCTGATCGGTCAGAAATGGGAAATACCAGAGGTGGATCTGATTGTGTCCCCTCTGAATGCCAAGGCGCCCACATTTAGTTGGCAGTTCGGGTCTGCTCTTTGTGTTTTCCCCCTTGGCCTCACAGAATCGGGCACTGCAGTGGTCGAGTTGTGCTAATTTCCCCGGACTGGATGAGGCGTCTTTGGTATGCGGATCTCGTGCGATTGCTAGTGGAAAAGCTTGCCCTGATCTCTTGCATCAGGGTCCCATCCAGATAGAGGATCCCTCCCGTTTTGGTCTTATGGCCTGGCTTGTGAACAGTCACATTTGAAAAACGGTTACTTTGACGCAGTGATTTTACTCCAAGCGCCTGATTCACATCGACCATGTATGCTCTCCTGTGGCAAACCTTTGAGGGCTGTTGTGCGGCTCACGCTTGCCATTGCAGTCGTCGATTCCTCAGCTGTTGCTCCTTTTGCAGGTCAGGCTTCAAAAGGGATTGGCTTACAGTGTGAATTTAACACCATAATAACTTGACATACCTGTAGGGTAGTGCAGCAAGAATTAATGACATCAGTGCCTGTTTTGAATACTGTAGGCTAAAGCACAGTATAGTACTCTAAGGTTAAGTTTACTGCATGAAACAAAAGGATTTTGTTTATATATATATATATATATATATATATATATATATACACTACCTTTGGGTCCAGAAGAAATCATACTGCACCTATGTCTAGGCAGGTTAAGTGATCTAATATATATCCTGACTGGCTGAGGTTACATGCACTAGAAGGTAATACAGGAAAATCGATCATGAACAATCATTGTAGTTATCCTGAAAACCTGATTGTGCTGGCAGTCCCTACAACCCCTTGGTAACCACTGCTGTAGAAGGTTGGGTGGTCTGAAACCAACATGTTTAAGCATAAAGACAAATGTTGCAAATTGATAGCTGCACGGTAAAAAAGAAGGTAGTGGCAGTAGGGAGAACACAGACCTGAAGTAATAGAAAGCAATGTCGGCTGCTGCATCATTTATTAATCTGTTATTGTGTTTGAGATTCGGTTGTCCAAAGGGAAAGACCTCTGGGGCAGGTGCTGTGTACCAAAACGCAGCCTGGGTCAGGGTCCACAAGTAAAGATGTGTCCCTATTTTGAAGGTGCTTTTTATTTGCTTTATCGGTTTGTATTTTGATCTTCTCTGTACAGTTTTAACATTTGAGTGAAAGATGGTACAGTATAAAGGATCTTGAAGCAGATGCATGAAAGTCCCCCGAACTATCCATCTTGGAGATCCCTTGGTAAAAGTTACCGTGTTGAAAATAGCGATTCCCAAAGGGAAGTGCATGCAAATGAGCTGCTCTAGGGGGAGAGGGAATTGGTAAGGATGGCTGCTCTGTGTATGCTCAGAATAGCCTCTGATAGCCAAGGCTTTCATACACACATACATATGTATGAAAGCTGTGGGTAGTTTTTTTTTTTTTTTAATGCAAAGCTGCCACAGCTGGCCAGAGGGAAAGGGGTGAGCTTTAATTTTTAAGCATTTTTCTAGCACAAAGTTGGCCAGGCACTACCCCACCCTCAACCTGCTGCCTTTCACAGTCAAAAGAACATGGAAGCTAGGCCGCTCCTACCCCGCAATATCACTATGGTCTCCTCTAGCCCTCTGCAAGGTCTGCCTAGGACAGGCAAGAGGATCCAGGCTCAAGACATTCCACCACCTACATTAAGAACTGGCTGCTACAGACCTCTGCTAAAATTTCCTCTGCTCAAGGTAGGTGGGCCTTTCTGTGCACTGCTCATAAAATGACTATCACTTGGAATGCACATTTAAATACCGATTGTCTCATTAGCATCAGTTTTTTTTTTTGTTAGCTGCCACCACAAACAACAACAAGCTTGCTGCACTGGCAAAAAAAAAAAAGCATGTTGCTAGTCAGGTAATTTTTTTTTTTTTGTGCATCTCCCCCCCCCCCCCTTGGCAAAACCACATGGTAATGGCAGCATTGCAAGGTATTTGAAGGACCCAGCCAAGATCCACAGCTGAATCTAGTAGAACAATGGCAAACCTTGATAATGGACCCTGTCAACTTGCTTGGAGAGTCTGAACTATTATGCCCAGATGTAAGTAAAATCAAACTATGAAATGTTAGTAGGCATTCATTAAGGGAAAGTTGTCAGCTACCTTTCAGATGGGTTATTTTTGCACAGGTCCCACTTTATGCAATGAAATTTACTTAACAATGTCCCCCCCCCCCCCCCCCTTCTGATAATTTTACCCTGAGTGGTTGTTGATGCAAAAGGAGCTTCTACCAAAGTACTGAGTCAAGGTGTAAAGATAACAGACTGTCGTGGTCTTAATTGCCTTTTGATTACATAACTAAATCATACACATTGAAGATATGCTGGGTAGATGACTTACTTTAATACACCTTGACTTGCATTTTCAGGCCCTTTGTAAAAGAAGCTAATCTTGGAACAGACTTTTTGTCAAGGAGGCAGAATTTGTATAGTGCTGTTTCCATTTCCACACAGAGAATACAATACCTAAACAGGAGGTGTAGGGAGCAGCAACAAGAAAAGGCAGCACCTAATTCTTTTATTTTGTAGCATTAGAGTTGTAGATAAGCAGTGGGGAACAAAGAAAGGGAAATTGAACTTGATATACCGCCTTTCTGTGGTATTTTGCAACTACATTCAAAGCGGTTTACATATACACAGGTACTTATTTTGTACCTGGGGCAATGGAGGGTTAAGTGACTTGCCCACAGTCACAAGGAGCTGCAGTGGTAATCAAACCCAGTTCCCCAGGATCAAAGTCCCCTACACTAACCACTAGGCTACTCCTCCACTCTGAGAGAGTAAGACAGCTACATGTGGGGAAGATTTAACATTAACACCCCAGGCCTTTCAGCCCTTACAATTGCCATTGTGCAGTAAAAGTAGCTAATACTAGGCTTTTCAGCATTCAACTAGACATTGTGTTGCTATTCTGTCAAAATATTTCACAGTTACTTTCCATGTGCGTAGATACAGCATCGCAACAGGAAAATAGAGTATAATGCTTCAGGTATAACAATGTAAATACATGAGAGAGGTTTGATAGTACAATACAACTTGCATCTTGTCAGTCTGGCCTTCCTCCTGGCTAGAACAATTCAGTACTGCCACAAAAGGCAAGAGAATTACAAGGTTTATAGCTCAGCTCCACCTGGGGCTACTACCTGAACAGCAGCTGTAGGACAGTTCCACTTAGTCAACTACCATTACTAAGATGGAAGTGTTTGCTGCTGAACACACTGGGCAGCTTTTTCAGGGGGCCAGTTTTAGACAGGTAAACAGGCCATGTGGAGGGGGGTGGGGGGAACCTGTACTCCAGTACAAGAGTCCCACTTTAGCAACATGTTATCGCCCATCATTATCAACAGTATGTTAACTCCCACTCTGGACAAAAAAAAAAAAAAAGTGGGACATTAGCTTCCCTTTCTTTTGCACTGCAGTGGTCAAATAGTCTTCTGTAAAACTCCTTAAGCTCAGACAATAAATTATGGAGAGAACAGAATAGAAATTATGAAACTACATGAATCTGGTAATAAGCTTTGATCAATGCTGTAGCACTAGGCAAGGTTTCTGCTCTGGTAGAGATAATTCCAACTTCTGCTACAGTACTCTGATTTTCTTAAGGCCTTCTTGTAGTTAGATCATAGAACAGTCCCACTTATTGAAACTACCACTGCTGTACACTTGAATATGAAATAATTACTTCATAACATTGCACTTGTTTAAAATATTCCTCTATATACAAGTTGCATATTTTACAGGTGTATCTTTGTACAATGGAGCACTTCACACTTAATTGCATTTTTATAAAAACGTGCCACCAGCTGTCCAGAAGCAAAACCAAGCACCTTGTATAAATAAAGGTGTATAAATGTGTTTCTAAGACAGGTAAGCGCATGTCTTTCCCTCCACATGTTTTGCTTAGGTATGGTGAATCTCATGCAGCATAAACTCGCGGGGTATGCTAGTTTCTGGCCCATACAGTTTAGAAGCTCTTCTTTCAAAAGCAGCCACCATCTTCTTCACAACTTCATCAAAAAATACAGCAGCAAGCTGCGAATGGAGAAGTGAACGAAACTCAAATGAAACCTGTCAACAAATGACAAAAATTTTTTTAATATTTTTAATCCAGCCATGCACTTTTTATATTTATAAATCATGCTTTTATTATAAGAAGGTACAACACTATACTCTGAAGGGGTTGTTTCAGAACAGGTTGAGAATTACAGGGAGCTTCATTTTGAAGAGCAACATAGGCCAACCACTTAACAACAAAATGGTGTTTACTATGAAGCAAGGATTAGTTTTGTAGAAGACTTTTAGGATAGCACCTACTACAGAAGCAAAATAGGCTATTAAAAATTGCATTAAATAAAAAAAAGTTTCCTTAGAAGCCAATAACAGAGCCTCCTTTTCATCCAGCTAGACCAGTTAAAACGTCCAAATGAGCTTGGCAAAACAACATGAAGGGTAAGGGTCCCAGGAGTCACACCTGTAAGCTCTTGGTCCTACCAAGCTGCCAGGGTCCTCCAAAATGACAGCTGCTGGTTAGGACCCCTAGGGCCTATCTATGAAGGAGGAGAGTAAAAGAGCATCCCCTATATCCCTTAGGCTGAACCACACCCATGTTTTGCTCCACCGGTTTGGACTGCTGTAGTAAGACTCAAGGAAAGGAAATTAACAGATAAGAAATTATAGCACATAGCCAACTTACCAAAAATAAAAATAGGAAGCTTGTACCCAACGTGTAATTAGACTCTGGAATTCGTTGCCGGAGAACGTGGTACGGGCGGTTAGCTTGACGGAGTTTAAAAAGGGGTTAGATAGATTCCTAAAGGACAAGTCCATAGACCGCTACTAAATGGACTTGGAAAAATTCCGCATTTTTAGGTATAACTTGTCTGGAATGTTTTTACGTTTGGGGAGCGTGCCAGGTGCCCTTGACCTGGATTGGCCACTGTCGGTGACAGGATGCTGGGCTAGATGGACCTTTGGTCTTTCCCAGTATGGCACTACTTATGTACTTATGTACTTATGAAGCAGTGGACGAGGACAGAGTGCTAGTTTTGGTGGCCTAGTTCCACCACCTTTTCAGAACTTGATCATAACAACAGTATTTGGGGAGCTATCTACATACAGATACTCAAATGCATCTCAGACGGTAGGTCCTATTTCTGCACAGATCTTGCTTTAAAGCAGATCTTTCCAGTATCATCTTTTTCTCCATAGTGACAATTCACATGAAAATAATTTATCCCCTCTCGTTTCTGCATTGCAGAGGAGAGATGTACAGCATCCAAGTCTGAGAAGAACTAGTGAATATGTTAGCAATTCTATGCTCATAGAAGCCTTTTTATTATGTGACTAACTATCTACCATGTTTCATACTATATGCAATTGTATCCTTAAAAAGCAACTATTTTCCACAGCTGCTGCAGGACATGGCTTCACAGCTCACTGCCTACTGTACTGGCATATGAGCAAGTACAGCTACATGGTTCATTTGAAGTAAATAGCCACGTGTTGGTCCAGTGATCTGACAGTATGGAGGCCAGCATTCCATTCATTTTCTGTAAAGGACCCACACAAGAGTTAAGACTGGAACCACCCCTTTGCTGGATTTAATAAGCATCCTGTTTGAAGAAGTTTTCAGCTATGGAATCAAAATTCTTAACAGAGCTGAATTTCTTATGATTCTCTGGTCCCTCCCTACTAGCATGGAGGTAGTTGCCAATCAAGTGACACACTTCTGAACACAATAGAATATGAATATCATCTAGGGATATGTTGACTGGGGCCCCTGCAAGCAGCACTATCACCTCTCTATTTTGGATTAATAAGCACCTGCAGGACCTATTGATGATGTTCAGTGGATGGCCTTAATACCTCAGGAAGGGAGGACTGCTTATTTTTATCGACTCAAGTTCTGTTCAGGATGTTTTTGCAACTTAAGAACATTGGTAATGGTTGTTTTGATTTTATTTGGCATGTTTATACTGTACTCCTGTTAGTTATGATAGGCAGAATAAATGCCTTAAAATAAAGGGTTCAACTTGCCATTGCCAGTAAAGCATGAGGAGAACATTTTTCCTTAAAGGGGAGAGGTTGAAGCGGCAGCAGCAACGGTAAGAAAGTAGACAGGGTTAAGACTACATCTATGTATGAAAACTTTATGAAAATTAAACAATAGTAGAAGTGTAAAACAATAAATATTGCTGCAACCTGACCTACAACTCCACTAAAAGGACAACAACTATTACTTGCAAAGAATAGAAAAATGATTTTGTAAATTTATGATTACAGTAGCAGTACTTTGAATTTTAGGGACTGCCATCACCCTCCTAGTCAATTCTGAATCCTGCACAGTAGATACCAGTGCAGGTTACACAACTCTAGCCACCTTCATTTGCTATGTAAAAATATAAGGGGCCAGTCCCTAGGAGGGAGCATGGGTAAGTAGCAGCATGTATGCTTAAGAACCAGTTCCATTCCAGGAGCAGGAAAACATGGAAAGAAAATGTGCCTCTTCTGCAATCCTAATTGAATTTTTGGGAACACAAGTTATCCTTCTCTGTGAAAGATGCATTAGTAAATGTGCACAAGTTAATCGATATGTATTACACAATTAGGATACAGCCACTGTCTGGCTAGTGCTGGTACCACAGATGAGAGAGGTTATTTTCCCCTACTTTCAGCTATCTCCTCACAGCTGAATTACTCACCTTTCTAAATTTGAGCTCAAAGCAAGTTACAATCAGGTATGATATACTGTAAGCCTTCTGGGACAGGCTGTTTTTCCAGATATCCACATTAAATATATACATGAGATAGATTTGGATGCAACAGAGGCAGTTTACACAGGTTTCTCTCATGAATATTCATTATGGATATCCTGAAAACCTGACTGGCGCCAGGGCACTTGAGAAACACTGCTTTACGGCAGTGTTTTATACAGGTAGCTAAGGCAACAGGAAAAGAAAAGTTGCTCAACATCTCAAGTGACATGAGAGAAACAAGATCTGAACCTTGATCTTTTAGTTCCCAGCCCATCACATATTTGTACGCATGCAATGAAGACTGAAGATTGTTACAGAAGGCAGATAAAGGATAAAAGGGTAATGGATTTGATATACTGCCTTTCTATGACCACTGCTCAATTTTACAAGGCCATTCCAAGTCATTCAGACTAAAGGGGGGGGGGGGGGGGGGGATGATCTTTCTGTCAGATAAAACAAAAGCTGAACTGAGTGATGGGAATGTCCTCAAAACAGATGCTACAGATACGACGACAGCAAAAAAGTTTAGACTGAGTGGAGAAAGCCAGCTATTCTCCCCCCCCCCACCGAGGTCAGTATACCAATGTGTGTCAAACTTTGTCTGCACTTTTGTAAACAGCGTACTCTATTTTGCTATGGGGACTTCAATGCAAATAAGCCCAGCAGTAAGAACAGAATGTAGAAAATAAAAATTCAATCATTGATCTACTGAGATTTAGTTCAGGTTTTGCAAGCATAAAACTACACATGAAAGGTAACATTTATTCATACCTGTTAGTTTCTTTTCCTTGAGTCCTGCTAGACCACTCTAGATCAATAGACTATGGAGGTAGAGATACAGAAGTCTTCCAGTAACATCACCAGTATACGGGTTGGTGCAGTCTGGAGCTCTGCTTTAAGAGTTGTTCCATCTTCCTATCAGGCGTATCACAGCCAATGCACCTTCAACCAGGATTGTCATCTTGGCCACTGCAATGACCAAGCATCACCATTGGGTGCTGGAGAAACATGCCATGCTCCTCCTGTGGCAGCAGATAAAGTCTGCCCAGAATTTGTTTACTCCATAGGACCCCTGCCCCCTAGTGCTTCTGAAGATTCTGCCAGGACCATCTGCCACTTAGGTGGTTTCTTGAGACCCTCGAAAATAGGGTCCTAGTATGAGGAATCCGCCTGAGCCTCTGAAGAGATCCAAAGGGTTATGGCCATTGAATCTATAAGGTGGATAGGTTCTTTTGCACCTATATAACTGGACAATCAAGAATCCTCTTCTTCATCCAGCGACAGATCCCCTGGCTCTGGGAAGGCCTTATTGCATGAGGAGCTCTCAAAACCATCTTCCCCTAACCCCAACAAATCCTCTAGTTAGGATCCTGATGGAAGAACCACCCGATGCAGGTATGAAGAGTTACTGTGCCACCAGTCATTTAGGACCATGGGCCAGGGCCCCTAAGTATCTGAAAATCCCACACACTGAGTAACCCTTGTATGGCCACTAGCTGAGCTCCACTGTTTGGGGAGATTCTCCTCTCCAAAGTCACCTTGAAACACTCGGTAACAGGTGTAAGCCATTTTGGTCCTAAGCCCCCCCCCCCCCCCTCCCAAGGGCTCCAAGAGGGGTCCCTGCCATCGAAACTCCCTGCAGCACACTACTGAGATAGGAAGGAGAACAAATGGCTGCAGTTCCCACCAAAACAAGTGGTGCATCCTTCTGCACTGCTACTTTCCGTGAAGAGCTTTTCAACATCTATTCTGCCATCTCCCCCTCCCTCCCAAGAACTTTATTTCCATAACAAATAAAGGAATAAAGTTGAAAAGCTCAATTTCCTCTCCCCCCCCCTAGCTTCAGGGGGTACTGGAGGGGGAGTGGCATACTTCTCCACCAGCAGAGGAACTGTGGAGCCCAGCATCAGCATGCCACACTAAGCACAGGCCTGTGGACTCTGAATCAGAGGATCCAAAAAACTCTCCGGGCTCAACCAAGGCAAGGAACATTGGCCAAGGGAATCAACCACAAAAAAAAAATGCAAGTCATGCACTACACCCCACCAAAAATCTGGTCTGAACAGCAAAAACCTACTGCACCAGTCCAATCTTCACCATCTGAGAGTTCTGGGCTGCACCTGCCCTTATACTTGTGATGTCACTAGAAGAGTTCAGCATCTCTACCTCCATCTGCTGGCAGGGGCTTATAATCCACTGGTCTAGCCAAACAAAAGCTATTTTTCTTATTTGTGAAGTAAATAGTCAAACTGTGCACACTATCCCATTTAATGGGCACTATTTGCTCTTTTAGTGGGCACAAAAATGGCCTTTCAACTGTTATAGTGGTATGTATCACTTTAAAAAGTGTTGTAGGCGGTATAGAAACTCCTGTTCATAGCAAACAGCTGGAAAGATGTTTATAGATCTGGAGAGTGGAGCCACAGGTGAGGTGACTGAGTTTGCAGATGACGCAGGGCTGTTTGGATCTGTCAAGGCACATGTGGACTGTGGAGGATTGCTGAAGGACCTTGGCAGATTGGAGGACTGAGCATCCAGGTGGCGGATGGGGTTTTTGTATGGACGGATGCAGAGTGGTGCACATTGGGAAGAATGGACCAGGTCATGGTTGTCTGGTGCTGGGGTCCATCTTGGGAGTCAGCACTCAGGAGGGGGATCTGGGTGTCATTGTGGACAGTGCGCTGGGGTCTTCTGCCCAGTGTTTGGCGGTGGCCGGAGGAGCGGGCAGGATGCTAAGGATTGCTGGGATGGGGGTGCAGAATGGGACCAAGAGTATTGTAGTGCCTCTGTGTCATTCCATGGTGTGGTCTCGCCTTGGGTGTTGTGTTCAATTCTGGTTGCCGTGTCTTGGGGAAGGTGTGGTAGAGTTGGGGGGGGGGGGGGGAGTTCGGGGAGGAGCGGCCAGGGAGGTGGAGGGGATGATATGTTGGTGGTCTATAGGGTCCCTGCGTGGTGTGGAACGGGTATAGGCAAGTTGATTTTTCACTCTTTCAAAAAGTACAAAGACCTTAAGCTGTGGAACTCATTGCTGGAAGATGTGGTAACAGCAGTCAGTGTACAGCATATCTGGGTTAAAAAAAAAAAAAAGGTTTTGAAAGGTTCCTGGAGGAAAAGTTCATAGTCTGTTATTGAGAAGGACATGGGGGAAGCCACTGCTTGCCCTGGGATTGGTAACATGGAATGGTACTACTAATTGGTTTTCTGCCAGATACTTGTGACCTGGATTGGCCACTGTTAGAAGCTGGATACTGGGCTAGATAGACCATTGGTCTGACCCAGTATGGCTATTCTTCTGTAAGACCACAGAATTGGTTACAGCAGACCGAGTCTGATGTGCCAATGGGCTTATCAGACACAGTGGTTGCATTATAAAGAACAAAAGCCTTTTCAAAACTCCAAATGCAATTCAGCCTCTTGTTATATGCATCATATTCTTAAGAAATGCTACATTTCAGACACACTTCTTTAAAACACCAATGATGCTAAATCAGTCAAATGAAAATACAAATTTTACTTTCTTCATTCTTTAAAAACCCTCTTTAAGAAGCTTTTTAAAGCCAGGAACATGCTCTATGCCACAGTCTTTATATAACCCCACCCCACCCCCATGAAAGATGCCCTGCTATGCGACACTGCCTGTGCTCGCTCACCTCCTTTCCAGGCTGTGAGCTTTGAATATTCTCCGTCTTGTCTACAGGAACTGTATGGCTCCCATCTAAGAGCTGAAAAGATGCCCATTCTGCTGTGTCCTGTGCGTCTTCTCTTGGCTGGGGACCAGTTTCATTGTGCTAACTTTCCAATGAAGAATTAGACTTTTTTTTTTTTTTTTTTTAAGCATTACACTTACTGAAAAGTCCAAAGTGCATGTTCTAGGGTACCCTGGGATTCCTGGGCTGAAACGCCAAACAGTTTCCAGGTGATTAAACAACTTCCCATCCGTGCAAGATGCCTGGAATATAATTTTAAAAGTGATATGTACGATATGTAATTGCCAACTATGTTTAAAACAAAAACTAACATTTTACTCCTTCGCTACTGTCCATTCTGTTGGCACAACAGGTCACATTTTACATTTAAAAAATAAAATGGAAAATTCAGGTACTTAACATCTTAAACCATCATCACCACCAATGTCATTGTAGATATGATCTACATCTGCACACTGATTAAAAAATTTAACTGTGTGATTAATCAAATAAAGCGACCCCTAACATTTGCTCCTGTACAGTGCAAAATAGAAAGCAGATGTAAATTCTCAAAATTGAGAAATTTCAATTACTAAACTGAAATAAAATAATTTTTTCTTATTTTTGTTGTCCGATTGAATTTTTTAAAAATCTTGTTCCCTGTTTCTGGTTCTGCTTCTCTTCTCCCTTCCCTCCTCTCCAAAGGGCACCATTTCATCCTCCCTTCCTTTGCCCTCGTCCCAATGGGCACCACATCCCTTCTTTATTTGTTCCAACCCGTATTTTGGGTACTGGCATCTCTGCCTGCCTCCTCCCCTTCAATCTACATCTCTCTTGTTCCTCCCACAGATCCAGGCATCTCTGCTTACCTCCCTATCCCCCCCACCCCGAACCTACCTTTACAGACAGCAGTGCTAAATACATACTGCTTCTCTCTAGCCTGGAACCCTCCCTCAGTAGTGTCCCAATTGCAGGTAACAAGAAGTTTGTCAAATAAGGCAGGGCACTACAGAAGAAGGGCTCCAGGTTAGAGAGAAGCAGCTTGTCTTTATTACTGTTAACTGTAAAGGCAAGTTTGGAGAGGTGAGGGAGAGGGAGAATGAGATGCCGGAAGGAGAAAACAGCTCCCAGACCAAAATTTAAACAGTAATGCTAGAAAAACTGGAAGTTCTGTTTTAGATTTTCATAATTTATAGCAATGTTTTTGCTTTTTTAAAGTTATTTTAGAATTTTGGTAGCTATAAAAGCTTTGCTTTCATGGTTTTGCATCCCACCAGCCTCTTCCTATCAGTTTCTTCCTCACCCCTTTCAGCTACCTCCCCCTCCCTTGCTGGGCACATATGTGCAGTGCAACAGAAAAGGGGAGGAGGACCTAGGCTCTTGAACAGTTAAGTCATCCATGAAGAAAAATGTGTGAACAGAGCAATAAGTTTCAAGCAGACAAGGTGGTTGAGAGAATCATGGGCACCAGTATTCAGCTGATTGCTATTTTCCCCACAAGGAGTATTTTACCTTTTAAAAACAAACCCTGTATCCCCTTGATTATTCATTCCACTGTTAAATTCCAGAGTCCCTTTATTAATTCAAATTGCAATTTGATATTAAATTCTAGTTTGTAACAAGCCTGAACTGCTTTGGATAGCTTCTCAAAAATGGGAGTTACTAGCAGTTAACTGAAGTGCTGTGCTCACCCTCAGCCTAAAGGCATTCTGGCCCCGATGCGCAAAACTCCAACGCTGTTCCGAATAGCCCACCACTGAAACAGCACAGAACAACAATGTCCTAATGCTAAATACCAATGAGATACAAATATAGGCACGCTCATAGTGTTGAGCATTAGAGAGGTTGGCAAAAGGATTATGCTTTGGTGCAGGAAGACTGTGCTTACAGCATGCATAGAAGAGTTCCGTAGTAAGCTCGTCTCCTGCGCACATGTACTTGGTAAAACCCGAACATGAAGCACACATTAGCGTCTGTTTTCTGCGGCCTAAATATAAGCTTTGTTTTGGGGTTTGTTTTTTTGCTAGCTTGGACACTTACATTTAGACACAGGAAACAGACATCAATGTGTGCTGGCCTGATGATTAAACTTGAATTCTCAACCAGGTCACCTCCACCTCTCCTTAGTCCATTCTCTCAACCCTCCAACCCCTGCCTCCTTTCTGAAATCACCGAAGAGGAAACTATACATCTTATTTCCTCCTCGAAACTAACTACATGTTCTTCTGATCCTATTCCCACCCATCTACTTAACACTCTCTCTCCTACATTCATTCCCTTTTATCTGTCATATCTCCTCAATCTTTCACTATCCACTGCGACTGTTCCTGATGCCTTCAAACATGCCGTAATCACACCACTCCTTAAAAAAACCTTCATTGGACCCTACCTGTCCTTCCAACTATCGGCCCATCTCCCTCCTCCCTTTCCTATCCAAGATACTTCAACGTGCTGTTCACCGCCATTGCCTTGACTTTCTTTCATCTCAAGCTATTCTTGATCCACTTCAATCTGGCTTTCGCCCCCTTCATTCAACTGAAACAGCACTTGCTAAAGTCTCTAATGATCTGTTTCTGGCCAGATCCAAAGATCTCTATTCTATCCTCCTCCTTCTCAATCTATCTGCTGCTTTTGACACTGTTGATCACCGCCTACTCCTTGATACGCTGTCCTCACTTGGATTTCAGGGCTCTGTTCTTTCCTGGTTTTCTTCTCATCTCTCCCAGCGTACCTTTAGTGTATACTCTAGTGGATCCTCCTCTACTTCTATCCCACTGTCAGTTGGGATAGTTGGTGTACCTCAGGGATCTGTCCTGGGACCTCTTCTGTTCTCCATCTATACTTCTTCTCTTGGTACTCTGATCTCATCCCATGGTTTTCAGTATCATCTTTATGCTGATGACTCCCAGATCTACCTCTCCACACCAGAAATCTCAGCCGAAACCCAGGCCAAAGTTTCAGCCTGCCTGTCTGACATTGCTGCCTGGATGTCTCAGCACCATCTGAAACTAAACATGACCAAGACTGAGCTTCTTATCTTTCCCCCTAAATCAACCTCTCCTCCTCCCCCATTCTCTATTTCTGTGGATAACACATCTTTCATGTCTCATCAGCTCGTAACCTTGGGGTCATCTTCGACTCCTCCCTCTCCTTCTCTGCACATATTCAGCTGACTGCTAAAACCTGTCATTTCTTTCTCTATAATATCAGCAAAATTCGCCCTTTCCTTTCTGAGCACACTACCAGAACCCTCATCCACGCTCTTATCACCTCTCGCTTAAACTATTGCAACTTGCTTCTCACAGGTCTCCCACTTAGCCATCTCTCTCCTCTTCATCTGTTCAAAATTCTGCTGCACGACTAATATTCCACCAGTGTCGTTATGCTCATATTAGCCCTCTCCTCAAGTCACTTCACTGGCTTCCTATCTGTTTCCGCATACAGTTCAAACTCCTCTTATTGACCTATAAGTGCATTCACTCTGCAGCTCCTCAGTACCTCTCCACTTTCATCTCTCCCTACATTCCTCCCCGGGAACTCCATTCACTGGGTAAATCTCTCTTATCTGCACCCTTCTCCTCCACTGCTAACTCCAGACTCCATTCCTTTTATCTTGCTGCACCATATGCCTGGAACAGACTTCCTGAGCCGGTACGTCAAGCTCCATCTCTGGCAGTCTTCAAATCTAAGCTAAAAGCCCACCTTTTTGATGCTGCTTTTAACTCCTAACCCTTATTCACTTGTTCAGAACCCTTATTTTATCATCCTCACTTTAATATTCCCTTATCTCTTGTTTGTCTGTCCTAATTAGATTGTAAGCTCTGTCGAGCTTCAAGTTCAAGTGTACAGCGCTGCGTACGTCTAGTAACGATTTAGAAATGATTAGTAGTATGTTTCTCACAACCAGTGCTTAGGGCTTGCACTGGCTTCCTTTTGCTTCCAAAAACAATCAAAACTGGCAGATTTTGCAGAAAGAATCATGAGAAAGCATGAGAATAATGAGAAATTGGAGGAAGTGACGTCAGCGGAGCTAATGTCAGCTTAACCGCTGAGCTCCGATTCACCCGAGAGCAAAAATTCGTATTTCCCCCTCCCTCTCACGGCGAATTTGATTGCTAATAGCTGCGGAACACGGCGACAGGATAGCGCACGGAAAGGCATGCAGAGGAGCGGAGGTGCAGTAAATCTCTCTCAATTTGCCTTCGACGGTGGAGTGCAGAAAAAAACCAAAATGGCGGCGGAAACTGAACATCACCCTGCTACACAGGAATCGGATGGCGAGCTGTTTCCTTCACAAGACCAAATGGACCGTTTGGGGGAATTGATGCCGGAGCTGCATTGAGTGGCTACAAGAGATCCGCTCGGACCTGAATGCGGTTCGCGCCGAATTGGCTACTTTGGGTGCCAACCTGAGAGGAGAAATAGCGGAGGTGGGCCAAAGAGTGGATGAGGTTGAAAATCGAATGTCGGACCAATCGGAGGCCCTACAATCACTTGATATGCAGGTATCAGATGTCAGACTGGGTCAGCAGCAAATAAATGACAAACTGGAGGACTTGGAAAATAGAAGCAGACGCTGCAATCTACGGTTCCGGGGCCTACCGGAAACGCCGGAATACCAAGATGCTGAGACTGTGATCCAAAAAATAGCGGCGGGGCAGATGGAGGACATTAGACTGGAAAGAGCACACAGGGCGCTAGGCCCGCCCCGGCAGAACATACCCAAGGACATCATAGCCTGCTTTAAGGACTATAAGGTGAAAGAGAAAGTCCTACAAGCGGCTCGCCAGAGGTCTGATTTTAAGTGGGACTCCTATCATATAGAGGTATATCAGGACCTGGCAGCGGCGACATTAAAGAGAAGAGCAGAGCTAAAACCAGTGACAGCCAAGTTGCGAGAGATGGGCCTTCGCTATAGATGGCGACATCCATTTGCGCCGGTGTTTTACAAGGATGGCAGGATGCATCAGATCCGGTCGGTGGCAGAAGCGCGAAAGGTGGTCCCGGAGGAGGTCCCCTTGGAGACTCCGGTATCGAGCGACAAAAGTGGTCACCCGAGAGCATCGACTACCAACCCAAAATGGCAGAGTGGGTCGTAAGAGACTGCAGCGCCAGCAATCAACGGGACGACTGCCATGAAACTCCAGATGGAAGAAGCAATCTAATTGAAAAGTGAGGTGGAATCTACAGCTTTCCAGTATGTTGAGACAGTTCAGAAACATATCTACTACTTAACATTTCTAGAGCGCTACTAGGGTTACGTAGCGCTCTACAAAATAAACCAAGAAGGACGGTCCCTGCTCAAAGGAGCTTACAATCTAAAGAACGAAATGTCAAGTTGGGGCAGTCTAGCTTTCCTGGGTAGAGTTGTAGAGGTTAATTGCCGAAAGCGACGTTGAAGAGGTTGCTTTAAGCAGAGATTTGAAGATGGGCAGGGAGGGGGCCTGGCGTATGGGCTCGGGGAGTTTGTTCCACGCGTGGGGTGAGGAGAGGCAGAAAGGGCGGAGCCTGGAGTTGGCGGTGGTGAAGGATACTGAAAGGAGGGATTTGTCTTGAGAGCGGAGGTTACGGGTAGGAACGTAAGGGGAGATAAGGGTTGAGAGGTAGGGAGGGGCTGCAGATCGAGTACATTTGTAGGTTAGTAGCAGAAGCTTGAATTGAATGCGGTACCTGATCGGAAGCCAATGAAGTGACTTGAGGAGAGGGGTGATATGAGTGTATCGGTTCTGGCGGAATATAAGACGTGCAGCAGAGTTCTGAACGGACTGAAGGGGGGATAGGTGGCTAAGTGGGAGACCAGTGAGGAGTAGGTTGCAGTAGTCAATGCGAGAGGTAACGAGAGAGTGGATGAGAGTACGGGTGGTGTGCTCAGAGAGGAAAGGGCGGATTTTGCTAATGTTGTAGAGGAAGAAGCGACAGGTCTTGGCTATCTGCTGGATATGCGCCGAGAAGGAGAGGGAGGAGTCGAAGATGACACCGAGGTTGCGGGCAGATGAGACGGGGACGATGAGGGTGTTATCAACCGAAATAGAGAGTGGAGGTAGAGGAGAAGTGGGTTTGGGTGGGAAGACATGGGAAGTTCGGTCTTGGCCATGTTCAGTTTCAGGTGGCGGTTGGACATCCAGGCAGCAATGTCGGATAAGCAGGCCGATACTTTGGCCTGGGTTTCCGCAGTGATGTCAGGTGTGGAGAGATAAAGCTGGGTGTCGTCAGCATAAAGATGATACTGGAAGCCATGAGACGAGATCAGGGAGCCCAGGGAAGAGGTGTAGAAAGAGAAAAGAAGGGGTCCAAGGACAGAACCCTGAGGGACTCCGACAGAGAGCGGTATAGGGGTGGAGGAAGAACCATGAGAATGTACTCTGAAGGTACGATGGGAGAGATAGGAGAAGAACCAGGAGAGGACAGAGCCCTGGAATCCAAAAGAGGACAGTGTGTCAAGAAGTAAGTTGTGATTGACAGTGTCAAAAGCGGCGGATAGGTCAAGGAGAATGAGGATGGAGTAATGACCTTTGGATTTGGCGAGGAACAGGTCATTACAGACTTTGGATAGTGCCGTTTCTGTCGAGTGAAGTGGGCGAAAGCCAGATTGAAACGGATCGAGGATGGTATGAGAGGCGAGAAAATCAGTGCAACGGCTGTGAATGGCGCGTTCAAGTATTTTGGAGAGGAAGGGTAGGAGGGAGATGGGGCGGTAGTTGGAGGGACAGGTGGGGTCAAGTGAAGGTTTTTTGAGGAGAGGTGTGACAACAGCATGCTTGAAGGTGTCAGGGACAGTAGCGGTGGAGAGAGAGAGGTTGAGGATATGACAGATGGGGGGGGGGGGTGATAGTAGGAGAGATGGTGATAAGTAAGTTGGTGGGAATGGGGTCTGAAAAACAGGTGGTGCATTTTGAGGAGGAGAGAAGATGGGCGGTTTCCTCTTCGGTGATATCAGGAAAAGAGGAGAATGAGGCCTGGGTTGATTGGTTGAGGGAGTGGGTGATAGGATGGAGAGGAGGAGAAGGTTTAGTGGTGAATTCGAGGTTGATCTTCTGGACCTTGTCGCGGAAGTAATCCGCTAGTGATTGAGGAGAGAGTGAGGGGGGGGGGGGTGGGAGCGGAGGGCACTTTGTGGAGGGAGTTGAGGGTGGCGAAGAGACGACGAGGGTTAGAGCTGAGAGAATTAGTCAAATGAGTGTAGTAGTCCTGTTTGGCGAGGAATAGGGAGGACTGGAAGGAGGATAGCATGAATTTGTAGTGAATGAAGTCAGTATGGGTGCGAGATTTCCTCCATAGGCGTTCAACCGATCGGGAGCAGGAGCAAAGGTAACGGGTGCAAGGGTTAAGCCAGGGCTGGGGATTAGTGCGCCTTGTGGGACGGGAAACAGATGGTGCTAGGGTGTCTAGGGCGGAGGAGAGAGTGGCATTGTAATTGGAAACAGCCTTGTCAACAGACTCGGAGGACGTGATAGACGGGAGGAGATCAGAGATAGTAGCGGATAAGGTGGGGGGTCAACATCCTGGAGGTTCCGGTTAGTGTTGGGCGGGACTGAGGGGGAGGGTGATGAAGTGTAAATGTGATCAGGTGATGGTCAGAAATGGGGAGAGCAGAGACGCAAAGATTAGAAGGCGAGCAGGTAGAAGAGAGGACGAGATCAAGACAGTGACCAGATTTGTGAGTAGGGGTGGTGGAGCTCAGTTGGAGGTTGAAGGAGGTGGTGAGGGTGAGGAATTGAGAAGCGTACGAGTCGGATGAGTTATCAGTGTGTATGTTGAAGTCACCAAGAATGAGGGATGGGGATGAGGGCTCAAGAAAAACGGAGAGCCAGGCATCAAAGTCAGTAAGGAAGGAAGGGATGGACTTATCAGGGGGGCGGTAGATGACTGCAACTTGGAGTGGTAGCGGGTAGAATAGACGGATGGAATGGACTTCAAAGGATGAGAAGCAGTGAGACTGTGGTAGGAGGAGGGGTTGAAAACTGCAGGAGGGCGAAAGTAGTAGGCCAACACCGCCACCGCGGCTAGCTGTGCGGGGCGAATGGGAGAAAAGGTATCCTCCGTGGCAGAGGGCTGCGACTGAGGCAGAGTCGTCAGGAGTGAGCCAGGTTTTGGTTAGGGCGAGCAGATGGAGGGAATGAGAGATGAAGAGATCATGGGTGAAGGTAAGTTTGTTGCAGATTGAGTGGGCATTCCACAGGGCACACGAGAAGGGGAGGGAGGAAGGGGGGAGGAGGGGAATGGAGAGGAGATTGGAGAAATCGCGGGAACGTTTGCATAGATGATACGAGGACGAGGACATGTGTGGAGGACCTGGGTTGGGATTGATGTCTCCCGCGGATAGCAGGAGAAGGAGCAAGAGAGAGCGGAGAAGGGTGGGGGAGGTAGGGCGCCGAAGGCGGGATGTGCTGAGGAGGAATGGGGAAGGGTTGATGGCAGGAAGGAGGTGTTGGAGGTTGAGAGCTAGGAAAGAGGAGGAGGACAGTAGGGATGGTGAGGTGATGGAGGATAGGGGTAGGTAGGGTATTGTAGTAGTGAGCAGGATGGGGGGGATGGGTAGTGAGTTCGTGTGGTATAGCGCGGAGGGAGGGGGAAGAGATTGGAGAGGGATAGGGCGAGGAATAGAATGTGAATGGGGGCCATAGGTAGTGAGAGAGAGGTAGGGAGTGAGTGAGCAGGCAAGTTGGACAAGCTGGAACAAGCTTGATCAGGCAGGCTGGGATAAGTTCGATCAAGCGGGCTGGAACAGCTGGGGCAGGCAGCAGGCAGGGGGAAGCTGATCAGGCGGGCTGGAACAAGCTGGTGAAGATGGACTGGAACGGGCAGGAGAAGCTGGATCTGGTGGGGTGGAGCAAGCTGGTGCGGATGGACTGGAAGCTGGATCAGGCGGGCTGGAACAAGCTGGTGCAGATGGACAATGGTTGCTGGGTGTTATGTTTGAGAGGGATGAGGGTTGTATGATTAGAGTTTAATAGAAGGGAGGTCAAGTGTACCCCCTTATGGAGCTGGTAAAGGGCAGAAGAACTGTGTAGCAGATAATGAAGGAGGCAGAAGGGTGAATTGAGAGAACTTCCTTCCAGAATAGCACCTACGGTTTAAAGTCATGGTGCTTATGTGGATTGGGGAGGGAAGGGGCGAAACAATGGTAGATAAAGGGGAGGATAGGGGGATAATGTGAGGAATGGCCTGGTCGATAGACAACCTGTAAATATACATGATGGCCCTTAATTGTGTGACTCTGAATGTAAGAGGTCTTAATAGTCCTCAAAAGCGTAAGCAGATGTTCAGAGAAATGTTACGTATGAAGGCAGATGTTCTGTTCATCCAGGAGACGCACTTGAAACGCGAGCATGAACGGTTAGTGGGGCATAAGAAATACCCCATGGTGTATTACGCCTCCAATAGAGAGAGGAAGAAAAGCAAAGGGGTGTTAATAGCGGTATCTGGTGCGTACCAATGGATCATACAGGAAACGATAAGAGATCCTGAAGGGAGATATTTAATGTTGGTGGCCTCATTATATAATGTACAGTATACTTTGATTTGTGTGTACGCTCCCAATGAAGACCAAAAAGGTTTTATAGCAGAACTGGAAACGGTAATCCAGAAAAAAGCTAAAGGGCTTCTCTTGATAGGAGGCGACTTTAATATAACATTGATCCCAAAACCAGATAACTCGGGAAGCACAGCGGGATATGCCCAGAAAGATAGGGGAGCACTAAGAAGTTGGATGGCACGGGAGGGGTTAGTGGATATTTGGCGAGAGTTGCATGGGACAGAGAGAGATTACACGTACTATTCACCCAAACATAAATCCTACTCCAGAATTGACTATTGGTTGGGCGATGGAGCCATAAAGGGTAAAATATTACAATCCGAGATTGAGCCGTGCCCTTGGACCGATCATTGTATGGTGAGGTTAGTAGTGACTATAAATGGGGAACGAAAGAGACGCAGAAACTGGCGTATGAATGAGGCTCTCCTATTAGACCCTAAAAATATGGGAGAGATTGAAAAAAGCTTAGAGGAATACATTAAGTTAAATGATACAGGGGAGGTCCACCCGGTGAACGTCTGGGAGGGAATGAAGGCAGTGATAAGAGGTCAACTAATTGCCTTGCAGGCACATTTAAACAAAGAAAAAAAAGATAAGGAAGATAAATTAAGGGGGCAATTGGATTGGCTAGAAAGAGAACACAAGGCTAACCCCACAAACGATCAACGAGAGAGGGAAATACATCAGATAAGAGGGCAGCTCAATGAGATGCAGTTAGCGGAGATAGCGCTGCAATTGCAGGCAGTGCTACAAGAACATTTCGAGTTTGGCAATAAAGCCAGCAGGATGCTTGCCCATAAGCTTAAAAACGTGAACAGCGTAATTATATAACTGCAATACGACACTCGAAGGGCGACTTGCTTACTACATCTGAGCAGATACACGAAGCTTTTTGGAATTTTATAGTCAATTATACAAAGAGGAGAGGGTTGCCACAAGGGAGGAAATAGAGAATTACATTGGGGGGATAGACCTACAGAGAGTATCGGAGGAGGTCAGAGATAGAATATCATCAGAAATAACATTAGAGGAGATAGAGGATGTTATATCCGACCTCCCTAATCATAAGGCCCCAGGTCCTGATGGGTTTCCGGTGAGGTTCTATAAGATATATAAGATATATAAGAAATGGCTGGCCCCTCTGCTATTGAAAGTGCTTACCTCTTTTGATGAAGGAATTAAACTGCCCTATTCTTGGAGACTAGCGGAAGTAGTATTAATACTGAAGCCAGGGTAGGACCCGCAGCAATGCGGGTCGTATAGGCCAATATCGCTCTTAAATACTGATTACAAGATTTTTAAGAAAATTCTGGAGCGAAGGCTGAGGGGGGTGATGCCACGATTAATACATACAGATCAAACTGGGTTCATTGAAGGACGACAGGGTACAGATAACATTCGATGCCTGATGCATGTTATACAGCAGGTGGGGGATGAGACAGAACCAGTTCTCCTGCTTTCAGTAGACGCAGAGAAGGCTTTTGACCGGGTGGACTGGTCCTTTTTGCTTACAGTGGTGAAACGGACGGGTATGGGGGATAGATTCTATAGATGGATTCAGTTGTTGTATACTGCACCCATGGCCACCCTAAAGATTAATGGGATGCAGTCCAGACCGGTCTGGCTCTTTAGGGGAACAAGACAGGGGTGTGCCCTATCCCCCCTGCTGTTTGCACTGAGCATAGAGCTCCTAGCGCGAAAATTTAGAGAACATGAGGGAATCAAGGGAGTAGTTAGGGGCCAACAAGAACATAAGCTTATGCTCTGCTGACGACATACTGCTGACTCTCTCGCACCCAACTAAATCGTTGCAAGCGGTGATGGAGGTGATAACACAATTAGGCGTATGTCTGGTTTCAAGATTAATATAGCAAAATCGGAAATCCTCAATCTGACTGCATCTCAGGGAGAGGTCCAGGAGATAAGAGAGAGATATCCCTTTGTATGGGCCCCTAGATCTATTAAATAGTTGGGAGTTCAGATTACACCTAGAGTTGAGCAGCTGCATCAGGCTAACTACCCAAGCAAAGTTAAAGAGCTCTTTCAAGAACTGGACAGATGGGAGGGATTAACGGTGTCATGGACAGGCAGAATTAACGCGATAAAGATGATAATATTACCTAAGCTATTGTACCTCTTTGCGGCCCTTCCGGTACCGATACCGCGTTCCTTTTTCCAACAACTCCATAGGAGAGTCTTTGCCTATATATGGAGAAAGAGGCCCCCAAGGGTTCGTAGAGGGGTGATGCACCAGACACCAAAAGGTAGGGGGTATGGGGGTCCCGGATTTCCATCTCTATTACCAAGCGGCCCAACTTAAAGTCCTAGCCGACTGGACACCGAATACCACTAAGAAGTGGCTGCACTGGGAAAGGGCATGGATGGGCACTCGCTATATAGGGAACATACTATGGAAACCGAAAGCAACAGTTTTGGCAAAGGCAAGGAGACTTCCTATGGGGCTCTCTCATTTGCTTAACACCTGGCTCCAAATAAGAACAAAAGTGTTCCCTGAGCGAGTGTATTACTTGCAAATGGCCATATGTGGTGCCCCGGGCTTTCCCCTGGGGGAGGAGGAACACACTTATCGGATGTGAGCTAACAAGGGGTTGTATATGCTGGGACAGATCTGGGAAGACGGGGAGGTAAAGGGATTTGAAACAGTGAGAGAGGAATATGACCTGGAGGACAAAGACCTAGTTTACTACCATTGCTTGAGGAACTTTCTTAATAAGAGGGCACGCGAAGAACTGGAGCTGGCTGAGACGGGGTTAGAGAGGGCGATGAGAGGAGGAGGGGGAAAGGGAAGTATTTCACGCATATATAAAGCGCTATTGCTTCTGACCTCACCACAGGATCATTATGTGGCTAGATGGGAAAACACTCTCCATAAAAATTTCCTACAGAGTGGTGGGCTAACAGTTTTAGGTTCTTGCTGAAATCCTCGATCACCCAGCCCTTAGTTGAAAATGGTTATAAGATATTATATAGATGGTATTATACACCTGACAGGCTCCATAGGATATAAGCTAATGTCTCAGAATTCTGTTGGAGAGAATGTGGTGAAAAAGGGAAGATAATGCACATTTGGTGGGAATGTCCCATGGTGCAAATATACTGGGATAAGATTGTGGCGGTGATTAATATGCTAGGAAAGGGGGTATATACACAACAGATAGAATATTGTCTGTTACATGTGCGGCCTAAAGGGTGTAGGGTACAGAAGCATAAATTGGTGATCCACATCTTAGCGGCAGCTAAAATGCAACTGGCCCGAGCATGGAGACAAGTGGAGCTGCCTTCTATGCAAAAAATAGGATATAAAGTCGACTATATTTATCAGATGTCTAAACTGACCGCAATGAGGAAAGGCCTGACTCAAATATTCCAGAAAATATGGGAGCCATATGAACAAAAAAGAGATCTATTGTGGCTACCATCTAGGGAGGGAGGGAGGGAGGGTGATGAGGGTAGGGGGAGGAAAGCTTAAGGGGGAGGGGGGAAGTGACCTGTTATAAGTTAATGTGGCGTTATTTTTTGCAGCGGTAAGGCAGTTTTGTTTCGGGCGCATTGGGGAGGAATACAAAATGTCCTCTAACACGAGCTTGACTACATTAGCATGCTACTTGCACTGTTCATCTGCACACACGTTTGTTCCCGCCCTCCAGGCCTCTAATGACCACATTTACTTTTAAGCATCATTTTATTTTTTTAAGTTCATCATTCTCAGCAGTGAACTTATTAATAGACACAGGAAAGTAATGTCTTTAGTGCAGTATGGGACAGGAAATGTTCCCAGACTTGTGGTAAACAGAGAGCAGCTGGAGATTTATACTAAACGTTTGGGGTATTTTTGTTTGTTTGTTTTTTTAGATAGGATGAGAAGGAAGAGAAAGGGCATGTACGCTTCCAAAGGGAAAAAAATAGCCCAGACAGTCGAACAAGGATTTGAGTTACTTTGATAAAACTAGTGAGGTAATTAAATTTGCCAATGTCACAAAGTTATTCAAAGTTGTTAAATCGTAATAGGATTGTGAAAAATTGCAAGAGGAGGTAATTAAATTTGCCAATGTCACAAAGTTATTCAAAGTTGTTAAATCGTAATAGGATTGTGAAAAATTGCAAGAGGACCTTATGAGACTGGGAATCCAAATGGCAGATGTTTAATGTGAGCAAGTGCAAAGTGATGCATGTGGGAAAGAGGAACCCAAACTATTGCTACGTGATGCAAGGTTCCACGCTAGGAGTCACAGACCAGGAAAAGGATCTAGGAGTCACCATTGATGATACTTTGAAACCCTCTGTGCGGCAACAAATAAAGCACATAGAATGTTAGGTATTATTAGAAAAAGAATAGAAAATAAAAACGAGGATGTTATAATGCCTTTGTATCGCTCCATGGTGTGACCATACCTCGAATACTGTAATTCTGGTCACTGCATCTCAAAAAAAAGATATAGTGGAATTAGAAAAGGTACAGAGAAGGGCGACAGAAATGATAAAGGGGATGGGACAACTTCCCTATGAGGAAAGGCTGAAACAGCTTGTGCTCTTCCGCTTGTAGAAAAGACAGCCGAGAGGAGATATGATAGAGGTATAAAAAATACTGAGGAGTTAGCTTAGTGGGGTTTAAAAACAGTTTGGAAAGCTTCCTAAAAGAAAAGTCCATAAGCCATTAAACAGATTTGGGAAAATCCACTGCTTATTTCTGGGATAAGCTGCATAAAATATATTGTACTGTTTTGGGATCTTGCCAGGTACTTCTAACCTGGATTGGCCACTGTTGGAAACAGTATTGGGCTTGATGGATCTTCGGTCTGACCCAGTATGGCAACACTTATATGTACAGAATTAGAAAAGCCAAAGATCTTTTTAAAAAAATTGATTTTGCATGCAAGTTTCCTTCCTGAACATTTATCAAATGTAAAAATTATGTCTTCCCTGATAATTTCCTTTCCTTTAGTCAGCTGCACCGTTCTGGACAAGTGGGTTAGTGGGTTATCCCCTCCTACCAGCAGATGGAAGTAGACAAAAAGCTAGGCTTTTCCAGTGAACTCACTAGTATAACCTGCTGGTACACTGAGAAAATTCCAGTATGCTTCTAACAAAGCAGCAGAAGGACCCTTTGTAAAGCACACCCATGCCCCAACCACCATTGCAGCTGCAAAAATAAACACATGCAAGCATACCACCACAAAGTGGCACTCGTACCACAGTGTCAAGTGAGCATAACCCACAGAGTGGCACTCACTACTCTGCATCTCTGTGGATTATCTCATCTCTTCTCAAAATTATTAATCTTTTTTTGGTTTGTTTTTCAACTGAAAGGGAAAAAAACAGAGCACAAAGTGCCCCAAGCTTTAGTCTTCCAAGGGCAGGTTCCAGAATGACACAGCCAACTAAAGGAAAGGGGATTATCAGGAAAGAATTTCATCTTCCTTGTAATCTAGGCTGCAACATTCTAGACAAGTGGGATGTACCCAATCAGAACTACTGGGCAGGGGAAGACAAAGCTCCCTTTAGAACAGCTCTGCCAAAGTCTGGATGTGCTTGACAAAATGCAGCAACAACCACATCACTGTCGGGAGGAACCTTCTGCCCCTCTGCCCAAGAAGTCACCTAAGCCCTTGTTGAGTAGGCTTTCAATCCTGCAGGCACCGGCCGATTCCTGCAAATACAGGTAGCCTCAATGGCCACCTTAATCCACTGCACAATAGTGACCTTAGAAGTTGTCTGACTTTAAAAGGGTCACAAAGAGAACAAGTGGTTGGACAGACAAAATTCATTAGTTTCTTCCATGTAATGAAGCAAAGTCCTCTGGAATCTAGCTTGTGGAGCTTCCAAGCAGTGGGATCAGACCCCTCTTCCAGAAAGGAGGGCAAACAGACCTGATTTGCATGGAATGTCAAGCCCCTCTTGAGCACAAAGGAGAAAACTCATGCATATCGACACAGAGTCATCCAAGAAGGAAAGAAACAAGGTCATAAGAACATAAGAATAGCCATACTGGGTCAGACCAATGGTCCATCTAGACCAGTATCCTGTTTCCAACAGTGGCCAATCCAGGTCAAAAGTACCTGGCAGAAACCCAATTAGTAGCAACATTCCATGCTACCAGTTCCAGGGCAAGCAGTCGCTTCCCCCATGTCCATCTCAAAAACAGACAGAACTTTTCCTCCAGGAACTTGTCCAAACCTTTTTTTAAACCCAGATATGCTAAGCGCTGTTACCACATCTTCCGGCAATGAGTTCCAGAGTTTTAAACCCAGATATGCTAAGCGCTGTTACCACATCTTCAGGCAATGAGTTCCAGAGTTTAACTATTCTTTGAGTGAAAAAATATTTCCTCCTATTTGTTTTAAAAGTATTTCCATGTAATTTCACCGAGTGTCCCCTGGTCTTTGTACTTTTTGAAAGAGTGAAAAATTGATTCACTTCTACCAGCTCTACACCACTCAGGATTTTATAGACTTAAATCCGCCTCCAGCCATCTCTTTTCCAAGCTGAAGAGCCCTAACCTCTTTAGCCTTTCCTCATATTGGAGGAGTTCCATCCCCTCTATCATTTTGGTCGCTCTTCTTTGAACCTTTTCTAATTCCGCTATATCTTTTTTGATGAGAACAGAACACAGCCTGCAACTCCAAGACACTGCAGGCCGAAGTGATGGCCACAAGGAAAACTGCCTTGAGAGTAAGATCCTTAACCCATTAGTGCCCAATGTTCCCATATTTGTTCCCACATATGGGAACATTGGGCACTAATGGGTTAATGGAGGCCTGCACGGCTCAAGGGGAGCCCCAGAGAGCACCCTAAGAACTAAGTTCAGATCCCAGGAGAGAAAGGAAGGACGCAACGGAGGCTGCAAACAAGTGATCCTCCTCAAAAACTGTGCAACCTCCCCATGCGCAGCCAGGAGAGGCCCTGTACCCTGCCCCTAAAACTGGAAAGTGCAGTCACCTGCACCTGAATGGAATTCAGAGCAAGACCCTGATCCAGTGATGCAAAAAGGCTATGATCTCAGGAATCTGTACTTTCCACGGAGACAGAGTTCACTCAGAACACCACTGATCAAAGACCTTCCAGACCTGCACATAAGCCAAGGATGTGGAAGACTTTTGAGATCCAATCAAGGTGGAAATTACCGCGGACAAGGAGCAATGCCTCACCAACCTCTGCCTTTCAAGGGCCAGACCGTAAGCCAGAAGGGATCCAGATCTTCCATTTTCACTGGTTCTTGCTGCAGGAGCCGCTTTGCCCCTGGGCACAGCCAGAGGCTCAGCCACCAGGAGGCAAACTAGGTTTGCATACCATGGTCAGAGAGGCCAAGCCTGAACCATCAGAAGAACCAGATGAGGATGGCATGCAATTCTGCACAAGAGCCTATCAGAGGCCACAGAGGAAAGACATACAGGGGCTCCTCTGCCAGTCAAAGTTACTCCAGGGCATCTATCCCCTGCGAGGCTGCCTCCCTCCGGTGGCTGAATAATCACTCCATCTTGGCACTGGAGCTCATGGCCATTGAGTCAAACACCAGCAGTCCCCCATGGTCCTGAATGAGCCAATAGGCCTCCACCCCCCCCCCCCCCCCCAGTTCCCACTCCCCTGGATCCAACTGGGAGTGGCTGAGGAAGTCCGCTTTGACATTGTCTTTGCCCACTATGTGAACTGCTGATGGGGCTTGTAGGTGCTGTAGGTGCGTCTCCGCCCAACAGCAGACACACGCAGCTGCCAATGCCACTGCCTGGTTCTGCCACTGAGTAGCTTCCAAGGAGGCCACTGAGGGGCTTCCAAGGAGATTCCCCCTCAACAAAAAAAAAAAAAAAAAAAAAGGTGCTCCACACAGTCCCACCAGTCCAGACTAGCTTGCACCCTGGCAGAGAGGCAACAGGCACTCAAAGTCCTGCAAGACCGGAGCCCACCTAGACAACAGGGTCACTGAAGAGGCCACATGTGTACCCTTGCCTAAGGAACTACCTCCAAGGTTGCTGCCTCAAAGCCTACAAGCTGAAGGTAGCCTCAAACACTGGGAGACAGGAGCTCACAGAGCCTGCATTTATGAGACTAACTTTGCAGCTTACTCTTCACGCCTTTCCCATATCCTCCCCGAACAAGTGCCCCCTAAAGGGGAGATGACTGAGGAGCACCTTGGAGGCCACGTCTGCCACCCAATGTCAGAGCCACAGCCAGCACCGCCCCAACAGAGAGACAGCTGTATACCAGGAGGAAAAACGGACCAGATTGTGAAGAATGTCTGCCAGGAAGGCCACCCCAGACTCCAGTCAAGAAATCTCCAGAGACTCCACCAACTTCAGCAACCAACAGAGTGTGGCCCTGGCCACATAGCTGCCCCAAATGGTGGCCTGGACCCGTGAGGCTCCTTAAGAAAAAGCAAAATGAAAATGCTGCTCTACCCCCTTCTTTTGTAGCTCGTGGAGACATGAATCCCCCTAAATGAGAACAGCCATCTTCTTGGTGACTGCAATGACCAGAATGTCCACCTTAGGATATACCCAAGTACTGCTGTATCTCCTTGGGAGTGAAGATGTACAAACGTTCCAGGGCTCTGGCCCCTTGAGAGCCCCCATTGGACAAGTTCAATTATGCCAAAATCATGCAGGTGAGGGTCTTGTGAAGGAGAAACGCTTTGGAGATACCAACAGACCCTCCAACAGGGACAGCTAAAAAAAAAAAAGGTAGGGGCCCCTGAGGGCCCCATAAGGACCCCTTCCACACAGGCAGGCCTGAGCTGGGTGGAACACTCATGCTCCCTACCCTCCACCCAAGCCCCAGTGGGGTTGTAGATTCTCCTGCTGTAAAAAAGCAGCATGAGAGAAAAGGGTTAAACCTGACAAAATAGCCACCATTCCTGTTGAAGACATCGGGACTGTGGGCAGCTGTACTAAGCCACTGGCTCTTACAGACTGCACAGCATCTGCCTGCAGGCATGCTCAGGGCCAAAGCAGGTGCATGCAGACCTGTTCCCTGCCACTAGCAAGGTCAACCCAGGACCTCAGAACCTCAGCTGTTCCCCTGCTCCCAGTGGGTGTGACTCCAACCTCTCATTTATTTTTTTTTTAAAGGCACAGAGCCTTTTTTTTTTTTTCTAATAACTCAAATAGCTTTAATTTCTCTAAAAAGAGGAATAAAGCTAGCCAGGCCGGACCGATTCATCTTTTTTTTTTTCTTCAAGTGCCTGGGAGCAGTAGGGGGAGCCCTTGGAGAAAATACCCAAACAAGGTGTATGGGTTATGAGGGATGGGGATCCACGCCCCCTGGCACGGTCTCAAAGGACCGAGCCACAGACTTCCCAGTGGATGCTGAAAAGTTCTACTGGGGGCAGCAGACCATGGCTCTGTGCTCAACCAGGTCCAATCCGGGGGATCAGGTAACCTGAGAGCAGCAGTATCAACTACGTTGTGCAGCCTCAGCCAACAGAGCATGGAGCTAGGCTGGGACCAGGAGCACCAGCCTAAGTAACCTACTGTCACAAAACACCTAGCCAACCACCTGGGGTTACCCCCGCAGCCACTCAGGTCCAATTATCCCCAGTGATTTCTAGGTTACTGGAGCCATACTCCCAGTGGTCCCACAGTTCCCAGAAAGCACTCACAGACCCAACACACAAACCACCAGGATCCTTTATCAGTCCAGACAAACAGGGTGAACAAACAATTATGTTTATTCTCTTGAAAAATACTGAACAGTGGAACAAAATAGTGCAACTGGCAAACAACAACAGGTAACTGAAATAAGGATCAATCATAACAATAACTAAACACTTGCATACTTCCTAGAACGTACCTGAAGAGATCAGGACATATATAGCTGTTTACCAGTTATCAAACGGGAAAATTAGGTTCTTACTGTGATAATTTTCTTTCCTTTAGTCATAGCAGATGCAGCCATTACAGATGGGTTGTGTCCATCAACCACCAGAGGGAGATAGAGAGCACACTTTTTTCAGTGCCTCATACCAGCTTGCTCCACTGCCTCTCCTTCAGTAATTGCAGTATAGCAAACCGCAATGGGAATAACATGAGCTTTCCTCACAGCGAACGATGGCCCTACAACAAAGGGCATTAACTCAGAATGGAGGGAATGAAACATCCTCCCGGAGGACATAAACTCATCCTCCACTGAGACACAACTGGAGGGAATAAACTCATCCTCCCGGAGGGAATAAACTCATCCTCCAAAACATGAAACTGGAGGGAATTAAGTCATCCTCCTTTAATTGAACAAGAATCCTGAAGACTGTTTCCGACTTTCTCCCAAGGACGGAATCTCCAGGAAACATGAACAGAACCTGAAATAGATTTACAGCAGATAGCAATCAGACAGGGAGGGATCATGGCTGCATCTGCTATGACTAAAGGAAAGAAAATTATCACGGTAAGAACCTAATTTTCCCTTCCATGTCATCAAGCAGATGCAGCCATTACAGATGGGGTGTATCAAAGCAATCCCTAGATAGGGCGGGAACAAGCCACACCACGTGCCAGCACTTGCGCTCCAAAATGTGCGTCCCTCCTGGCAGCCACATCCAGCCTGTAATGTCGGGCAAAAGAGAGCTTAGAAGCCCATGTTGCTGCACTACAAATCTCTTGAAGAGAGAGTGCTCCAGTTTCAGCCCAAGAAGAGGAAATTCCTCTAGTGGAATGTGCCTTAAAGGCATCAGGCGGAGGCCAGCCGGCAAGCAAATAAGCTGAAAAGATATATTCTTTAAGCCAGCGGGCAATAGTGGCTTTAGACGCTGGAGACCCTCTGCGAGGCCCTGATAGCAAAACAAACAGATGATCAGAGGTCCTGAAAGAGTTAGTAACTCGCAGATACTGCAGCAGAGTCCTGCGCACGTCCAACAGGTGCAATTGCCAAAAGATTCTGGAAACTCCTCCTTGACAAAGAAAATAGGTTGGTTTAGGTGAAACGCTGAAACCAGCTTAGGCAAGAAGGAAGGCACGGTCCGAACCGTGACCCCGGACTCCGAAAACTGCAGAAAAGGGTCTCTACAGGACAGCGCCTGGAGCTCTGACACCCGTCTCGCCGAAGTCATGGCCACTAAAAAGACGGCCTTCAGTGTCAAATCTTTCTCTGAAGCACGCCGAAGCGGTTCAAAGGGAGCACCCTGAAGGGCTTTCAGCACTAGCCCCAGGTTCCACGCTGGACAAGGTGCACGCACGGGAGGACGGCGCCGAAGCACCCCTCTAAGTAACCGTGCCACATCTGGATGAGCAGCTAAAGACGCCTTCAACCTTGCCACGCAGGGAGGCCAATGCTGCCACTTGCACCCGCAGGGAATTATAGGCCAAGCCTTTTTATACACCAGAATCGGCGAGACAGGAGCCCGCAGGGGTGTGATCTCTTTAGAAGCACACCAGATTTCAAACTGGCGCCAAATCCTGGCATAAGCCACGGAAGTGGAACGCTTGCGGGCTTGCTGGAGTGGTAATTACTTTTTTTTTTTTGAATAGCCTTTGTCTCTCAATTGCGCCCTCTCAATCGCCAGACCATAAGACCAAATCGGCCGGCGTCCTCCATGGTCACCGGACCCTGGGACAACAGGTTGGGAACCAGAGGTAACTGAAGGGGATCCTCTACAAGCATCTGTCGGAGGTCCGCATACCAAGGCCTCCTGGGCCAATCTGGGGCGACGAGAACCACTTCTCCTGGATGCAGCCGAATCCGCAGGAGCACTCGCACTATCAAGGGCCACGGAGGGAACACATACAGTAGGCCCGGAAGCCAGGGTTGAGCCAAGGCATCCAACCCCGCCGAGCGAGGATCTCTCCGTCTGCTGAAGAAGCATGGGACTTTGGCATTGGTGCTTGTCGCCATTAGATCCATCACGGGCTTGCCCCACTTAGCACATATCTGCAGGAATACTTTGTCTGCAAGTTCCCACTCCGCTGGATCGATCTGATGCCTGCTTAGATAATCGGCTTGCACGTTGCTCTGACCTGCAATGTGAGCTGCCGACAGAAACTGTAGATGCAGCTCGGCCCAGTGGCAAATTTGTTCGGCCTGCGCGGCTAGAGCTCTGCACTGAGTGCCGCCGTGTCGATTTATGTAGACCACTGCTGTCGTGTTGTCCGACATCACTCTGACAGCCAATCCTTCCAGGGTCACTTGAAAGGCCAGAAGCGCCTGAAACCCTGGGCATGCTTCCCCTTGCAATGTGCGCCCCAGCCTTTCAGGCTGGCATCTGTCACCACTAGGCACCAATCGTGGAGCACCAGCGGCATTCCTCACTGCAGCATGCTGTCTGAGAACCACCATTCCATGCTGAGTCGGGCCGCAGGGAGCCAAGAGAGTCTGCATTGATAATCCTGAGATACTGGAGACCATCCTTGGAGTAGAGCATACTGTAGAGGTCTCAGGTGCGCTCTCGCCCAGGGCACCAGTTCCATGGTGGCCGTCATCGATCTAAGCAGCTGGACAATGTCCCAAGCTCGCGGGCGGGGCATCCTCAGGAGCAGACGGACCTGATTCTGAAGCTTGCACCGCCTTTGCTCGGGTAGGTACACATACCCCGAAGCTGTGTCGAACCTGGCCCCCAAATATTCTAGAGACTGCGAGGGGGTCAAGTTACTTTTGGCCAAATTGACGACCCAGCCCAGAGATTGAAGTACTGAGACCACTCTGGCTGTGACATGCTGACTCTCTGCAGCAGAGTTTGCTCGAATGAGCCAGTCGTCCAGGTACGGGTGAACCCGAATACCCTCTCGCATTAGAAAGGCAGCTACTACCACCATAACCTTCGAAAAGGTGTGGGGAGCTGTGGCGAGGCCAAAAGGCAAGGCCCGGTACTGGAAATGCTTTCCCATCACCGCAAACCTCAGAAACATCTGGTGCGGGGGCCAAATTGGAATATGCAAGTAAGCTTCTTTCAGGTCCAGAGACGTGAGAAACTCTCCTGGCTGTACCGCCTCAATGACGGAGCGCAGGGTTTCCATGTGAAAATGCCGCACTCTCAGGGACTTGTTTAATTCTTTTAAGTCCAGAATAGGGCGAAAAGACCCTCCTTTTCGCGGCACCACAAAGTAGATGGAGTAGCATCCGCAGCCGTGTTCGGCGGGAGGTACCGGGGACACGGCCCCTATCTGAATCAGACCTTGCAAAGTCTCCTCTACCGCCGCCTGTTTGGCGGCAGAACCGCATCGGGACTCCACAAACACGTCTCTTACAGGGGCGTGGAATTCTATTCTGTAACCGTCTCTGATCAGGTCCAAGACCCACTGATCTGAGGAAATGTTGGCCCACTCCTCGGCAAAGAGGGAAAGACGTCCTCCGATGACAGGACTCGAGGAGAGGGCCGGCGCACCATCATTGAGAGGGTCGCCCCTGAACTCCAGGCCTTGAGCCAGCGGCTGCGGAACGTTTGTCTGAGCGAAAGGAGTTCCTCTGCTGAAAACGAGCATGAGAAGTGAACCCAGCAGAACGCCCCGGGCGGTACCTTCGAGCTTCACGGAAGCGAGGTCTGTAAGATGAGTGGACCCCCGCACCCTTAGAGGAAGGCCGAGGCCTATCTTCAGGCAAGCGCTGGGGTTTAGCCTCAACCAGGCCCTTCACAATTTTCTCCAACTCCTCACCAAACAGGAGAAGGCCTTGAAAGGGCAACTTCACCAACCTTTGCTTAGAGGCCATATCCGCCGCCCAATGCCATAGCCAAAGAAGACGGCGAGCCGCCACTGCTACTGCCATGTGTTTAGCCAAAGCTCTGACAATATCATAAAGGGCGTCAGCAAGACAGGACAAGGCCGACTCCATCCGCGGAGCCACATCTGAAAAGGGCTCCGCTCCATCACCGGGCTGTTCCACTGCCTGTTGCAACCAAGCCAGGCAGGCTCTAGCAGCATAACAACTGCATGCAGACGCCCAAATAGTGAGACCTGCAAGTTCAAATTACCGTTTAAGTGCTGATTCCAGTCTACGGTCTTGAATATCCTTCAGGGCAGCACCTCCTTCAACAGGGAGGGTAGTTCTCTTTGTCACAGCTGTGACTAGGGCACCCACTTTAGGCATAGCAAAGCGAGCCATATGCTCCTCACTCAGAGGATATAATTGCCCCATAGCCCTGGAAACTTTCAACGGTCCCTCGGGGTCAGCCCATTGAGCCGAAATAAGCTCTTTGATGGAGTCATGCAAAGGAAAGGCTCGAGCAGACTTTTTGGTACTAGCCATCCTAGGATTCACAGAGGAGGCTGAGCCACTGTCAGGGTCCTCAATAGAGAGAGCCTGCAGGGTATCAGAAATAAGCGCTGGCAGCTCATCACAGTGGAAAATCCTCACCGCGGAGGGATCGTCTAGATCCTGAGTCACTTCTGCACCAGACTCTGGCTCCTCAGACCATGAAGGCCTGCCAGAGTCCTCCGAATCCTCACAGCCCGACCACAGGGGGGAAAATGGAGGTGCAGCACTCTCTGAAGGGGAATGAGCCCTTCTGCACTTCATATTCTGTCAATTATCAGGGAATAACGCCTCAGAGGGCATACCCAGGCTAGAATCCACCGGGGGGGCATTAGAAGAGGCCCCTGCAGGGCTTTGTGGGAGAGCTCTTTTAAGCATGTATGCTTTATGCATTAATAAGACAGAATCAGGGGAGAAAAACTCACCCTGGGCACCCGGATCTCTGCCGAGGCTAGTAGCTCTCATATCAGCCTCACTCCGAGGCCACCCCCCCGGGCTCAGGACTCTCCGTCTCAGCAGAGGTCGCGCCATGTGGTAAATTCAAAATGGCGTCCACTGCCAGCTCAGAGCGCGAAGAATCGTCGCTCGCCATGCTCGGGCCGGCTCTAACATCTGTACAGCACGATTTACAGAGCTCCGCTGCTGATCTGCGCTTGCCACACTTGGAACAGCGCTTTACATTCTCTGCAGTCATCGCCAAAAACGGCGGTAAAATTCAAAATGGCGGTTTGCGCCAAAATCGCCCCGATCGCGGGCCCACCCCGGAGGAGTCAGAAAACACTCTTACCTCACTGGACCGAGTATCACAGCTCCAGTCCCACAGAAAAAGGCAAGGAAAAACCTCTGTTCCTTTTTTTTTTTTTTTAACGCTGTGAGGAAAGCAGAGGTAAATAGAACTCCGGAGGCTCAGGTGAGTGAGAAAGGCAGGGAAAGGGCGAACCTATGTGCCTGCATCCACTGTTGGTGGGGAAGGACAGGGAAAGCTAAGCAATGTGTCCACATCCACGGAGGTATGGGTAAGGCAAGGAAAGGGCGAACCTATGTGCCTTTAAAGTGAAGCTGCTATAGCCTCCAACACCCCGGCTAACAACTGGCAAGCCAGGAGCCACCTCCAGGCAGATTTTTGATGGAGCTCGAAGATGCTACAACCACTCTGCTAGGGGAGATAGAAATTACTGAAGGAGAGGCAGTGGAGCAAGCTGGTATGAGGCACTGAAAAAAGTGTGCTCTCTATCTCCCTCTGCTGGTTGATGGACACAACCCATCTGTAATGGCTGCATCTGCTTGATGACAAGGAAGTAACTGTTTTTTACAGGGCTTCAGCAAAGAGTTCTCTCTTTCTTCTCCCGGGCTGAAACTGAAGCAACAGCCAGCCATTGCTGGGTAATTTCAAAACTCCAGGCCAAACAGAGTCCAGAACAGTCAAGTTTCAAATAAAAACTGGTTACATCACTGCAAGGCACTTCCTATTATCTATGTGCTAACTAAGAAAGAGTCAGTCAGTCCTCTGTAACAGCTTTAAACATAAACATGTACAGACCTGCTGGGCAAACTAGAGAAATACACTTCAGAATTAACTGACAGGAAAATATCCAATACATTTTGCAGGCTTAAAAACACACTGTTTCTTCACACCTACTATCTGCTAAAGGTAGAGAAAAATACTTGAACTCTCTCAATGCACCAGCAGGTTATACCGGTGAGTTCTCGAAAAGCTTAGCTTTTTTTCTACCTCCATCTACTGGTAGGAAGGGATAACCCACTTGTCCAGAATGGTGCAGCCTAGACCAGGAATCTTTCTTTAAAAACCTGATTTATCTTAAATAAACATTTTTCAAGTACAAGAAAACAAAAAAAAGGCAATCTTACTCAGGACCAGTACCTTACTCAGGACCTATTGAATGCCTGTATATACCATTGTTTCATTGTGTCTGGCATTTATGCGATACATTAAAAAATTACCTTCATCATACATGCATCAAAAACAACCAAAGAATGGGGAGAAAAATACCATTATATATATAGGAGAATAATTTGTATATTTTAACTTGTCATATAAATTATTTCTGTAAAGGAGTGCATGCATGCTCTAGTGCAGTGTTTCCCAATCAGTGTGCCTTCAGATCTGGAGCGGGTGTGACACAAACCAGTCAGCACTCTGGTCAAGACCAGCACAGTGGGCTCTGCTCTCAGGATCTCAGAGCCACAAGATACTAACAGCATCAGATTTCTAACTGAGCACATGTGTAGTCCCACATGCTTCTCTCCTTCCTAGATACAGTGGAGACCTGGAGTGTGAGAGTTAACAGGCACCATGTAAGATATAAACAAGCTGGGCCCTGCTTTGTGCAGTGCACACATTGTACTTCACTCTATCCCTGTCCTTCCAGCCTCCGATGTGGCTTTCAGCACTTTCCTAGCTTTTTTTTTTTTAGGCCGAGTCCTCTTCGTGGACATGCTGCTTGCTCTGCACAATCCTTTTGTTACTACAGGTGTGCCTTGGGCTTGTCAAGTTGGGAAATGTTGCACTAGTGCAGCATTAGTAGCAGTACAGATCTAGAGGAAGAGCGGAGTCTGTTGGTTGTAATAACTCCATTAAAAAGGAAAAAAAAAAGTAAAGAGGCCTTTTACTAAAGCTTAGCACACATTAATGACATTAGTATGCGTCAAGTGCCGCATGGTCCATAGGTATATAATAGGACATGAAGCATTTAACAAGTGCTGATGTCCAGTAGAGTGCACTAAGCTTTAGGAAAAGGGAATCCTAAATGTTTTAGTACATCTGAAGATTAGACCTATGTGGCCTCAAATGTACTTCAATCTTTGTGTGTGGATGCTTTATATTAAAAAACAAAACAAAACACGTCAGTGTCATGACCTAAAGAAACATGTTCTAATGGCCATCTCCAGGAGCACATGAACCACTGTATTGGGTAAGTACCGTTTGGTTACTTACCCAATACAAAATTCAGGTGAAAACAGTATTAGAATTCAAATATATATGTGCATCCTGCCAAAAACAACTTGGCTCACACAACACAGAAATATCTACTAAATAAAATTGGGGGGGGGGGGGGGGGGGGGGGTAAGTAGGCAAGTAATACAAGAAAACAAAATAGAAAGAAAGAAAAAGATTACCTTAACCAAATGTGGTCTCACTAGAGTAACTACTGATGTATACCTCTCCATCATAGGGGGGAATCCTATTTCTAAATGCGCTTTGCAGTACCCAGCTCGTTTGGATAGTATTTCTGATTTTTTGCACCAAGGTACAAAAAGTTTGTATTCTTCCACAACTGCTACCACTTCATATATTTCCTGCATAGAGTATCTGAAAATAAAACACAGGGCAGTTAAATCTGCAGGGCCTGTTGCCTTTTTTCTTTTCTTTTTTTTTTCCAGCAGGTTTGTGGGTTACACCTGGGCCGCAGTACAACAGCAACCAGAAGATGAAAGCGCTAAGGACAGTTATATATAGTCTGCAGTTTTTGGCAGCACAGTTAACCAGGTCACATTTGGCCAAATGTATAAACACATTTAGAAACATTAAGCCTAGAACTCTAAAACCTTTTGTTTATGCACGGTGTTATGCATGTGACCAAACTGCTGATGTGCCACACATAGTTGGCAGCCCAATCGCAGGATCTCCTGGTCTCTAGCCCTCCTGACAAGATGGGTGTAACTAATAATTCCCACCCCCACAAAACAGTTTTCACAGCTTCCCAGTAGATTATCAGATCAGGTTTGTGGTTCATATTGTGGGTTCTATAATCCCTCCACCAGTTAAGAAGTCTGTCTTGAAAGACTGGATCTTTATAGAGTTCCAAGGGAAAAACCCAGTGACCACCCCGCTGGGCACCTCTTCTCGGACTCCAATCCATCCATACCCAAGCATGGTCGGAAATAACATATACTACTACTACTACTAACTAGCATTTCTAAAGCGCTACTAGGGTTACGCAGCGCTGTACAATTTAAACATAGAAGGACAGTCCCTGCTCAAAGAGCTTACAATCTAAAAAACATATGACCCTATAGTCGCCGTAACCACCAACCCGAATAGCTGGAAATCAACAAATAATCTATCCAAGCCTGTGTGGAGTGTGCCCGAGATAAGTGAGTATAGTTTTTCTCTTGAGGGTGGAGCACCTGCCATAAGTCTATTAGCTCCAACTGATGGCACATATTAGGTAAACCTCTACTGGAGTAGAGATACACCGAAGCTCTAGGAAGGGATTTATCCACTGTTGGGTCCCATACAAAAATTAAAGTCATCCCTCTCCCAACTACTAAAGATGCCATATTGAGATTCATAAGATGGGCAGTCACAGTTCTATAAAACTTACGGTCAAATTGGTTGGGAGCATAAATGTTGCAAAATATCACTGTCTGGTGATCTACCATTGCCACACAGATCAGGTATCTCCCATTTGGGTCTGCACATAGTCTGAATTTGTTCCGCTATCCCTTTCCGAAATAAAATGGCCACCCCCCCTTTCTTCCCCCATGCTGCTGCTGCTTTGCAGTCTCCAACCCACCACGTTTTAATTTTAGCATGTTCAAGGGCAGATAAATATGTTTCTTATATAAGAGCAATGTCTAACTTATGGCGTTGAAGGTGTTGTAAGATTTTTGTGCACTTAAATGGGCAAGTTAATCCCCCACCACCACGTTCCAAGTTACTATTTTCACTGTAAAGAACTATTATTAGGATCTGAAACATTAGCAAAACTAGTGTACGTTTCCCAGATGGGATGTCCCAGCCTACCCCCCCCCCCCCCCCCCCCAAGATATCATTCTCCAAGGACAGAGTTCTCAGATGGAACTTCTAATGAGCTCCCCAACCCAACTTGCTAGCATCCACTGTCACCACTTCCCATTGTGTTATCGGAAAAAGGGAGCACTGATGGTCAAATAGTCCTGGGTGACAACCAGCATTCAAGGAAGTTAAAGATCTGTGACACCAAAGACCAGCAGATGAGAACAAACTCTTCTGAAGGCCACATATGAGCCCTTGCCCATGGCACCACTTCCATTGTTGCTGTCATTGGACCCAGAACCTAGACATAGTCCCAGACCCTGGGCCTACCATGAATGAGGAGATGACAAATCTGTTGAAAACCAGCTTCGACCTCCTGCGCACTGTGAGAAAGACCCTCTCCCTTTCTATGTCGAATAGAGCACCCAGATACTCCAGCATCTGCGATGGAGTTAGTCTGCTCTTCTCAAAATTAAACATCCAATCCAATGACTGCAGAAGATGGACAACTGTATCGCTGCCACGCTGTCTGAACAGAACAACAAACAAAATACTAGTTGTCGAGATACAGGTGAACTCAGATTCCCTGGCACCGACAAAGCCGCCGCCACCACCACCATCACCTTGATATACGTTCTTGGTGAGACTGAAGGGCAAAGCCCTGGAAGTGAAAGACAAGCACTGCAAAAACGTGGATTCCACCACCAGGAAATGATGAGGCAACTGGGGCCTATCAAACCCAGGGGAAGACTGAAGTCGGTACAAGGTGTCAATCTTGGGAGAGGGACTAACAGATGGGACTCCCAAAAGAATCCAGGGTTATAGCTTCTTTGCCAGGGGGTGTTCTTCACTTGAACATCCTGTAAGATCTCATAAAGCGGAACCATCACAGCCTCTCTAGCTGTAGTCCAGGAATTCAAACACCTTGGCCCCAGGCTCGTCCTACATTTCCAAAGGAATTGCGAAGGCAGCCACCATCTCCTTCACAAAAGAGAGGAAGGAAAGGCTCTCAGGTGGAAACATCCTCCTTTCCTGTGGAGGGGAGGAATCAGAAGGGATGCCATAGGACTCCTCCTCTGAAAAAGTACCATGGATCCTCTTCCAATTCTCATCAGTGGTCCTCATCGGTGTCAGCCTAGATCTCCTTGTGGGAGAGCCGAGACCGAGCCTGCTTCGGTGTAGAGATACCATAACACCCCCCTCCCCACGAGAGGGGCATCAAGGTGTCAGCTCCGGCCTCGATTCCTGTGAAGCTTCCTCCACCGACGTCGAGGGTGTGCCAACACGGGACGCAGTTGACAACAAGACCACAAGTGGCAACAGCAGAGTCCTCACCGCAGGCTGATGCCCATGCAGGACTGAAGCTAGAGGAATATGAACATAAGAGTAGCCAAATCGTGGCAATACTCCACCGACGTCTGGCACAAACACCCCAGACGTCGATGCATTCTGCAAGAACTCCCGCCAAAAACTCTGGGAGCAAGGCCTGGAGGCGCTCATCGAGGGCCGACATCAGGAAAGGCTGAGGTGCTGCTGAATCTGCTTGGGTCAAAGCAGGTGCCTGGTCCTGGCTGTGTGGAGACCCACACATCGGCACCTCATGTATTGAGGGGGAGTGGTCCTCCAAGCAAAGATGCTTCTCGGGGACTGGTGAAACCCTCGTTGCCCCAGTGCTCCCGGTAGGATGTGCTGAGGGGGATTGATGTCAATGCTTCTTCTGATGCCTGGCATTGATGCACTCCGGTGCCAAGGACGACGATGTTGAGGTACCGGGCTGCCAGACGACCGTCGCGTCGACACCTCCATCACAGAGGGAGAGCGATCCTCTTGGCGTCGACGCTTCTCGGGTGCCGAATGCTTCGACGACCCAGAGCTCCCCGGTACTGCGTCGAGAATGAGAACGATGATGGTGCTTCTTGGCCTTCGCCCGACGTCGAGACTACTCGGTACAGGTGAGGAGGATGTGGAATCCACATGCCTCCTCGGGGCCGGGTCCGATACAGGTCAGTCCTGGGGGGCCTGCAAAGCAGGAGGCGCCAAGGCGGGTGGAGACCCGCTCGATGCATCACTGCTCCCAGCGTGCATTGGTCTTTTAGCAGCCTTCACCTGGTCTCCCAACGCCAAAGCTGCCCTCAACGGTACCGATGTCGACGCCGAGGTACTGGACCCAAAAAGTTTTTCTCTCTGGGCCTCTCTGGAGATCTGAGTGCGCTTTTCCATTTTTAGGCACAACTTACCTCTGAAGATGGTCGGGCCCAAGGCACTGAAGGCACCAGGAGTGCGGATCAGTGCCCGAGATGGTCCGGTTGCAGCGGGCGCATGGCTTGAAGCCGCTGGGCGTCTTCGATGACATGACAAAGCAAGGAGGAAACAACCCCGACCGAGCGACCTAGCATGGTCGCGACGAAAAATAAAGGATTTTTTTTTTTTTAAACAGTCCTCGTAGAAAGGAACGGAAAGCACAGTCTTCGACGAAGACGAGAAGAAACTTTACTCCGGGAGCAAGGAAATGCGAAGTGCTCAAAAAGAACTCCGTGTCTCCTCAGACGCGGAAAAGAAGAAACTGAGGAGCGTGACTGTGCGACAGGCAGAAAACTACATGCGCGAATGCGCGATGGAACGCTCCAGAACAGACTTTTAGAGAATTTTGCTAGAAATCCTCCGGGGGCCGACGTGACATCACCCACACATGAGAGTATCAGCCTGCTTGTCCTCGGAGAACCATAGTAATACTAACTCTCACTGCTGTACGTTCATGGAGCAGTAATACCTGGTCAAGACAGCACACTATGGAAACAAATTCTAGAACCTTTAACTGCAAATATAGTGCTAGGCCTGAACAAAAGCAAAGCTATCTGATAAAGGCATAGCATATAAGGCCTGAAGCGCAACAAAGGGTAAAATTCCTCCCTTTCCATCCATCTAAGGCCTTCAGTGTACCTGCGACTAAACATACCACAGTCTATACCGGGTCTAAACTCTAAATTCCCAACAAAAGGCAAAAGAGGGGATACTAAAGGAGAACTTCCAAGCCTATGGCAGTCTCCTCCAACAGTTTTTCATATTTTTCATTTCCACACCACATGTCCAGTAAACTGGTATCTGGGATAGATGATCCAGATGATAGGGCCAGAATTAAACACAAGCTCAACTAGAGTATAATGAGAAATGCGCTTAAATCAGTCCCTGAGAAAATCCAATCCCACATGCTAAGTTATAGATATTTAAATCCTTCAGTCCTCACACCCTCCCTTCCCCCTGGTGAGACATCTGTGAAGAGCCAAAAGCACCTGTAAAATCCCACAGTTGTATAAATAAGGGTAAAGATTGTAAAATATAGAGCCATCTAGGAATTATAAGCACATTATGAAGAAATATTCAACCTGAAAGTAATAGTGGTAGGGCTCCCCATATTTTCAAATGTTCATGCAGATTTTAGAAGGGGTGTCAAATTGGTTCTGTATAGATCCTCTGTGTGAGCTCCCACAATTAACTCCCAAATACTGCAGAGTGTCCTTTGCCTCTTTTCAAAGGAAAATTATCCCAGTTTTGTGCAATGTTAATATGCAAAGGTAAAGCTCGCTGACTTCGCCAGAGGGCCCCATCCAATGCCATTTTAAAAGTCTACCTGCGCTGTAGGCCGCACTTAGGAAAAAAGGATTAAAAAAAAGTTTTCGGAGCCACTTTAGATAAAAAAATATAGCCATAAAGTAGTGGAAACTGGAATCAGCTGCTGAGACTTGGGGGGGGGGGGGGGGGGTGGAATCATCAATGATAGCTTTAGGGGTTGATATCACAGAGATTAGCCAGGAGATAAGGGGAAAAGCTGCTGCTCAGCTCATCATATCACATGATCTCCGTTCAAATTCAGTTTATCTGATATACTGCCAATCTAAGCAGTTTGCAATTTCCGTTAAAGGAATAAGGGGAGAAGTATAGATAAGAACCAGAGCTACATTCAGGGGACTGACATAGGAGATAATGGATAGGAAAATTTACACCCTTACTCCCATGTGAATGGGCTGTCGGCATTAGCACACGGCAGCCACAAGCGCAGCTTAGTAAACGGGAGGGAGGGGTTAGTTTGTTAAAAATATTGGACCCCCCCAAGACTTTAAACTAAGGCTGTACATATTCATATTTGATTTGGCCCCAAATACATTATTCGTATTCGGCAGAATAATAATTTGAATACGAATAATCTGGGGCACTACCGTGCTAAATCCTACTGAAATAAACACTTGATCTCCGATTTCGCATTGCTCCTTTTATTATTTGTTATGTTAAAGCTCAATGCTCATTCATATTCAGTATTTGGCCAACTAGTAAAATATGCTATTCAGTACAGCTCTAATGGAAACAATTAAAAATACATTCTCCTAAACACATTGATGAGTAAGTTATAAATAGATCAGAGATCTTAAGAACACAGACATAGAAATCCATGATCAATTAATTATTCACTAAAGAAAGAAAGGGAAAAATTCTAGACAATACCTGGATTACTTAGTACTTGAGAAATACAAACCCTATAATTCTTCTCTCAGAATACTCCTTCCTTTTGTTTATTAGTGGTCCAGCAAGGTTGAAGAAAGTTCTTCTCCAGCAGATATGATTAGGTCTGGATGTATGGAGAACAGAAGCTCTATTCAGAATACTGCAGGAAGCAAAGCACCTGAAATCAAGGAGGGGGAGATGGTCAGTATGGTTTACCCATTATCCACCATATAAAGCACAACTCAAAGCCTCAATATCTTTATTGGATACCAAGAGATTCTCAATTCAGTCTTGAGGACACACCCAGACAGTCAGATTTTCAGAATATCCACAATGAATATACATGAGATAAATTTGAATGAACATTAACATTTGATCTTAAATCCTGCTCGCACCTTTCAGTTCTAAGTGGGTCACAATCTAACAAGAACCAGAACAATCATCTGGGAAGGAAGAAAAAAAAAAAGAAAAGAAAATTAGGCCCCCCAAAGTTACAATTCATTCTGTAATACAAATTTCTGGAATAATTGTGTTTTAACCTGTCTCCTAAATGCTAAATAAGATTGAGAAGGTGAAAAAAATTCCTATAAAGATCCTTTGAATAATTAGCTGCTTGGAATGCTAAAGTCTTCTCAAATATCTCTGAATTACAGAATGACAAGGGGACAAAGTTTGTCCCCCATCCTCGTGGGTTCTGGCTCCATCCCTACCCCATCCCCCTGGTTCTGTCCCCATACCGTCCCTGCATGCCCTGTCTCCAACCCCGCAGGTTCTGTCCCCATCTCATCCCCATGGGCTCTGTCCTCATCTGCAGAAGCATTTGAATACTTATGATTTTATATTTAAATCTTTTTATTAAAGTATAAAAAGGAACAAATATGCTGTGCAACTGTTTATAAATCACAAACAGAAAACAATAATATCAACGAGCAACTATAATAACCCCACCTCCACCACCCTCTACTCTTCCAACCCCAACAATAGCTGACTTCTACTACCCCAAGGAATCCTAATTCACTCTGTTAAAATCTCCAGGGGTACAAATTACAACCCGTTCTGTATGCCCTAGTGGGGGAGAAATATGCCGTATGAAGCACTGTTATGATGAATTAAGTCATCTACAATCTCAGGACTCAATCTAGCTCTTCTGGCTTCCACAGTCTTTCCTGCAATAGAAGACATTTTCTTAGAAGATGTGCTGGTAGCAGGAATATGCAGGATCCCCCCATGCAAATTTTGCTACTTGTGGCCAGCATGTTTGCTTGTTTTTCCAAAAAATCACAATATCGTGGTCTGCATCACTCAAACATTTATCAGGCCAGTTCATTAACAGGTTTCAAATTAGAAAATGTCATGGGGACACAGTTTGCCCCCATCCTCATGGACTCTATCCCCATCCCCGTCCCATCCGCTCAGGCTCTGTCCCCGCAGGCTGTGTCCCCCACACCCCAGGTCATTCTCTACTCTGAATCTCTCATGCATACTCAATGTGGATATTTTGAAAAACAGACTAGCTTAGTGTGTCCTGAGGACTGAGCTGAGAACCCCGGTTCTATAAATTAGCATTCAGAAATACTGCCATGCCTACACTGTAAATGCCTTTCCCTGCCATCTACATTTCATATCTCGGAAGCTAAAATTAACTGGCTGCTGTCATGAGAAAAACAAAATTTGGCACAGTGCAACATTCAGGCATTTCCCATGAGTGGGCTAGGCTGCATCAAGGCCACAAAAGTTAGAGTTAATTGTGCAAACTACTTGCAAAACATTTGTCTGCCAGTTTAGTAGCCTGAACAGTAGAGTCATATCAGAAAAGCTTATCTTTTCAGCAGATATGGTAGACCCTAGTTCTAGGTGGACACATGACAGGAAAACTGACATCTCTGTCCCTTGTGCTGAGATTCAACTTGAATTTTAACATGCAGCAGCACAACCACCAATTCTTAGAGCAAACATTGCATTCTTCCCTCCTTTTTCCACCCACACAAAATGTAACAAATCCTTCTCTGTTGGGATGCAGTTGGCTCCTTGCCCTTATGGGTAGAACAGGGGATCATTCTGTTTTGTTGTTTGTTTTTAAACCAGAACTCCTTCAAAAGTTAACGCTAGCAAGAACTAAACGGGGATAAAAAAACACTGGGTCCGATGCTCAAGTGTCGTCATTAAAAGCCACGTGCATTTATGGCCGGGACTGAACTTATCAAATAAGGAATAGCAATCAATGCTCAAAGGAAATCGCATGCCAATGAGATGAGCAGAAAAGCTATGTGCAGTTCGGTAGGGAAAATGCCCGGCACACACGCAGTATAATACCAGAGACAATTCTATCTAGGAAAACCGCAAAAGAGAGGGTTGTCCTAGAATGGTTCCAGATCGCTAATCAGCATGTGACAATTCAATAATAATAAAAATTAAGAGAGAAATTCTCAGAGTAGTAAACTCACCCAATATCAAGACGATACCTACGGTACCGTATCTACGGGTGGATAAATTTTCTCTATCATGGAACTTCTCACAACTACTCTAATACTGGTTGTACAAAGATTTTTCTACTTAAAGTGTCAAATTCTAAATGTGAATAAATTACTTGTCACTCATCAAGAACCTAATAGGTCAGCCCTGTCTCTTGTTCCTACTAACCACCCCTAAGTCTGTGTTCAAATATACTAAAATCTCCTATATTCAATATCTTTCAAAACTATAAAGTTCAAAAAAAGTCCAGCACTTAGCTTGTCACACACGCTGAACAGTTTCACGATAAGCATTGTTCTACGCATGCCGAAGCTTGAAAAATGGCAACCGCTGCTCTTTGGTCCCTGCTCTAAAGGAGTGTATCATATGCGCATGTTCATGGACTATTCCGGTCACACACATGCATATGATACACGCTGAACATGAAAAGTACAAAAGACCACTCCACCGAGAAGCTGCTCCAAGGGAGAAACATGCGACCTTGAACTGTATCGAAGGACACCCCCAGGTATTCGAGAGTCTGAGAAGGTACCAGGCAACTCTTGAGAGAGTTGATCACCCAACCGAGGGACTAATGAAACCGAACTACCCGGTCCGTGACCTGCAAACTTTCCCGATACAACTTTGCTCAGATCAGCAAATCGTCCAGATAAGGATGAAGCAGAATACCATCCTTCCTGAGCGCCGCAGCCACTACTACCATGACCTTGGTGAACGTGTGTGGAGCCGTAGCTAGCCTGAACGTCAGAGCCTGAAACTGAAAATGCTTGCCCAGAACCACAAAGCAATGAAAACGCTGGTGCATGGGCCAAATTGGAATGTGCAGATATGCTTCCGTTAAATCTAGCGCAGTCAAAAACTCCCCAAACCTGATAACCACTATGACCAAGCGAAGAGACTCCATATGAAAACTTGTGACTTTGAGCACCCAATTGACCACCTTGAGATCCAAAATTGGAAAGAAAACCCCTTCTAACTTTGGAACTACAAAGTAAATGGAATAACGACCTTGCCTGACCTCCAAGGAGGGAACAGGCAAATGGCCTGCAGATCAAGAAGCCTTTTAGAGTGTACCGGACCACGCCACACCTTGAGGCAAGAATGGCAAGGAGACTCCAGAAAGGCGTCTGGAAGAGGCAGCGCAAACTCCAAGGCGTACCCGTACCCGTCACGAACTGCCTCTAACACACACTGGTTGGAGATAATCCGGGTCCACCTTCAATAGAACTGTGTTAAATGAGCTCCCACAGGAATCAGAGGTTGGACCCAGACACCTTCATTGGGCTGGACGGGTTGGTGACTGGAAAGAAGCTCCGGCCTCCCTGCCACCTCTACAAGCTCCCCGAAAAGACTGAATTCTCTGGAAAAAATGAGACTGCTGACTCTGTGCTCCTCTACCTGTCTTATAACAACTAAAATCTTGCCCCTGACCATGACTCGAAAGCAAGCCGCGACCTGATGCTCTAGGCCAAGCTTCTGAAAGGTGAGGAGCCTTGGTATCTCCGAGACTGCGGACCAACTTGTCCAACTCTTCCCAAACAAAAAAGAACCCTGAAATGAGAACTTACTCAACTTGGATTTAGAAGCCATATCTGCGGACCAACCTTTTAGCCAAAGAGAATGCCGCGCAGCTACCACTAAGGCCATGGACTTAGAAGACACCATAAGCAAATCGTACAAAGTATCTGCTAGAAAAGTGGAACCCATCTCAATCATCACCACTTCTGCGTCAATCAATGACAAATCATCCAAAGGTCTATCCAACACTCTTTCAGATCACCGAAAACAAGCCCTAGCTACCAAGGACCCACAGATGGCTGCCTGCACTGCCAAAAAAGACATGAAAACTACTTTTCAAAAGAACTTCCAGCCAGTGATCCTGAACATCTCGAAGAGCTGTGCCTCTATCAACTGGAACTGTAGTGCGCTTAGTAACAGCCGAGACGACCTCATCTACCACTGGAGGCCTTAGAAGGGACTTATCCGCATCGGGAACTGGATAGAGATGCACCATAGATCTAGCCAGATGAAAAGAGGAATCCAGAACCTCCCACTGTGCCTGGATGATATCCCTAATATCCTGGTGCATAGGGAAAGTCTACCTGGGCATCTAATGTCCTTAATCAGAAGGTCCACCTTATGGCCTTCCGTGGCCATGGGTTGCTCATCTTCAAAATGCAAAGTAGTAACCACTAACAAGACGAGTTCCTGTAAGTCCTCCTTGTGAAAAATCCTCACTACTGAAGGATCTTCCCCTGGGAGTAAAAAATATGCCCCTGAGTCCACAGGACGCCAGTCCTCCAAAATCTTCTCACCGAAAAAAATCCTCCTCCTCAAAAGAGGGCATCTCCTGATCAGGATTAGAGATTAAATCCTCCTCTAGATCCCAGGAGCCCCTAGGTCTTTTTATTGCTACCTGCTTCCGTAAGCCACCTCCTAAAGGTGAAACGGGACCAAATTTTTTTTTTTTAAACAAAGGCCCAGTACATCTGAAACACAAGCTCCAGAGGGAAACCCCCCCTCCGGACTCCCTAAGTGCTCTAGCAGCAGCAGTACTGTAGACTGTTCATAGTATGGGATAAGAGACAGGAAAGCCGTTTTCCCAAAACGACCTGGGAGGACAAAATGGCGGAGTTTCCCACCAAAACGGGAGACGCTGGTTTATCCACACTAACTCCTGAAATTTGCTGACCTACCGCAATGGGAGCCAATGAGAGGGACCAGCCGCGTCCAAAACCTCCACAGCAGTGCAGAACTTAAACGCTCCGCTAACTCCAAGTCCCCGCCGCTGGAAGACCGAGCATCTGTGGAGCTTCTCCGCCATAGCGCGATACACAGAAGCACTTTTTTTTTTTTTTAATCAGGGGGAATGTGCACCCAACACTGGAGCCAGCACAAAAAAAAATAAGACTGGTGGCACAAAAGCTGCTCTGCTCGTTCGCAGCTTTTAATAAGCTCTGTTTTCTTTTCAACACAGCTGTCTCTCCCAAATCTCAAGTACTCTTCCCATGAAGCGGTTGAGGTACACTCCCAGTTTTCAGCAGCATTTACCGCTGCAGGGAGGAAAAGGGGAGGAACTCAGCCTCCTGAGTGTAACACCCCTGAGGCTAAAGGGAGACCCACACGGGCCTCAGCCTCTTTAAAAAGGCAAGAGAAACCGGTGCATAGAAAAAGCAATGGAAAAGGCAAACGCCACTCTCTTAAAACTAACTTATCATCTAGCCACTGTATTATTTATTTATTAAATAGCCAAAAAGAAAAAGAGGAAAAAGACAAGAAAGGAGACTTAAGGATTCACCTCCTTCCACCTGGTGGAGACTGAGAATACTGGATCTAGATACAGCTGGCCAGGGCTCTTATTGGCTCTCTCAAGAGTCCGAGTTCTCAGTCTACACCTGCTGGAAGGAGTGCACAACCCATCAGTCACATTCTGGGCTGGTCCGGAGGGATGCTAAGGAAAAGGATATTGGGGGATTATAGACATGGGGTAAGAAGACAATGGGTGGTGTTGGACATTGGATGGGGATGGCGACAGAGAAGGTAATGCTGAACATGAGAGATGCAGGGATATAGAAGAGATGCTGACATGGAAGGGGGAGAGGGGCACAGTGATGCTGAATACATGGGGGAGTAGGGTGACAGACATGTTGGATGGAGGTGAGAACAAGAGGATATGCTGGATGGAGGGTGCGAGAGGAAAAAATGATGTTCTTACATGATAATTTTCTTTCCTTTAATCATACCAGACCAGGCCAGACTAATGGGTTGTGTCCATCTACCAGCGGAAGGAGACAGAGAAAACAGTTCCAAGTAAACCGCCCCTTAAGGGTATCGTGCAGCCTGGAATGTTCAGTATTTCGAATAGCCAAGCAATGGTGCTCTGAAGTCTAGATGAAAACACAGTTAATAACAAACAGGCAAAACTCTTGAAGCCAACATGCAGAACCTCACTGTTCCTGCTTGGCCAAAGGCAACTGCAACTTCCCCTCACAGTAAAGTAAGCGGGAGGGCATGGTCCATACTAAGCTTGCCCAAGTACATAGAGATCTACCCCTGAATCAGGAAAGAACTCCGTGATCCCAAGTAACAGGAGTCATACAGAGCTGGAACAACAACAAGTGGCAGGAGATTGAATAGAGAAGATGAAGTAGGCAGTGCTGTAGATATCCCACCGTATTGAAGCGTTGTGGAATAGCCAGGGATACCTAAAAGAAACAACACTGACAGACTTTAGCCAGGGAGGGCATCTGGACTGGTCTGGTATGATTAAAGGAAAGAAAATTATCAGGTAAGAACATAATTTTTCCTTCCTTGTCATCTATACCAGACCACTCCAGACTAATGGGATGTAGCAAAGCAATTTCCCAAAGAGGTGGGGGGGGGGGGGGGGGGGGGAGAAAAGAATGCAGAAGGTTGAAAAATCAACAAAGCTATACACACAGCAAACAACTGATCAGCAGAAAAGGATTCAAATATTCGAACCACCAGGCTACCAAAATGGAACAGAGACAGACACTAGAAAAGGAACTGAAGCCGTAGGACGTAAAACAAACGTCCTGAGCAAAAGAAAAATTACGTACCCCTGTCCCGAGAGAAGCAAAAGAAGCAGCAAATGATACTCATGCCAAAGGACCCCCCTTGGAAGGAAGGCAACAGTCGTATCCGAGCAACAAGGAGAAGAACTGTCTCTCCTAGACCAGGATTCAATTCTCCGAACCCTGGCAGGCCTAATTCCCAAACCCGCCGGTCTGCCTTGAGTCCAAGATGGTCGGATGAAACAACCCTAACAAGTACTAGGAGTATGCAACCCCAAACAGTGCGCCACACTTCATAGAAGAAAGGAAGCAAGGCCCAGGAACCACCCAGACCCGCGCCTAATGAGAGAATCAAACTCCACAGAACAAAAAGAGACTCCAGAGTCAAGAGAACCAACTAACTAGAGCGCTAGTCTCTTCACGAGAACCATGAAAAGGGCAGCAGCATACCAGGGTACAACCGCAGAAAGAGAGTACTCCTCAACCAGCTCGATCTGGACTTAGGGATGAAAGAACAGAGCCAAGAGAACAAAAGGAGACAAAAAGAAAGAGAGTCGAGAGCCACACTGTGGAAAAAAGAGCCCCAAGGTCCCAAGTAGCCACAAAAGAAGCAGAGACAAATTCAAACTCCAGCAATGGAGAAGCTTCTCACCAGCCACCAAAAGGCTATGGCAAGAAAAGGTGCCACAGGAAAGGTAGCTAACAGGAGACAAGACAGCCTTGTCTAGCAATCTAAACTGCGGTATGCCACAGCTGCTGAGAAGTTACTATATCCAACCCGCAGAAAAGAGCTGGGGTTGACAGACAAGGAAAAACAGTGCCCAACAGGCAAAGGTGAAAATACGCTCCACAGTCAGAGACTGAACTGTGCTCAAGAAATACTGAACATTCCAGGCTGCACGATACCCTTAAGGGGCAGTTTACTTGGAACTATTTTCTCTGTCTCCTTCCGCTGGTAGATGGACACAAGCCATTAGTCTGGATTGGTCTGGTATAGATGACAAGGAAAAAGAAGATACTGGTCGGAGTGAAAATAGAGAGAAGGTGCTGTATAGAGGGGGAGGAAAGAAAGAAGGTGCTGGAAGAAAGGAGACAGCAAAAACTGGGCAATAATAGATGAACGTGAGGGCTAGGGTGAACAGATGAAAAGCTGCAAATAGATGTGGTAAAAAAAAAAAAAACCAGAAGAATGAAGACTGAATAGGAAGAATTCATAAAGTATGAGCAGATAAAGAAGCAGAAAAATAAATGAAGGAAAGCTAAAAATAAAGATCAAAGTCAAGTCAAGCCTTGTAGCGCTATAGAAATGCTAAATAGTAGTAATAGTAAGATGGATATCGGAGAGGAAGTGAAGAAGACAGGAAGGGAGAGAAGAAGTGGCTGATGAACTGGAAATCTTGTAAAGAAAGTAGAGAGGAAAATAAGATTTAAGACTGAATAGTAAGAATGAATAAAGTTTGAGCAGATAAAGAGGCAGAAAAATAAATGAAGGAAAGTAAAAGGAAAAGATAAAAGTCAAAGATGGATACAGGAGAGGAAGTGAAAAAGACAAAACGGGAGAGAAGTGGCTAATGGACTAGAGATCTTGTAAAGAAAGTTAAAAAAAAGGAGAGGAAAGCAGAAACTGGGGACTGGGAAAAACATGACTGGAAAAAAAACAACCAGACAAAGATAAGTCAGTGAATGGAAAACGTCCATTTTACAGTAATTTACACTGTTTTGTTTATATTTTGCAGAGTGTAGGGTGCTGTTTCTATTTCTCTAGTGTTGCACTGCCTGCAGAATGTGGCTTCTTGGGGTTTAAATTTAATATCTACATACTTTTATTTTAACTTTGTGCTCACTTATTCTGTACCTGGCAAGGGTCTATTTGTGTCAGTGTCTGTGACCGAGGTCAGGTACTCTGTTTACAAGGAGTTTCTATTTCAGCATCTCTAATAATTCAGTTTGTTCCGTTTCCCAGTAGGCATATTGATAACTCTAGGTCCCACTGCAATATTTACTGTGTTGCATTTTTTTAGGTAGGGTCCTTGTTGTGTTACTTCTGTAAGTTGTTGGTGTTACGGTAACATAGATTAGCTCTATAGGTCCTGAGTGATTTTTGTAGGCTTTGTATTATAGTTACTTCAGAATATGATTGGGATTGGAAAGGGTGTATATTTGTACTGAGATTACACCAAAATCAACTTTTTTTTTTGTATGGTTGAGTTCCTAGGGAAATGCCCTTTTTCTGCCTTGCATCCATTCTTAGAGGAGGAGACACGGGGGTTTCTGTGGATGCAAAATATATCTTTAAATTAACAGCTTCATAGTCCAGTGCAGTGTTAGGGGTTGGTATTTTTATAGTAGATTTCTTAGGCTAAATATTTAAGCTGGTACTTCAAAGGTGTTTACCTGTTTCATTAATACGGTTTAATAAGGTGTTTATATTTGCTATAAAACAAAGTTGTAGGATATGTACCATTATACTAATTATTTTGCAGGTTACTGATGTGTGTTGATATGTTGGCCAGACTCAAGTTTACCATAATGGCAAAGTTTAAGTTATAAAAGAATGTGACTATATATTTAAAAGTCAGTGTTTCCAAAGTTTCCATAAGTGTGTGTGGGGTTTATGTTGATGCAGGACAACTGTTGGGTAGAGTGATTACTCAGAAATCCATCGTCACATCACGTACACCCTAAGGCATAATTTAGGAGTATACTAAGAACTACTCACATCTATATGCCTAGTGCCCTCCCATGTTAAGTCTGGGCCATCCCCCCCCCCCCCCCAAAAAAAAAAATGTCAGGTCTGGCTACGCTACTGGTATCAAGCCATCCAGCCCAGAGATGCGATTAATTATGGGATTACAATTTTTAATACAATTAATTTTGATTCAAATTTGTAATCCTTGCCCACCCTTAAAAAATAGATCTGTTGTAAAGGTGCAGCCTGAACAGAAGAATGGGCCTAGAAGGTTGGAGTTAGATCTAGACACCAAACAAATTCTGAAGGACTGTCTAGCCAAACTGGCTATCGCGTCAGATATGTTTATGTTTATTCACAGTATTTGATTTATCCAAAAAATTTGGACTGGCCAAAACTAGGAAATGTACAATTTAAAACTCATGAAAATAATAAGAAAGCCTTTCCTGTTTTTAATTGGCACAGTCATATCATCTACATGGACGCCCCACCCTGGGGGGTGGTGGAAAGGAGAGGAAACGGTGCACTGATTGCTATTGCCATTAACTTAAGAGTAATTAAGAGGCACTAAATGCCATTGGAAATAGGTTTTCAGGCCTGCTTTAAAAGTTCTTCTCAGAACATAATTCCTGGGGCAACCCATTCCACAGGGTAGGGGCCAAAAAGAAAAAAAAACAACAAAACACCAATTTGGTGTTAAGTGAGAATTAACGGTCAAACTCAGGAACATTAAGGTATGGTAAGATTAGGCAGCCTGGGTCTAATCACCCTCTAAACACCCTGAAAGTTAGAAGTAGTACTTTAAACTTTATCATAAAGGGCACCGGAAGCCAATGTAAGTCCCGAAACAGTGGAGTAACGTGATCACGAAACTTAGCATTACACAAAACCATACTGCCATGTCCTGAAGTGACTAATATTTTAATAGATGACTGAGGAAGTCCTGCATATTATGTTACAATACTCCAGGCATGAAGTAACAAAAGCATGATAGAGAGTGTGAAGTGTCTCTGAGGTAAGAAAATGCCTGATGGTATAAAGTTGATGCAACACCAGAAAACCTGATCGTAACACAGCAGAGATTTGTTCCCAAATTTGAGTCAATAGCGACTCCTAATACTTGGGAAAAAAAAAAAAAAAAACCTCACAGGTGGCTGAGGGACACCAAAAAGAACAGGTGGAGGCAGATGATTGGAGTTCCAACAAGGCAGTAATGAGATGTGACTCAATGTATGGGCTGAAGATTACATCGCAGCCTTGCAAATCTCCTCAATGGAGATCAACTTCAAGTGGGCTACCGATGCAGCCATAGCCCTAACAACGTTGGCCATGACTTGCCCCTCCAGGGCACAAGTGAAGGAGATGCTGTCTGCTAGCCAACTGGATGAAGTGCTTTTACTGATGGCTGCCCCCATTATATTTGGGTCAAAAGAAACAAAAAGCTGGGTGGACCATCTATGGGCTTTAGTCCACTCCAGATAGATGGCCAAGGCTTGCCTGTAGTCCAAGGTGTGTGGTGCACTCTCACCAGGATGGGCATGAGGCTTGGTTAAGAATGTTGGCAGGATGACTGACTGGTTAAGATGGAACTCCAACACCACCTTAGGAATGATACTAGGGCGAGTACAGAGGACTACTCTTATGATAAGGTGGATCCGCTACTAGGGCCTGCAGCTCACTAACTCTGCGAGCTAAAGTACCCAACACCAAAAACAAAACTTTCCAGGTCAAATGCTTCAGGTGACAGGAGTTAAGTGGTTCAAGAGGATGTTTCATCAGCTGGGCAAGGATAACTGATTCCCATGAAACAGCAGGAGGTTTGGGTTTTTTTTTTGGGGGGGGGGGGAGGGCTTTGTCAACAGCAAACCTCTCATGCAATGGAAAATTAGAGGTTGTACAAAGATGGACTTATTCTCAACATGGTGATAAGCACCGATTGCACCAAGGTGAACCCTTACAGAGTTGGTTTTCAAACAGAGAAGGAGGTATTCAAGCAGGAAATGGAATCTAGGGCCTTTCCCTCACACCAGATGGTAAACCTCCTCCATTTAAAAGCACAGCACCTCTTCATGGAATCTTTCCTGGAAGCCAGCAGGATCCTGGAGACCCTCAGGCAAGGAGTCAAATTCAACGCTTTCAACATCCAAGCTATGATTGCCAAGGACTAGAGGTTGGGGTAGATAACAGCCCCCTCATTCTGCGTGACGAGTCGGAAAGCAATTCAGCCTCCACGGTTCTCCAGGAGGATAACACCAGAAGAGGAGGGAATTGCATCTACCTCTCTAGTAAGGCACGATCAGGATCACGGTCCCTCAACCACGTTTTGAGTTTTAGCAAGGTCTTCCCGATGAGGACGGGAGAATACGCATAAAGAAGACCTTTCCCCAAATTGAGGAGGATGGCATCTGACGCTAGCATGCTGTGTGACCTGAATTAGAACATCTTGTGCGAAACACCCATGTTGAGCAACCATTTGTGCAAGTTGATTACACAGCTCAGCCTGTCGTCTTTCCCCTCCAAGTTCATGGCTCGAAGCATCATGCCATGACTGATAGCCCAATGCTACTTCTTGACAGCCTACTGACATGAGGGGTAGGAACTTGTACCCTTGTTTGTTCACATAATACATGGCAATCTGCTTGTCTGTTTGAAGGAGTACAATTTGGTTCGTCATCGATCTCTGAAAGCCTTGAGAATTCCAAATTGCCCATAGCATTGGATTCCTGAGTGTGAAGCCCGTCTATATGGGCTTCCTACCCTAGAGGGGATGCATCCATAACCAGAATTTTCTGGGGTGGAGAAATTTGGAATGGAAGTCTCAGGACCAAACTGGACTGAATTATCTACCAGTGAAACAACTGGGTAAGCTTCAAGGTGACGGAGATAACATCCACTAGGTTCCCCATGGCCTGAGACCACTGATAAGCTAGGGTCCATTGGGCACCTCTCAAGTGGAGGCATGCGATGGGCGTGACATCAATAGTGGAAGCGATGTGGCCCAGTAGCCTCAACACCTGCCAAGCCAACACCTGCTGGATGTCTCTAATGGCCACCAGGACCTCGGCACTTGCCAGAAGCAGGTAGGCCCAAGCATACACTGTGTCTAGTGGGCTCCAAAGAACTCCAATCGCTGAAAAGGGAGTAGATGGGAGTATCTGAATATTGGTGGAAGTATCCTTTAAGTCCAGATAGCATAGCCAATCGGTTGCCTGAATCATGGAGCGAAGGGTGGCGGGAAAACCTTCCTGAACATTTCCTTGATGAGATATTTGTTCAGGGCCCTTAGGTATAGCATGGGACAAAATCCCCCTTCCCCACTGTTTTCTTGAGCACAAGTACATGGATCAGAATCCTATCCTTTCCTCCCCTGATATATTCCTTGTGACTCTAGCGAGTCCTCACCTGCCTCAGTCTGCTGGCAGGTCCTGCACATGGGTGCTAAAGTGCAGCTGTTCCCCTGCCCTCTGAGGTAGCTTCCTCCCCCAGTAGACTGGAGAGTGTGACTGCATCAGTGCCGGCTCTGCCGCCTGTAGAGGTACCAGAATCAATGGCTGTCCAATAGGCAAAGCAAGGACCTCCAGGATGGGCTGGAACACCTTAGGAGTTGCTGCAGGCGCCCTTGATGCCTCGGCGCCAAGTGGCCCCATGAGGTTCTCCCAACTCCTCCAAGAGCAAGGCCCAGATCTTTTCCTTGAGGGCATCGGTAAATGCAGGGGGAGTGCCAGTGTGGCCACAGCCTGTGAAGGTGTGGTTGCTTAATTTAAAAAATGTGTCCTGGCCTCAGGAAGACCAGCAGGTTGGCACAGAGGTGGAGTGGTTCTCACGGTGCAGACATTTCTCGGGTGTCAACGATGTTGATGCCCATGCCCCAGAACTACTGGCACCATACGAAGAGAACAACCAATGCTTCTCACCTTCACTCAGTGCTTGAAATTGGGGTCCTTCGTTGCCGAAGAGGACGCTGCCAAATCCAGACACTTCCTCTATGTCAGGTCTGAGTGAACTCGACCTACAAGCCCACTACTAGCATTCAAGGTTGAGGCAGGCGGAGACCCCAACATCACCAAAGCATTGCCAGTGTCAAGTGCAGCTTCAGAGGCCATAGGGACCAATGCACTTGATGCTGATGTCAAGGAATTAGACTTCTGGAGGGGAAGAGAACCTCTCTCGGACCACAACCCTGGATTTCACAGACCTCTTCTGCATTTGGGCATAAAGAGGACAAGTTAGAGGATCACGGTCCCTTCCCAGATACTTGAAAGACATTCATCATAGGGGCAGGCGACTTGACATGGTCTCATAAAACCCACTGGCACGACTCAATGGTGCAGGGAGGGAAAAACCTGAAAACAGACCTGACTGGGATCCCAAGCCTAAAACAGCCGTGGGCAGCAAAAAAAGAAAATAAGTTAAAAATGTCAAAACTTAGGGGGGGGGGGGGGGCATAAACAGCCAGACACCCTAAAAGGGAGCACAGGAAGGTACAGAAGAGGAAATAAAATATGTAAAAAAGCTAGGGTTGCCAGTCTTGTCAGCTTTGCGGAGGGGAAAAAAAAGACTTGCGGTCCCATGTGACTCAATGGGTGGGAAGGCACTTACACACGTGGTATGGGCTTAAAGAGATATGAATGCTGGGTAGCGTCCGCACCAGGGATCTGTCAGGAACATCACCCACATGTGAGAATCTAAGTCCTGTTTGTCCTCAGAGAAAACACATTTCCGACAACTAGAACCCAAGTTCTTTGGATTATAATAAAAACTGTTCTATTCTTATGGAAGAGAAATCCAGAAGAGGAAACAGTAGTCTGCAAGCAGCACAAAGCAGTCCTCAAAAACAGAACACATGTCTTCTGTTCTAAAAAGGTTTTTTATTTTCACCACTTCAAAGTCGAACACTGCCTGACATGGCCACATTTCACCATCCTAAAGGCTGCGTCAGGTGCTGAATGAGGAGTTGCTCCACAAGTGAGAATACTGCTGCTAGCAGCTAGTCCAAATTAAAAAAAGCAGGAACTAACTATTAAGTGAAGTGCCCTCTGGGACCTTAATATAGTTGTAGCCCCTGACGCAGCCTCTAGGAAGGCGAAACGTGGCCACTTCTGGCACTGTTCTGCTCTATTCTTATGGAATTGTACTACAACAACAAGCTCATGTCATAGGCCTTCCATGCTGCACAAATCGTAGGTTTCTACCCACATTGCCACACTGTGCAGTCCAACAGATAAATAAGAACCACTATTAGGCAATCTGTTTTATAAATGGACCAAAATGGTCATCACTTTACTCTTGGTTTCACGCTGAACACCTACACTACAAGAAGGGTAGCATTTGTGAGCCTGAGGCTGTCCCAGTAGTAGGAGAACTGGTTCTCCTCTAACAAGACACCAAGGAGACACTATTTCTCAATGCATGCTTCTCATTTTGTCTAATGACAGCTGCACGTGACTGGAAGTGGAGTCTCCAAGTAGCTTGCATATTAAATGTTAGATTCATGTGCTATGCTCATTTGTACCAAGAGAACAGCTTTTACACTATAAGGGGTTACACTATCAGGGGTATTCTGTCTTTTGGGTGTGGTTACTGGTTGCAGCCTAAGGAAAGGCACACGCAGTTTATATGTTGTCAGTGTGATCTTAACTGCAGTTACTAACTGCCTGCGCTTTATTATTTTCTGTCCTTTTTCAAGTTTCTTCCATTCAATTTCCTTTTTTATTTGAATTTCAACAATTTTATTGATGATGTAATAAAATCAACATACAGAACACTCAACTGATTCAATGTACAACCAGTTGTCCTATAACATGTATCGTCAAATCTTTATAACATGGCCATCATCAGTCTTTACATCCCCTCTCCCCTTCCCCACCACCCCCTCCCTCCAAGCTCCTTCTCCATTAGCGCTATTTGATTACAGGCACAACACCTCGCTTACAGCCCAATCTCCCAAACAGCCGGGATGTCCGGATTAACGAACTCTCTCGTTCCTTTAGAAAACTCTCACCTCCAAAACCACCAAGGTTGGATCTTCCCACAATGTGCCTCATCATCTCAGACTAATAACAAACAGAATCAATAACATAACCATAACTCTCCTTGATGAGCCACACCTCCCCCTCCCAACCGCCCCTCTCCCAACACATTCTCCCACCCATCAAACAAATCCCCCCTCTCTCCCCCCATCAAACAAATCCCCCCTCTCTCCCCCCCACCTCTAGAATTCCAGACCAGCTCCAGTTAACCACCAAAATCTCTCCCTTATGGGTTAATTAACAAACTGCGCCCCATAGGACTAATAATTTGCAGATAAGGCGACCAGATCTGAAGAAAAAGCTTCCTACGTCTAGGAGATTGCCTCGCCTCTCTGGCCTCCCAGGACGCCAAAAGGTGCACCTGGTTCCGCCAGTGCCAGAACGCTGGGGCCTCCAGTCGAGTCCAGTATTGTAAGACATTTTGGAGCAACCAAGCTCAGCATCCTGCACAACAGACTTGTATAACGGTCCAGGGAAGCAAAAGCCCTAGGCCGATCCAGCAGAAACTGCTCGTGTCCCCTGGACCTTACTCCCCAGTCTAATCAGGAAACGCCGTGCCCATTGCCAAAATGCTCGCACCTCCGGGCACTTCCACATTGCATGATAAAACGTACTGGGACTCCCCCCACATTTCAAACAAGCCAAGTCTCCCTCCCCCATCACATGCACTAACTGGGCTTTCGCCATATAACCCCGTAAAACCACCCTGTATCCACATTCTCTCACTCTTTCATCCTTCACCAGCATCTCATTTTCATTTTTTATAAACACCATAAGCTACTTCTTCCATAAGAGGTCTCAAGTCATCTAGTCCAGGTCTGCTAACAGTGGTGCACTTCACAGATGAGATGGTCCTCTTGGAAATAGAGCTATATATTGTCCAAGCTTCACTGCTCATTGCTTATGCTGTATTCTGCCACTAGCTCAGCATTTCATACCCTTTTTTAACCTCAAGCACTTCCAGTTCTGTGATCGTGTGCCCTTACAGATAAGTTTAGGGCTTGCAACTACTGATGCATGTGTATACATAAGCTGAGTGCCACAATTTGATGTGGAAAAAGCAGTACCCTGACTTTAAAAGCAAAAGAGGAGGATATTATACATAGAATTTGCCACATACTTTGAGACTGCCACCTTCAAGTTTTTAATTAGATTGTAAGCTCTGTTGAGCAGGGATTGTCTCTTCATGTTCAAGTGTACAGCGCTGCGTGCGTCTAGTAGCGCTACAGAAATGATAAGTACAGTGCAATCCACTTAAATGCAAGGGTCTGGGACCAAAGAAATACATGTAGTTAACCGGAGCGTACACTTAACCGTTGTGACCCAAAGAAGCTTGACATCTGATAAACATATGTACAGTACTGTTTATTATTATACGTACAGTATACAGTCTCCATTAACTGATGTTAGGCTTACTTGAAGTAATCAGTTATAGTCCTCTGTACACTATTGGGTCTGTGAGTTCCATAGACTACGTCTGCCAGACGGTAAAAACTGTCATAGCACTGACATCCAGTGGCCTCCAGATAGGCCCGCACGGTGTTGAGACTCTCCAGCGCTCTTGCAAAAGTGGCAGGAGGAGGTTGTTGAATTTCGTCAGCATGTGCCTCGCTGCTCATTTCATCCTCTGTTTCATCATCAGCTGTTGTTGCCTGCGTGTAGGCGCATATCTCGACATCAGTGCTGTAGTCAGCTGTTTGTAGATCGTAATCAATAGCTACGTAGCGATGAAGCTCCTCTTCAGTAACACCGGCTGGGATGTCAATAACCTGTTCATCTGACGCATTTGCAACAGCTGCATCCGTTTCGTCCCTCTCCACATCCTTAACAAAGCTTGCCCGCTTGTAGCAGTTCACAATGGTTGCCTGTGTAACATGATTCCAGGCTTCTTTCTGCATATGTAGGGAATCCAAGATTACGAGCCAGTTCAACAGCACGTTTATCCTTGCCAGTCTGGTCATCCATAACGCTCATCAGATGACGTAGCACAGGAGCGCGATAATGTTGTTTGAAATTGGCTATTATGTCCTGATCCATAGGTTGGATCAGAGAGGTAGTGTTTGGTGGCAGGAAGACCACCTTGACATTAGACAGCCTGACATCATCACTGTGTGCAGCACAATTATCACAAAGCAACAAAATCTGACACTTTTGTGCCCGCATTCTAGAGTCTAAATACTTTAGCCACTGCTTCCAAATTTCCCCAGTCATCCATGAATTTGCGTTAGCCTCGTATGACACAGGAAGTAGCTTAACTTTCTTGGAAGCAACGGGGCTGTTTGCTCTTTCCAATGACGAGGGGTTCCAACTTCTCACTCCCATCCATATTGCAGCAAAGGAGGATCATCAGTCGGTCCTTCAACGTTTTACCTCCAGTAGTTTCGGCATGTTTGAATGCAAGTGCTCCATCAGGAATCGCTCGCCATTAGAGACCATTTACATCAGCATTGAAAATGTCATGAGCTGCAAACTCGTTCAAGATGGTAGGAAGAACTGAAACAACCCAATTTTCAGCACCAAAGTCATCAGCGTCTTGTTTCTCACCATGTTGTTTCTCACCATGCTGTTTCTCTCCTTCCATCTTTCCAACCATCCAACAGTGGCTTTGAATTCAGTTAGTCCAAGACTTTCAGCTAGCTGGTTAACTTTCTCCATAAGCAGTGGACCACTGACAGGAAACTGTCTGCTCCTGGCTCGAGAAAACCACAGAAGAAGAGCATCTTCTACCTCCTCAGCTTTTCCCGTCCATTTTCGTTTCCGTTGTGGATTTGTATTGTTTTGCCAGTCTTCCAAAAGCTGATCTTTCTGCTTCAAGACACGTGAAATTTGACTGGGATTGACACCATATTCTTTAGCAATAGATGCTTGACTGTTTTCTAATTTTTTAAGAACTTCTATTCGTTCACCCAGTGTTAAAGCAGGGGCGTAGCTACGGGTGGGCCTGGGTGGGCCCAGGCCCACCCAATCTCTCTGATCCGCCAATCGGTGCCTGTCTTTTTAGGAGTCAACAGCTTACTCTCAGCTTCCTCGTCCTCTAGCTTCAGTAAGGATCCTGGCGCCAGTTAGGCTGCACAGCAACATGTAGCCATTTGCAAGCACCAGCGAGCAAACAGAAGCCTTCCTGCCTGCTTTTTTTAATTCTTGCTGCTACGCTTTGGGAATCGCGTCAGGCAGCGGGGCCGGGAGACCTGGTATGCGGCTGTAATCTGCTGTCATCAAGGCTCCTCCTGCACGCTGATAGCTCTAGCCTGCCCCACTCTCACATAAAGTCTGCTCCCTGCAGCTCACGCACAAAGAGCCTGCCCCCCTCCACAGCCCATGCACTCACCGCCTCTCTCCCCAACGTCCCATGCACACCGATCTTCCATGGCTCGGGTTTCCCCCATACCAGGCAGGCAGACAGAGAGTGAGCACTGAGCAGTGAACTCCTAGAACCCAGAATCCCACGTGCACACATTAGGAGATGGCTGACAAAGAAGAACTGGTAGGAGGGCAGGGCAGGGCTGATGCTAGGCTACCGGGAGGAGTAGGAGGGGGGTAGGGAAAGGTATGGCAGATTCCAGGCTACAGGGAGGGAAGTAGGAAAGGAAGAGTAGGGCTGGACTAATTCTGGGCTGTAGGGATGGATGGAGGGAGGAAGGAGTAGGGAATGGAAGGGCAGGGCTGATGCTGAGCTACAGGCCAATTTCAAATTTTTGGTCCTCTATTCTCAATTTAGGAGGGTTAATCTGTGTTCTGCATGTGACCCAGGTGAGAGATTCTGATGGCATATGGTTTGTATGGGATCTGTATCAGTCCGACATCTGTTTTTTTCCCAATGGAACACATATTGCTGTTTTGTATATTCACTGCTGCCTTTTAAAGGTGCTGTTATTGGTATTTGTGCGTTCAGAACTGGTGGTGTTACAGTTTGCAACATAGGTTCCAAGTATGTATGTGGTTTATGTTGAAGGAGGACAACTGTTGGGCAGACTGTTTATTAAAAACTAGTAAAAAAGCCCCGTTTCTGATGCAAATGAAACGGGGGCTAGCAATGTTTTCTTCTGTGTGCATGTGGGAGTGTGTGTGTCCCTGCCCTGTGGCCTCTCTCCCCTCCCCCCTCTGAGTCCTTCACTGTTACAGAGCCAGCGATTTGATTTCGTGCTCTGCTGTTTTCCTTCACTGACTGTGTTACAGAGAGGGTGGGGCAGACACTCAGGGAAACCGGATATCTCGCCCCCTTCACACTTCCGGCTGGAGGCTTCATAGAACGTTGGTTTTGCCTTTTATATAGAGAGATCTGTCATCAAGTGCACTCTAAGGCATTATTTAGGAGTGTCCCAAGAAACACTACTCACACCCATATACATACTGCCCACCCATATTAGCTCTGGGCCCACCCAAAATGTTAGGTCTGGCTACGCCACTGTGTTAAAGTCTTACAGTTCCGACGCGACGACAACGACCCCAGTGTACACTCTCACAACATTCTTTCGCTTATTCTGCCTGTGGCAGTTAAAAGGGCGGTAAATTTGAAATCTCATTGGTTGTCACGCGCCAATCGGCTTCCATATTCCATGCGCGCACTTATACGGAGTCTTTCCTGCAGAGGAGCGGTCTTGAACCATTCATATAAGCGAATCTTGCACTTATCAGTGGTGTGCTAAACCGAAGTTTGTCCCCATACAAATTGATGGTGCCAAAAACGAGACTGAAGTACGGCATGCAGTTGAACAGAGCATACGCTTATCCGACGTGCACTTAAATGGAGTGCACTGTAGTAGTAGTAATTCTTTCAATACAAAGTGAACTATACTAAAAAGGAGGGGGGGCAATGTAATGTTGGGCAAAAGAAAGCTTAGAAGCTCAAGTTGCTGCACTACATATCTCTTGAAGAGAGAGTGCTCCAGTTTCAGCCCAAGAGGAGGAAATTGCTCTTGTGGAATGAGCCTTAAAGACGTCAAGCGGAGGCCGGCCAGACAGCAGATATGCAGAAAAAAATGGCTTCCTTAAGCCAACGGGCTATAGTGGCTTTAGACACTGGAGACTCTCTGAGAGGACCTGACAACAATACAAAAAAGGTGATCAGAGGTCCTGAAAGAATCTGACATCTGCAGATACTGCAACAGAGCCCGGCGCACATCCAGGAGGTGCAACTGCCCAAAGGATTCTGGGAACTCCTCCCTAGTAAAGGAGGGCAATTAGATAGGCTGGTTTAAGTGAAACGCTGAAACCACCTTAGGCATAAAAGAAGGCACAGTATGTACCGTTACTCCGGACTCTGAGAATTGCAGGAAAGGGTCTCGACAGGACAGCGCCTGGAGCTCAGATACCCGTCTCGCCGATACAATGGCCACCAAAAAGACCGTCTTTAGAGTCACATCCTTCTCCGAAGCTTGCTTCAGCAGCTCGAAGGGCAAACACTGAAGAGCCTTTAATACTAGCCCCAGGTTCCAGGCCGGGCAAGGGGCCCACACAGGAGGCCGGAGCCGAAGCACCCCTCTCAGAAACCGTGCAATGTCCGGATGTGAAGTCAGGGAGAGGCCAGCGACCTTCCCCCGAAAGCATGACAATGCTGCCACTTGAACACGCAGGGAATTATAGGCCAAGCCTTTTTGTAAACCATCCTGCAGAAAGTCAAGTATCGGCGAGACAGAAGCCCGCATGGGTGTGATCGCTTTAGAAGCACATCAAGCCTCAAACTGGCGCCAGATCAGAGCATAAGCAACTGAAGTGGAACGCTTGCGGGCCTGCAAGAGAGTGGAGATGACCTTGTTAGAATAGCCCTTGTCCCTCAATTGCGCCCTCTCAATAGCCATGTCGTAAGACCAAAGCGGCATGGATCCTCCATGGTCACCGGGCCCTGCGTCAACAGGTTCTGAACCAGAGGCAAAGGAAGGGGAGCCTCCACCAGCATCCGCCGGAGGTCCGCATACCACGGCCGCCTGGGCCAATTCGGGGCAATGAGGATCACCACTCCTTGATGTAGCCGAATTCACAGGAGGAGCCGCCCTATTAAGGGCCAAGGAGGGAACACATACAGGAGGCCCGGAGGCTAGGGTTGAGCCAAGGCATCCTACCCCGCCGAGCGAGGATCTCTCCGTCTGCTGAAAAAGGATGGGACTTTGGCATTTGTGCTTGACGCCATAAGATCCATTACGGGCTTTCACCATTTGGCACAGATCTGAAGGAACACTTTGTCTGCCAGTTCCCACTCCGCTGGGTCGATTTGATGCCTGCTTAGAAAATCGGCTTGCACGGTGCTCTGACCCACTAAGTGAGCTGCTGACAGAAGCTGCAGATGTAGCTTGGCCCAGTGGCAAATTAGAGCGGCCTCCGCGGCCAGTGCTCTGCACTGAGTGCCACCTTGCCGATTTATGTAGGCCACTGCTGTCGCGTTGTCCGACAGAACTCTGACAGCCAGTCCCTCCAGGGTTTTGTGAAAGGCCAGAAGCGACTGAAATATCGCTCTCAGTTCTAAGCAATTGATGGACTACTCTGTTTCCTCTGGTGTCCATAGACCCTGAGCATAGCTTCCCTGGCAATGTGCTCCCCAGCCCTTCAGGCTGGCATCCGTTACCACCAGGCAACAATCGGGAAGCGCTAGCGGCATTCCTCGCCGCAGCATGCTGTCTGAGAGCCATCACTCCATACTGAGTTGGGCCGCAGGGAGCTACATGAGTCTGCGTTGATAATCCTTAGACATCGGAGACCATCGTTGAAGCAGGGCAATCTGCAGAGGTCTCATATATGCTCTCGCCCATGGCACCACTTCTAAGGTGCCCGTCATCGACTCCAACAGCTGGACTATGTCCCAAGCTCGCGGGCGAGGCATCCTCAGGAGCAGACGGACCTGATTCTGAAGCTTGCACCGCCTTTGCTCAGGTAGATAAACAAACCCTGAGGCCATGTCGAACCAGACCGCCAAATATTCTAGAGATTGAGAGGGGGTCAGGTGACTTTCGGGTATATTGACGACCCAGCCCAGAGACTGCAGTACTGAGACCACTCTGGCTGTGACATGATGACTCTCTTTTGTCGAGTCCGCTCTGATGAGCCAGTCGTCTAGGTACAGGTGAACCCGGATACCCTCTCGCCTGAGAAAGGCAGCTACTACCACCATTACCTTTGAAAAGGTTTGGGGAGCTGTGGCAAGGCCAAAAGACAAGGCCCGAAACTGGAAATGTCTTCCCAACACCGCAAATCGGAGGAACAGTTGGTGCGGGGGCCAAATAGGTATGTGCAAGTAAGCTTCTTTTAGGTCCAGAGACTTGAGGAACTCTCCTGGCTGTACTGCCGCAATGACGGAGCGCAGGGTTAATGAAAATGCCGCACTCTCAGAGACTTGTTGACTTCCTTCAAGTCGAGAATGGGCCGAAAAAAGACCCGCCTTTTCGCGGCACCACAAAGTAAATGGAGTAACAACCGCAGCCGTGTTCGGCAGGAGGCACAGGGATCACCGACCGAAGGTGCAACAAGACTTGTAGGGTCTTCTCTACCGCCACCCGTTTGACGGCAGTACCGCATCGGGACTCCAAAAACACATCTCTCACCGGGGCATTGAATTCCAATCGGTAACCTTCTCTGATCAGGCCAAGGACCCACTGATCCGAGGTAATCTTGGTCCACTCCTCTAGAAAGAGGGAAAGGCTTCCTCCTACAGCTGTAAAGGAGGAGTGGACTGGCGCACCATCATTGAGAGGGTTGCCCTTGAACTCCAGGCCTAGCACCGGCCGCTGCGGATCGCTTGTCCGAGCGAAAGGAGTTCCTCTGCTGAAAACGGGCATGTAGAGTAAACCTATCAGAGCGCCCCGGACGATACCTTCTAGCTTCATGGAAGCGAGGTCTAGAGGAGGAGGGAACCACCTGACCCTTGGAAGAAGGCCGCGGCCTATCCTCGGGTAACCGCTGGGGTTTAGCATTCCCCAGGTCTTTAACAATCCTCTCCAAATAACAGAAGTCCCCAAAAGGGCAACTTCACCAGCCTTTGCTTAGAAGCCATGTCAGCCGCCCAATGCCGTAGCCATAGAAGGCAGCGGGCGGACACCGCCAAAGACATCTGTTTAGCCGAAACTCTGACCAGATCATAGAGGGCATCAGCTAAAAATGACAAGGCCGACTCCATGCGCGGTGCAACCTCAGTGAGGGACTCCGCACCATCCACTATCTGTTCCACTGCCTGTTGTAACCAAGAAAGGCAGGCTCGAGCAGCATAAGAACTGCAAACAGACGCCCTTAAGGCTAGGCCCAAAATCCCAAAGGACCGTTTTAGCGCTGATTCCAGGCGCCGGTCCTGAATGTCCTTCAGAGTGACCCCTCCCTCTACTGGGAGGGTGGTCTTTTTTGTCACAGCCATGACTAAAGCATACACTTTAGGCATCCCAAAACGGGCCAAGTGCTCCTCACTCAAAGGGTAAAGATGCCCCATCGCCCTGGCCACTTTCAAGGGCCCCTTGGGGTCAGCCCATTGAGCAGAAATAAGCTCTTGGATGGAGTCATGCAAAGGGAAGGCTCGAGCAGGCTTCTTAGTACTCGCCATCCTCGGATTACCAGAGGAGGCCTCGCCTTGAACAGGATAATCAATAGAGAGGGCCTGTAAGGCATCAGAGATAAGCGCTGGCAGCTCATCGCGGTGGAAAATCTGAACCGCAGTGGGATCATCCAGATCCAGTGGCAAACCGGCACCTTCCTCTGGCTCCTCAGACCACGAAGGCCTGCCAGATCCCTCAGAGTCCCCACAGCCCAACCACGGGGGGAAAAAGGGAGGTGCGCCACTCTCCAACGGGGAATTTACCAGTCTATGTTTAGCGTGCATCCAACGCTCAGGGGCATTCACTTCTAACATCTGCCCCGGGCCATCATCAGTCGGAGGGAGACCAGGTAGCAACGCAGTGTCAGACACCTGCGGCACAGCTCTTTTCAGCATGAAAGCTTTATGTAAAACTAGTAAAAAAGGCCCGTTTCTGACACAAATGAAACGGGCGCTAGCAAGGTTTTCCTCGGAGTGTGTATGTTTGGGAGAGTGTATGTGAGAGTGACTGTGTGTGAGAGAGAGAGTGGAAGTGTGTGTGTGAGAGAGAGAGAGTGAGTCTGGGTGTGAGTGTGTCTGTGAGAGTGTGCGAGAATAAGAGTGTGTGCAAGTGCGTATGTGAGACACAGTGTGAGAGAGAGTGTGTGTGTGTGTGCGAGAGAGAGAGTGTGTGTGAGACACAGATTCTCTGTGAGAGTGAGTGTATGAGACCAAGCGAGTGTGTGAGTGACTGTGTGACACATAGAGAGTGAATGTGATACAGTGTGAGTCAGAAAGACATTGTATGAGAGAGAGAGAGAGAGAGAGAGAGAGAGAGTGTGTGTGTGTGACAGAGATACCTCCCTTCCTCTCTCTCTCTGGTGTCAGGCCCCCCCCCCTCTCTCTGTTGTCTGAGATTCCCGCCACTGCACCCAAGCAATTGGTATACTGGAGGAGGGGGGGAGAGAGAGAGAGAGTGTGTGTGTGGGGGGGGGGGTTCAGCTTGGAAGAAGAGGGGTGCGGGGGGTTCAGGAAGCGCTACCAGATGCGAGTGAGAGAGTGAGTGTGTGTGTGTGGGGGGGGGGGAGGGCAGGGGGTTCAGGAAGCGCTGCCAGATGACAGAGAGTGTGTGTGTGTGTGGGGGGGGGGGGGGGGGTTCAGGAAGTGCTGCCAGATGAGAGAGAGAGAGTGAGTGAGTGTGTGTATGGGGTTTCAGGAAGCGCTGCCAGATGAGAGAGAGAGAGTGAGTGAATGAGTGTGTGTGTGTGTGTGTGTGTGTGTGTGTGTATGGGGTTTCAGGAAGCGCTGCCAGATGAGAGAGTGTGTGTGTGTGTTGTGTGGATATGTTGGGGGGGGGGGGGTTCAGCTGGGAAGAAGAGGGGGGGGGGGTTCAGGAAGTGCTGCCAGATGAGTGAGTGTGTGTGTGTGGGGGGGCGGTTTATTAAGCATTGCCAGATGAGAGTGAGTGTGTGTGTTTGGGGCGTGGGTTCAGGAAGCACTGGCAGAAGAGTGAGAGTGTGTGTGTGTGTGTGGGGGGGGGGGGGGTTCAGGAAGCGGGGCCAAATGAGAGTAAGTGTGTGGGGGGGGGTTCAGGAACGTCTGCCAGATTAGTGAGTGAGTGTGGGGGGGGGGGCAGGGGTTTCAGGAAGCGCTGGCAGATGAGAGAAAGAGAGAGTGTGTGTGTGTGGGGGGGGGGGGGGTTCAGGAAGCGCTGCCAGATGAGAGAGAGAGAGAGAGAGAGTGTGTGTGAGTGTTGGGGGGGGATCCTGCTTTGAAGAAGAACGAAGGAAGCGCCTTCTCCGCGCGATGCTCCCCCCCCCCCCGCCATCCCACCCACCTCGATGCACCCGCCCGCCGCCATCCCACCCACCGTCACATAGTTTTGCTGGCGGGGAACCCAAAATCCTGCCAGCAGAAGTCCTGTGTTGTCTGCTGAGTCTCACTCCAGCGATCTTCGGAGTTGCTAGCCTATGCAGGGTGGGGTTCTGTGCGTCTGATGTCCTGCACGTGCAGGACGTCAGACGCACAGAAGCCCTGCCTGCACAGGCTAGCAACGCCGACGATCACGCCGTAGTCAGCAGACAGGACTTGTGCTGGCGGGGTTTCGGTTCCTCCGCCGGCAAAGCAACGCGACGGTGGGTGGCTTGGGGGGGGGGGGGTGTTGCACCTCCTGCATTCTGTGGGCAGGGCTTCTTTTGAACTGCAGCTTTGGGGGAGGTGTTGGACGTCGAGCATTCTGTGGGCGGGGCTTCTACTCCAGAGCTTTGATGGGTGGCTTGGGGGGGGGGGTGTTGGACCTCGAACAGTGGTCTCCGGAGTCATTTGGACTCCGGAGCTTTGGAGGTGGTTTCCCTCCAGATTTTTTCCACGGGTGGGTCGGGAGGTTGGTAGCCTGCATTTCCTAGGCAGGGGGAGGAGTAGGGAAACACGCCCACATGCTTGGTTGCGATCCCTTCCTTTAGTTTACTGTATGTTTTCCGCCCTCGTCATCATGACGTTTGACGCGAGGGCAGGGCACAGGTCAGTGAAGTGGCTTCACCACCATGAATCCACGAACCCTTCAGGGAGTGACTGAGTGACTTCAGAACGATGTCTTCAGAACGTTGAGGGTGAGTTTTATTATAGTAGATAAGCACAAACTCAGGGGAGAAAAACTCAGCCTGACCTCCCGTCTCCGAATTAGGAGCTATGGGGAACGGAGCTCCTCTGGTAGCCTCGGCCCAAGGCGCCCCTCTGCTCACAGACTCCTCCGCAACCACGGGGGGGGGGGGGGGTCGAGGCATGCGGCGCTTCCAAGATGGTGCCCGCTGCCAGCTCCATTGAGTGAGAAGACTCATCGCTCGCCATGCTCGTACTGGTTCTACCGTCTATACATCACATTTTACAGAGCCCCGCTGCTGATCTGCGCTTGCCACAACAGGAACAGCGCTTAACTCCCTCAGCAGCCATCGCTGATAAACGGCGGAACAAAATACAAAATGGCAGCTTCGCGCCAAAATCACCCCGATCGGAACACCATCCGCGGGCCCTCCATGGAGGAGCTGAGTAACGCTCTTACCTCAAAGGACCGAGTCCACCGAGCTCCGGTCACGCTGCATGTCAATAAAAGCCTCAGAATAGCTGCGCATAAAAAGCATGTTTTTTTACACTGTGAGGAAAGTTAGAGGCAAAACAGCTACAGAAGCAGTAGAGGGTGGGAAAGGCAGGGACAGGGCGAACCTATATGGCTACATCCACAAGGGGGGAAGTGGGAAAGGCAGGGAAAGGGCGAACCTATGTGCCTTTAAAGTGGGCACCACCAGCCACAACACCCCAGCTCAACTGGCCAAGCACAGGAGCCTCCCCAGGCAGAAATTTTCAAGGAGCTGAACAAGCTGCGTCCTACCCTCCTGGGAGATAGAGGAATACTGAGAGGCAGATGGAGCTAGCTGTCCTAGAAGCACTGTGGTTTTCAGTGTTCTCTATCTCCCCCTGCTGGTAGGTGGACACAACCCATTCGTAATGGATTCATCTGCTGCTGATGACAAGGAATGTTAGGTATTATTAGGAAAGGAATGAAAAACAAAAATGAGGATGTTATAATGCCTTTGTATTGCTCCATGGTGCGACCGCACCTCGAATATTGTGTATAATTCTGATTGTGTTCAATTCTGGTTGCCGCATCTCAAAAAAGATATAGTGGAATTAGAAAAGGTAAAGAGAAGGGCAACGAAAATAAAGGGGGTGGGACGACTTCCCTATGAGGGAAGACTAAAGCGGCTAGGACTCTTCAGCTTGGAGAAAAGGCGGCTGAGGGGAGATATGATAGAGGTCTATAAAATAATGAGTGGAGTTGAACAGGTAGATGTGAAGCGTCTGTTCACGCTTTCCAAAAATAGGACTATGGGGCATGCGCTGAAGCTACAATGTAGTAAATTTAAAACGAATCGGAGAAAATTTTTCTTCACTCAATGTGTAATTAAATTCTGGAATTCGTTGCCAGAGAATGTGGTAAAGGCAGTTAGCTTAGCAGAGTTTAAAAAAGGTTTGGACGGCTTCCTAAAGGAAAAGTCCAAGACCATTATTAAATGGACTTGGGGATAATCCACTATTTCTGGGATAAGCGGTATAAAATGTTTTGTACTTTTTTGGGATTGGCCACTGTTGGAAACAGGATGCTGGGCTTGATGGACCTTTGGTCTGTCCCAGTATGGCAATACTTTTGTACCTACCAAAAAACATGTAAAGTAAATGTAAGGGTGGGTATACACATGGGCAAAGTATGAGCAAAGCTTCCAGTTATGCCTGTAACTTACAGAATACTGTTAGTTACGTGTCCCTGATGCATTTAACGCCCAGTTATGCCAGATCTATGGGGGGTATAACTGTGGGCATATAAATGTTAGGTGCACCAATACCAGATTGCACTAGTATAGCAAATGATACATACCTGTAGCAGGTGTTCTCCGAGGACAGCAGGCTGATTGTTCTCACGACTGGGTTGACGTCCACGGCAGCCCCCACCAACCGGAAAAAAACTTCGTGGGCGGTCCCGCACGCAGGGCACGCCCACCGCGCATGCGCGGCCGTCTTCCCGCCCGTGCGCGACCGTTCCCGCTCAGTTGAATGACAAGCAAATGAATGAGTAAAACGCAACTCCAAAGGGGAGGAGGGAGGGTAAGTGAGAACAATCAGCCTGCATGGACACCTGCTACAGGTATCTATCATTCGCTTTCTCCGAGGACAAGCAGGCTGCTTGTTCTCACGACTGGGGTATCCCTAGCTCTCAGGCTCACTCAAAACAATAACCCAGGTCAATTGAACCTCGCAACGGCGAGGGCATAACAGAAATTGACCTACGAAGAACAACTAATTGAGAGTGCAGCCTGAACAGAATAAATCAGGTCCTGGAGGGTGGAGTTGGATTCAAACCCCAAACAGATTCTGCAGCACCGACTGCCCGAACCGACTGTCGCGTCGGGTATCCTGCTGGAGGCTGTAATGTGATGTGAATGTGTGGACAGATGACCACGTCGCAGCCTTGCAAATCTCTTCAACTAGCCGTTCAGCCCGTAAAAACGGGCTAGTATAGGAGGGGGGAGTTGAAAGGCCCCCCACCCCGCCGCAGAGTTTGCCGCTGCCGCTCCCCCTCCGAGTTCGTCCCCCCCCCTCCGGAGCCGTCGCCACCCACCTTCCACCCGGTCGGGCCCTTGCTCCGCTATTGAAACAGCGAGGGCACACGGCACACAGCTCTACTGCTGAGCTACTGTGGCCTTCCTTCTTCTCTGCCTGTGTCCCGCCCTCGTGTGACGTAACGTCGTCGAGGGCGGGACACAGGCAGAGAAGAAGAAGAAAGGCCGACGGCAGCTCAGCAGAGCTGTGTGCTGCGTGCCCTCGCCGTTTCAATAGCAGAGCGAGGGCCCGACCGGGTGGAAGGTGGGTGGCGGCGGCGACTCCGGGCGGAGAGTTCCTCTGCAAGTACCTGCTTGTGATGGGAGCTGAAGGATTGGGCTCCCGGTGGGCAATTTGGTGGAGTGGAGACCAAATTCAGTGTGTATCCGCACTGCACTATTTGGAGAACCCACTGGTCGGAGGTTATAAGAGGCCACCTTTGGTGAAAAACTTTCAACCTCCCCCCGACCGACAGGTGGTCCGGTACGGACACTTTGATGGCGGCTATGTTCCCATGGATCCAAAAGCCCGTCCCCTGCTTTTGCTGTGGAGGCGCAGGGGGCTGCTTAGGCGCACGCTGTTGACGTGAACGAGCGCGCTGGGACTGTCCCTGTGCCTGAGGAGGCCTTTGGGCCGGCTGGGTGTACCTACGCTTGCTGTAGGCGTAGGGTGCAGCCTGCAGGGCCCAGGAAAAACGTCCACCTGCAGAGGTGGATGCTGAAGGCGCCCGGTGGGAGAGCTTGTCGAGAGCGGTTTCCCGCTGGTGTAGTTGGTCCAGCAACTGCTCGACCTTCTCGCCGAAAATGTTATCCCCCCGGCAAGGGACATCCGCCAGTCGCTGCTGGGTGCGGTTGTCCAGGTCAGAGGCACGCAGCCATGAGAGTCTGCGCATCACTATACCTTGGGCCGCAGCTCGAGATGCCACATCACAGGTGTCATAGATACCCCTGGACAGGAACTTTCTGCAAGCCTTCAGCTGCCTGACCACCTCCTGAAAAGGCCTGGACTGCTCCGGGGGGAGCTTGTCAATCAGGTCCGCCAGTTGCCTCACATTGTTCCGTATGTGAATGCTCGTGTAGAGCTGGTATGACTGGATGCGGGTCACGAGCATGGACGATTGGTAGGCCTTCCTCCCAAACGAGTCCAGAGTGCGAGACTCCCGCCGAGGCGGTATCCCTCGAACTCCGTGCTCTCGAGAGCAGAGTCCACGACCGCCAAGTCATGAGGCAATTGAGGCCGCATCAACTCTGGGTCTGAGTGGATCCTGTATTGGGACTCCGCTTTCTTGGGGATGGTGGGATTAGATAGTGGCTTCAGCCAGTTCCGAAGCAGCGTCTCCTTAAAGACATTGTGCAACGGCACCATGGAAGACTCTCTAGGTGGTGATGGATAGTCGAGGACTTCGAGCATCTCCGCCCTCGGCTCATCCACAGTGACCACGGGAAAGGGAATGCAAATAGACATATCCCTGACAAAGGAGGCAAAGGAGAGCCTCTCAGGGGGCGAGAGCTTCCTCTCCGGTGAAGAAGTGGGGTCGGAGGGAAGGCCCACAGACTCCTCTGAGGAGAAATATCTGGGGTCCTCCTCCCCCCACGAGGCCTCCTCTTCCTCTGTGTCGGACATGAGCTCTTTCAGCTCAGACCTCAACTGGGCCCGTCTCGACTGCGAGGAACCACGTCCTCGATGATGGCGTCGAGCGGTGGACTCCCGCGCCGGCAGGGACGAAGTTCCCTCTATCGACGTCGACTCCACCTGCGTGGCGATCGACACCGGTGCCGCAAGCGGCATCGGAGGCCTCGGCATCGGGCCAGAGCACACCGGCGCCTCCATCAGCGGCGCCGGGGGAGCAAGCACCCCCGGTGCCGGCAGAGCCTGGCGCATCAGCCCTTCCAGGATCCCGGGAAGGATGGCTTGGAGGCACTCGTCGAGGCCCGCTGTCGGGAAAGGCAGGGGGCCGGTGTGGGTGTCGGTGCCGGAAGCTGCTCGGGTCCAGGGGACGGTAATGAAGTACCCGCGGACTGATGCAGCGACACCTCTTCAACCGAGGGGGAACGCTCCTCTCAGCACTGCCGCTTCCTGGGTGTCGTGTCATCCCTCGAGGTACCGGAGCTGGAAGTCCCGTGCGCCGTGGGCAACCGATGACGGTGTTTCTTTGCTTTCTTTCGATGCCCGTCATCGGTGCTCGGCGGAAGAGACGAGGAGGAGGTAGAACCCCCGGCCTCGAGGAATCGGATCCGACAGGGTTCGGTCCCGATGACCCTGGGTAGAGGGAGTGGCCGGGGCTGACTGCCCGCGCGGCTGCTCACCCCCGCTGGCGGGCCAATGGTACCTGTACTCCTACGGTCGGCGCCGATTTCGTCGCATCGGTACTGAAGACCCGGCCGTCGACACCGATGCCGTCAAAGTCGACATCGAAGGGCCGGCGCAAGTTCCGAAAAGACGGTCCCAAAGAACTTGACTCGCCACCTGTGTCCGCTTCCTCAAGCCGAGACACAAGATGCACGTCTTGGAATTATGCTCCAGCCCGAGGCATCAAGCATGAGTATCGGTCTGCGAGATCTGCCGGCCACACCGACCACACTTTTTGAATCCGCTCGGGACCTTCGAGGACATCGACGGAAAAATCGCATCGGCGAAGTCAAAGTCGTCGATGGTGGCAGTGAAAAGCACACCCAAAAAAGAAACAACCGCACGGCCACAAGGCCACGACGAAGCGCCCTCGCGGCTAAGAACGATGAGGACACTCTTTTTTTTTTAATTCGATAGAATACGCGAACGCGTACGTGAAACAGAAAAAAGGCCGCGGCTAGGCCGCAATCCGGTTTCCAGGGCTGACAGAGAGAGACCATAACACGTCTCTCTCCAGCACGGAATAGAAAAAAACTGAGCGGGAACAGTCATGCACGGGCGGGAAGACGGCTGCGCATGCGCGGTGGGCGTGCCCTGCGTGCTGGACCGCCCGCGAAGTTTTTTTCCGGTTGGTGGGGGCTGACGTGGACGTCAACCCAGTCGTGAGAACAAGCAGCCTGCTTGTCCTCGGAGAATCTATAAGACACCTGGGTGCCCAAGTACTATTATGGAATATGCTTCTACCGCATGTCCCCAGGGTGCCTAAATGGAGGTACCTCACTGTAGAATTGCAATTGATTGTGTATCAGACATTCATTGTGGAGACCTTCCAAACCAAACTGGCTACAGGGTACTCGAGGGCCAGCCTGAAAAACAGTGGACTAGCTGACCTTTTGTGATCCCTTGCTGCTCTATTTAATATATATATTTTTATGAAGCATGTCTATTTTAATATTGAATTCAGTTTATCCAAACACACAGTAACAAAAGACAAAAATAAAAGTTCCTGCAATTTTCACAGGCAGATTTTAAATACAGTGGCAGAGCAGGGAACCAGCAAATCCTTTGCATACACAAAGAAATGCTCCCTAGCAAAAGCAGGGCTACAACTTTGAAATAAGAGCTACAGGGGCAAAGCTCAGCTGGGGGTTTTTTTTTTTTTTTTTAAACCACCTGCTACTGCTGACTACATTAGACCCAGATATTCCATATTAGCACCCGTCCAGATGTGGGAAAGCCGCAGGAGTTACCCAGACACTGACACTGAATATCAGAGGTGACTCAGCTCCACCCCAACATGAAGCAGAGAGTGCTGCTGAATATCTGCTCCCAGCCTGGTCAGTGTGGTTTAACCAGGCAAGAGCCACTCCTGCTCTGTTAAACCATACTGAACATACCTTACTTTTCTCTGCAAGCAGTTGGACACACCCAGGACAAGTTCGACTTTTCCCCCAAACTTTGTGCCAAGCAAGAAACCCATGTTGTGATCTGGGCACTCAACTACTGACCTAAGACTAAATTGGATGAACCATTTTGCCAAAGCAGAAAACTTCAATTAATGAGGGACCTGAGTTCTGAATACTAGAACAGAGACAGAGCAAACATGAGAGTGAATAAAAGGCAGTCATTCTTCTAATAAAAGCTACTAGACAGCAGGATTCCAAATGTGATGCCACCACATGCCTCATTCCAGCCGTGTTGCATTTCTAGTTGAAGCTTGATTAAGACTTGTTAAGAGCCATACCAAGCACCAAGCAAACATGTAGAGTCAAAGCAAAAGCAGGAGTGATAACTCCAGCCATATGACACAGCCTTCCTGACCTTTTGAGAGTTATGTCAGCTTAAATGCAGGGAGGTGTTCTGGATCACTTCCACCTTGCAAGAAGAGCTAGTCAGTGTACACATTCTGATGCAATTATGTTCTTGGCATATACAGCCAAGCTGACTTGTGAGGACGTATTTCAAATTGACAGCTTCTGGATCCAACCCAAGAATTCAGCTATACGGCCATGCATGATACCAAGCCTGGTTTCCAAACTAGTTTCTTGTACATTGAACTGGTCTGTACTAGAAACATGGTAGAAAGAGATAGGGCATTTAACCTTTTTTTTTTTTACTGATAAGGAAAGAGGATAGGAGACACCAAAATGCTGCTCTTCATGTTGAAATTGCTGACTCAATAGCAACATTTAACAGTTTTGGTGGGAGCTGATCTTGCTTTATGCCATGATATTCCCTGTGACACTGCTGAAAGATAAGGAGGTGGTGGGGTAGCTGAGAAGAGTGAATGGCTTTGCAAGCACCACCTTCTTCCCAATTCTTGCCTGTTCCAAAGTGGGAAAACTGGACCAGTGCCCAAATTGACAAGTCTGGCTATCCACTGACATGCATCTGGGGCTCCTAACCACCAGACGTAGACAACAGAACAGGGTGGACAACCAAAAGCATGGCCCAACCAATAGTTTTGCCCCTCTACACAGCATCAACTACCAAGGAGGACAGAGAATGTGCATGAACAGATATTGGTTGCTTGTCCCCTAATCAGTGCTTTTTTTGTAGAAAAAAAGGTGCCGGTACTCATTATGGGCGGGGTCACCACATTGTTCCACCCCTGTTATAGCCACACCCCTTATACCAGCCGTGGCGCACATAAACAGACATCCTTGAAAATATTATACTAGTATAGGAGAAAAAAATAACGTGATTCTTTTTCATTATAAATAATTTCTGTTACAGCTCCAGTATACCCAGAGCAAAATAAGACAGCAGATGTAAATTCTCAAATTGGACATATTCCAAACACTAAAATGAAAATAAAATGATTTTTCTACCTTTGTTGTCTGGTGACTTTGTTTTTCTATCCATATTGGTCCGAGTCTCTGATTCTGCTGCTCTCTATCTGTTCTCTTAACTCCGTTTCCAGGGCTTCCTTTCCATTTATTTCTTTACTTTCCTCCTTTCTTCATTTCTTGCCCTACATCCATAAGTAAAAGCTGTGTCCTCCTCCGTGGAATTGACTGGAGGAGGTATAACGTGGATCCAGCGTTTGCCTATTTTCTCCATCCATTTGCAGTTTTTTTTCCTCTCTTCCCTTTCCCTCATCTCCATCCATGTGCACCTTCTTTTTTCTTTCCCTCCCCTCCATCCATGTCCAGCACTTCTCCTCTCTCATCCATGTCCAGCATTTCTCCTCTCTTCCCTCCCCTGTATCCATTTAAAGCAATAATTCTCTCTCCCCTCTCCTCCATCCAAGACCAGCATTTCTCCTCTCTCCCCACCAACTCCTCCATCCATCCATGTCCAGCAATTCTCCTCTATCTCCTGCTCTCCTCTCCATCCATTTCCAGCATTTCACCTCTCTCCCTTGCCCTCCCATCAATGTGCATCTCCTTCCCGTCTTCCCTCCCCTCCATCCATGTCCAGCATGTCTCTTCTCTCCCCTGCCCTCCTCTTCCATGTCCAGCGAGTCTCCTCTCTTCCCTTACCTCCCCTCTCATCCATGTCCAACGATTCTCCTCTCTCCCCTGCCCTCCATGTCCAGCAAGTCTCTCTTCCCTGCCCTCCCCTCCCCTCCCCTCCCATCCATGTCCAGCATGTCTCCTCTCTCCCCTGCCCTCCCCTCTCATCCATGTCCAGCGATTCTCCTCTACCCCCCCGTCTTCCCCTGCCATCCATGTCCAGAGAATCTCTCTCCCCTGCCCTCCCCTCTCATCCATGTCCTGCGATTCTCCTCTCTCCCCTGCCCTTCATGTCCAGCGAATCTCTTCGCTGACCTCCCCTCCCTTCCACGTCCAGTATGTCTCCTCTGCCCCCTGCCCTCTCCTCTCATCCATGTCCAGCAATTCTCTCTCCTCTGCCCTCCCCCCTCCATGTCCAGCGTGTCTCCTCTCTCCCCTGCCCTCCCCTCCATGTCCAGCGATTCTCCTCTCTCCCCTGCATGTCCAGCAATTCTCTCTCCCCTCTCCAAGTCGCGGCAAACCAGAAGTGAAGGCAGCGCAGCAGTGCTCACTGAGGCAGGCATGCAGGCAGGTTCGTCTCCTCTCGCGTTGCTTCCCTCTTAGCGCTTCCCGCCTTCGAGGGTGGGATGCACTGAGAGGGAAGCAACACGAGAGGAAATGAACCTGCCTGCGTGCCTGCCTCAGTAAGCACTGCCTTCACTTCCGGTTTGCCGCAACTTGGAGAGGAGAGGGGAGGGCAGGGGAGGAAGGCAACATGCCGGACATGGAGGGGAGGGGAGAGAGAATTGCTGGACATGGAGGGGAGGGCAGGGGAAGAGAGGAGAATCACGACTTCAGGTAAAAGATTTTGGAGCGCGGGAGCAGCAACAGAAGGGAGCGGGCAAGTGAGCCAGACCTCAGGAAAAAGGTGCAGGTACGCTGTACCGACGAACAAAAAAAGCACTGAATGTATCCCTCATTGATAAGTCTCTGACTCTAAAGTTTAGCAATTTCATTAAAGCAAAATGTATTTTCACATATCACAAACTCTTCCTCTCCAAGTAGAATGTTTTATATAAAAACACAAAAAAAAGCAATCAGATTTTCACTTACCAGCTCTGTCAACACTATGGCCCCGATGCACTAAACTTTAACGACCCTTTAAACGAAGAAATTTTCAACTGTAGCATGCATTAAAGGCCATTTTCCGACAACGCTAGCAGCTAACGAAAACAGAATGCAAACGAGTAACTACCATTGTAATGTGGACAATTCGGGATGCACTAACCATACCGACGATTGCACCGAATCATTTACCGCGATATATTTAACGTGAGGTCAGAGCTGTCGTTAAGGCCTGAGCTGTCATACAGACACGCTGCTGCTCCCCGCTTCCCCTGCAGCATAAAACTCCAAGCTGGCATGTTTGAAAATATAAGTGAGATTAAATAAAAATGCTATCAATAAAAAATCGACAAGGTGGATGCAGTACTTCATAGGCTTGCTTGCTTGTTTTGAGTGAACGGGGATGACATGACAGCTGCAGAAAAAATCCAAACTTTAGCAGCCCCGGCCCCCCTCCCTTCCTTTCTTCCACAGCTCCGCCCCGCCCCCCCCCCTGAGGTAGTCGCCGCTGCTCCCCCCTCCACCGCCCCCTCCGCCTTACCAGGCCCGCGTAGCGCCTCTCACCTGTGTGTGAAGGCGCTGCACGGGCAAGAACATCTGATCGTCACCGAGTTTTCAGGACATCTCTCCTTTCCTGACCCCGCCCAATCCCTGAACCTACAAGTAATCCTTGGCTCGAGGAACCCTGAAAGTAAATGGTAGATTTGATTCTGCAGCTTAATGATCCACGACTGCGGCAAAAACAAACTCTTTCCCCAGCTGAGTATTGAAATGCACTCTGATGTATTCCAATATCTGGAAAGGGCCCAGGTGGTTCTCGACAGGATTCATTACCCAACTAATGACTCCAGGAACTGCAACGCTCAGGCTGTGACTTGCTTGCTTTCTTAATATGATCTGGCCTAAATCAACCAGTCACTGAGGTAAGCAAGGACCAAAACACGCTCCTTCAGCAACGTCGCAGCCACAACCACCATATCCTTGGAAAAGGTTCAGGGGAGAAGTTGTCAAGCCAAAAGGCAAGGCGCAAAATTGAAACTGCTGCCCCAAGACAGCAAACAAAGGAATTTTTGGTGAGCTTCTTATATTGGAATGTGAAGACAACACCTCCAAGAGATCCAACAATATAATGAACTCTCCGTGTTGAATGGCTACAATTACCGACTGCAACATCTCCATGCAAAAACTGGGAACTTTCAGTGCCCTGTTCACTCTTGACATCTAAGATGAGCCTGAAGGCTATGACAAAAAAAAAAAAAAACAATGGAGTAACTTCCGGAATCTCTCTCTGCTGGCTGAACAGGAACCACACCCCACAACTGAATCAATCTTTGCAGGGTGTCCCCAACAGCCTCCGCTTTCCAGGGAAATGACAGAAATAGGTCTGGCAGAGGCCACTGGAATTCTAGGGCATACCCATTGCACACATCAAGAACCCACTGATCTGTGGTAGTGGGTCCACCTCTGGTAAAAGTCCCTTAACCAAGCCCCCAGGAGCATCAGAAGCTGGACCCCCACACCATCATTGCGCACCTCGGACCTGACCTGGAGGAGCGAACCCAAATCTCACCCCCTGCGCCAAACTCCATGAAATGCCGGAGACCTTTGAAAGAGCCATCTGGGTTGACCTCCACAGACAAACAATAACAATGCACTTCTCTTAAATGGCCCCTAGCAGAAGTCCCACAACTGAGACCTTTGGGCTTGTCCTCTAGCAAAAGGAGAACCTTGGCTTCCCCTAGACCTTTAATCAACTTGTCCAACTTCACCAAAAAGTATGGAGCCCCTAAAAGGTAAGGAACAAAGCTTAGATTCTAAAGCAACATCTGCTGACCAACCTCTAAGCCACAAGGCTCTGCACCAGTAACTACTAGGGCCATATTCTTCACCAAGGCCCTCAACAAATCATATAGACCATCAACCAGAAAGGAAGCCCCCCATCTCCAACTTCACAGCCTTTCTATCCACCGAAACACCATCCAAGAACTTATGTACCCAGTGAAAACATGCCCTAGCTACCAAACTGACATTACACAGAAGCCTGTAATGCCAGGGAAGATAGGTCAAAGCTTCAGGAGGTCTCCATTTTGTGGTCGTTCAAGGCTGCACTCTGTCCACTGGGATTGTAGTCGTCTTCATTGTCACTGCTGTGACCAACGTGTCCACAGTAGGGGGCTTATAGGCCTCTGTCCTCTGCAGGAATAGGGTACAACCTGCCATGGAGTGTGCCACCTTATAGGCAGCATCTGGGGAATTCCACTCAGCGCAAACCATGTCTCTGATGTCCTGATTCATGGGAAAGGATTTGAAGGACTTATACCTTTCACCAGAGGATCTACTTTATTAACTGGACCGTTCAGCAGGGAATCTTCTTCAAACTGGAGTACTGCAGAGACTTGCAAAATCAACTCCAATAGCTCCTCCCTGTGAAAAATGCGCACAACCAAAGGATCTTCTCCTGGCTGGAGCTCATCATCCACCTGATCCTCGAGGGAAGGAATCTCTCCTGCCTCAAGCTCGCTGAAGTCTCCCTCCGACAATCTTGTATACAGCTCTTCCAGATCTCCAGCCCACGTTCACCCTGGGCCACTTGGAGGGGGAAGCAGTGGATCTGGATTAGGAAGGGCTACAGCATCCCTGTTTCCATGCCTTGAACATAGCCCAGATAATCTCAAGGGGAAAAGCCAACCCAAGTAGGGCGTTGGAACCAGGAGCCAAAAAAAAAAAATAGCTTGAAAAGGAGCTTCTGGTGCTAACCATGGCAGCCAGGGTTGCCAAAACAGTGGTTTTCCTGTGGAATTGGGCAGCTTTTATAAGTTGCCTGCGGGCACTTTTTAACTGTCACGGGTTGTAACTTTTTGGGCAGTTTCCAGCTCTGTCTCCTATTGGTCAAATCTGGTGCTGGAATGAGGTTTTGTGCCTCTCAAGCCTCATTCAGCTCCAAACTTGACCAATAGGAGGGTGAGCTGGGTGATGAGGTCTTCAGCTGATGACTCATCAGCCCTGCGAGACGCGTGAGAAGTAACCATGTGGATTGGAGGAGGAGGCACAGCAAGAAGCCGCACAGCAGTGGCCACGGGAGCCCTCCCCACCCTGCCCAGCTTGGGCTACTTTGGGCTCCTTTTGGACGCAGATTGGGCTGGAAGATTTTTTTCTAAAACAAGCAACCCTGGTGGTGGGCTGATTCAGCTGTTCCTGAAGAAGTAGCAAAACTAGCTCCCACACTACCCCGAGAAGTCAAAGCGGTCCCGTTGGCAGCTTCAGGAGGCACAGCCTCAGCCGCTAGTGTTACCCGTCAGCCTGGACTCCCTGCTTAGCCTACACTGCACTCCTGGAGCCTCTATGCCCTTTTTTCCACACGCCTGACACCAAAGGGAAGTCGAAGCTCTTTGCGTGGTTGCTGACACACACACAGAACCTGCCAAGAAGACTCCCACTCACCTGCCTCAATCAAGGGAGTGGAAAGAAGGGAAGGACTTTTAGTACAGCCTGGCAAATACCTTTAGAAGCAGAGTGTCAACCACAAAGTTTTGGTTTTGGTTTTTTTTTAAGCGTCTGTTGGCCATTCAAAGTAAGGCACTCAAGGTTCCAAGGGACTTGGGAGGAGACATGATTTGGGAGAGAGGAAGAAGAGCAAGTAGAGCAAGTAGAGGGACACAATATGCAAAGGAAGAGGAGCTGAGAGAGACCGAGTACATCTTTGTGGGATTGGGAATAGAGGGGCGGACAGAAGAGATAAGTGGGGTGGGGGGAGTGACACTAGAAGGAAGCGAGATGAGTGAGAGAGAGGCTATGGAGAGTCAAACATATGCAGTAAAGAGAAATGTAAGAAATTAAAAAACTGGAAAAAGAACTCATAAGAGACAACATGAAGGCAGAAAGGGAGCATAAGAGAAGACCAAGAATAAGCAGACAGAGGATAAAAGATAAACTACAGACACAAAAGTAAAGGCTTCTGTGCTACCTGGGCTGGGTCAAAGGTGAGGAAATGGTATTTTGCCATTCTCCTCCAGTCCTATGGTCACCCAGATATACAAGTTATTTTACTGAAGGGGCATGGGACAACAGAGGGAGTTTTAGCAGTGTGTGATGCCATGATCTGAAAAAGTCTCAAATTGAAAGTGAAACTGGTGAGGAACATCCTGTTCCTTTTTCACATAAACAATCATCCTGTCTGAGTGTGGGTGGTATGGACAGGCTGTACTGGAAGAGATATGCTGTGGTACAGACAGGCTTGAGGTGGGAGGGGGGAGAGATAGGAGAAAAGTGAAGTGATATAAATTGGTGGGGAGACACTGATAAGACATTCAGTGCTTCCATAGCTTTTTTTTTTTAAGCCATCAGTCTTTCCACTGGGTATACATCTAAATATGGCCTAGCCAGTTGTACCTGTGACCCTGCCCTACTTTTTTCCCTTGTTAGACACAGTAATGTGTACCAAGTTGAGCACCCTCAATCAATTTGAAAAATTGGCTCCAATGTGGACCTCCATCTGCCATCACAGTGTTTTCATGCTGCAGTACCATTCCAGAATCAGCCAGAGGCCCAAAGAAAGAAAAAAAAAAAAAAAAAAAAGAAGGGAAAAGCATTTTTTCAGAGCCTGAAGATACCATCAAAGTGTGTTAGAATACCCCACAGAACTCTCATCAGTGTTCAGTTTCTCTCTCACTTCCCCCTTCCACAATAGTACAAGTCCATCTGTCACAAAGGGCTGAAGAGCAATCTCTTCCAACAACCCCCTTCTGTGTGGCCTCGCCTCCTCTTCCATTGGTGCCGCCTCGAAAATGGTGGGGTCCAGCCCTGCCCTGTGCATCTTGGGATACGCTAGGAGGGGCTTGGTGTGAACCCCACCCAACACATTCCAGGATGCACTGGGCAGGGCACTGCCATTTTCAAGGCAGCGCCAATGGAAGAGGAGGGTATGTAAAGATGCTCCTGTACAAGACTCTGGTGAGATCTCATTTATACCATGTACAATTCTGGAGACCGCACCTTCAAAAAGATATTGACAGGATGGAGTCTGGCAGCTACTAAAATGGTCAGTGGTCTTCATCATAAAGCATATGGGGGATACTAGGTTACTTTGTAAAAAAGGCAGGAAAGGGGAATTATGACAGACATTTAAATACCTATGCAGCATTAATGCACAAGAGGCAAGTCTCTTTCAATCAAAAAGAAGCTCTGGAATGAGAGGGCATAGGATGAAGGTGAAAGGGGATAGACTCTGAAATTATCTGAGGAAATACGGAAATGGTAGTGAATTCATGGAATGGCTGTGAATTCATAGAAGTGGTGAAGACGAAAACCGTATCCAAATTCAAAAGAGCTTAGGCCAAATACATAGGATCTCTAAGGGACCGATTGGGAGAGTAGATGGCATGGATGGGCAGACTGGATAAGCTATATGGTGTTTTATCTGTCTAAATTTTTCTCTGTTTCTATTCCCTGAGTCAGAAGCAGGCTGCTGTGTTTTTATCTTCCAGGTCACAAGGTCATGCAGCAGAAGTTAATACTAAATGCAGCTTCCTGTTACTGACTCAGAAAAGGATAAGACTGGGATGGTCTAGCCTTGCTTCTGCTATCACCAGGGCAGTGTTAAAGTCAGGCTCCCTGCCACTACTGAGACCCTGTGTATGTAAAACGCTTGCACAGTGGGTCACACCACCAGTCCACAGTAGACAGGACAATTATGAGGTGAGAGATTAGAAGAGTCAAAATGTTTGTCCAACTGTGGAATTGTTAGGTTAACTGAACCTTTTGGACATTAAGAAGATTATTAAAAAAAAAAAAAAAAAAAAGAAGTTTACCCCCAGAGAATTATGCACCAAAAATTTAAAGTTAACACCAGGACAATTGCTCTAAGTGTTTACACAGTATATTCCATATAAATATATACAGGTATTTACATACAACAATGTAAGATTTTTGCAAGTGAACTGAGAATATTTCTGGGAGCAAACACCTCAGGTCAGTATTGCTATTCTTATATTATTATGTTAATTATACCATGATCACTCACATGTGCATGTAAACACACACATTTGGCAGCCATGAAAATTCTGCATCCAACAAGAATAAAATCTTGTGTAGAAGTGAGTGAAGATTTGGTAGCAAATTAATTTTAAGTAGAATAGAATAAACTTTTTGTATAGCTTTTGTGTCTGGTGTTTTATTATTTATTTCTCTGCAGTCACTCCTTTCTGCCAAACACACATACTCTATTTCATTCCCCTGCTTACTCTCCCCCCCCCCCCCCCCCCCCGAGTATCCTCTTAACCCATCTCCCCAGTTTGTCTCTCCTGAAAGAACTCTGTCGCAGCTATGCCTCTCTTGCTTACCTCCTGATGCAAACAGCACATCCCCCCAACCCCTGATACATTAAACAGGACTTCTGGGCACTGCCCCACCAGCAGCACTGTGCCTCTTCTGACAGATGGCCCCTGGCTCAGATTCCAGTCAATGCGGGGGAGATAAACCTTTAGATGCCACCCAAATGGCCAGTCATAGGTGCCCAAAACTCATGCTCCCCCAGATTTGACCTTGCTGCTAGACAGACTAGGTGTCTGTCTAGGGCAACAGCACAGCAGGAGAGCAGCATCTCTTCTCCCCTTTACTATCCCCCATCCTGCGTCAACAGCTCCCCCTTCTTCCCAAACCAAAGTTGGATGCAGCACTAATACAGGACCTTTCAACATAGGTCTGCGTTCAGGGGAGGGCAAGACACAGCAATGCATGAACATGACCTCTTGTGTTGGAGAGGAGCAGGACATGGCAAAGCTCGAGCAGTGGACTGTGTTTAAAGACCATGTGCAAGCACCGAGTCTACCTCCAACTTCAGCCCAGGTCCAGAAAAGGGTAGGGCAGCAGAGAAAGGGAGGAAATGCTGGACACAGAATGGGGGGTTGGGGCACAAAGCTAAAGGTTGGCTTAGCATGTCAGATTATCATTGGACTGGCCCTAACCAATCCCAGCACAATCCTCTTGCACTGCATGGCTTTCTCTGAGTAGAGCATGAGCTATGTGGCACCCTAAACCCAATGCTATTCTCAAGCTCTTGCCAGAATAACGTAGGACATCAGGCACCTCATGGCTCCCACTCAGAGCCACAGCTGCTCCAGGTCCTCTTCCTTCTGCTTTCAAGGAATTTCATGATTATGTTCACTAACTACATGCAAAATTCTACAGGTACATAATCACGCAGTTCCCCGTAGTAACAGATCAGCTGGAAAGCCAGCCAAACCTTTGAATGTGCCAAATTCACTTTTTCTGTTACTTTCAATCTGTTAAAATCAGCAAAGAAATGGTAATTACACATTCATTTGCAGACATGTCCCCATGGGCGTAGTTTTGGGGGGGCATTGCCCCCCCCCCAAACGCAGGGCCAGCGCAACACTCCCTCCGTCCCGCCCTCAGCTCACCCACCGACAGCCCTCCTTCTCCGTCCCCCCCCCCCCCCCCCGTTTAACCTTTTATTTCCAGTGGCAGCGACGGCAATGAAGAAGAAAGCACTGTGGGCTTGACTCCAACTCCTCCCTTCCCTCACGCAGTGTCCCGCCCTCGTGAAAACAGGAAATGCATCATCGCAGAAGGCGGGACACTGTGTGAGGGAAGGGAGAAGCTGGAGGCGAGCCCGCAGTGCTTTCTTTTTCACTGCCGTCGCTGCCACTGAAAATAAAAAGATTAAATGCAAAACTTTGATAGGAACGGGTGATAGTTGGGGAGGGGGGAGGAAGGAAGGGGGTGGTAGGGAAGGGAGGAACGGAAGAGGAGGGCTAGAGGGGGAAGTGAGGCAATTATATGCTTGAACAAATTTAAGGGGGTAGGACAGAGCTGAGGGTGTAGACCCTTGTTTATAGTGATTGGGAGTTGATAGTTCAGTTTTCACCATAAGGGTGACTGGGTTGTTGTTTTGTTCTTTTCTGTTATATTATATGGATGTCCAATATTTTACGTCAACTTGGCATTATCTGTACTGTCTTGAATGTTGCAAGTTGCTTCGTTAATAAAAATATTTAAAGTGAAAAAAAAAAGGTTAAATGCACCGGGGGGGGGGGGTAGGAACAGAGAGGAGGGCTGTTGGGGAGCTGAGGGGAGGGCAGGGGGAGAGAAGAGATCGCTGGACATGGAGAGGAGAGGAGGGGAGGGCAGGGGGAGAGAAGAGATCGCTGGACAGGACAGGAGAGGAGAGAAGGGGAGGGGGAGAGAAGAGATCGCTGGAGAGGAGAGGAGGGGAGAGCAGGGGGAGAGAAGAGATCGCTGGACATGGAGAGGAGAGGAGGGGCGAGCAGGGGGAGAGAAGAGATCGCTGGACAGGGAGAGGAGTGGAGGGGCGAGCAGGGGGAGAGAAGAGATCGCTGGACAGGGAGAGGAGTGGAGGGGCAAGCAGGGGGAGAGAAGAGATCGCTGGACAGGGAGAGGAGAGGAGGGGCGAGCAGGGGGAGAGAAGAGATCGCTGGACAGGGAGAGGTGAGGAGGGGCGAGCAGGGGGAGAGAAGAGATCGCTGGACAGGGAGAGGAGAGGAGGGGCGAGCAGGGGGAGAGAAGAGATCGCTGGAGAGGAGAGGAGGGGCGAGCAGGGGGAGAGAAGAGATCGCTGGACAGGAGAGGAGAGGAGGGGCGAGCAGGGGGAGAGAAGAGATCGCTGGACATGGAGAGGAGGGGAGAGAGGAGAATTGCTGGACATGGATGGATGAATGGGGGCAGGGGAGAGAGGAATTTTGCTGGATACAGGTGGATGGAGGAGAGGGCAATGGAGAATGGACAGTTGCTGGACATGGATGGAGGGAAGGGCAGGGGAGAGAGGAGAATTGCTGGACATGGGTGCATGGATGGATGAATGGGGCATGGGAGAGAGGAAATTTGCTGGATATGGATGGATGGATGGATTAGAGAGGGCAGGGGAGAGGAGAATTGCTGGACACAGATGGATGGATGGATGAATTGGGACAGGTGAGAGGAATTTTGCTGGACATGGATGGATGGAGGAAAGGAAGGGAAGTCAGGAAGAAGATGCACATGGATGGAGGGGAGGGAAGAGAGGAGAAATGCTGGACATGGATAGAGGGCAGCTAAGACAGGAGAAATTTGGACAAGGATGGCGGGAAGGAAAGACAAATGAAGGAGATGCACACAGATGGAGGGGAAGGAAGAGAGGAAAAATGCTGGACATGGATGGAAGAGAGGGAAGACAGAGGAAGCAGGTGCACATGGATGGATGGAGGGGAGGGGAGTGAGGAGAAATGGTGGATATGGATGGAGGTGAAACTGCTGAATTTAAGGACAGATACTGAAAAGGAGATAGGGACTGGGCTACAGATGGTAGACAGGACACATAAGGACACAGGAAGATGTGTGGACATGGTGGGTGACAAAACATCAAAAGGAAAGAAGACTGCATAAAACAGAAGACACTGGGACCAAAGCGAATAGAAAAACAATGCTCAGACAACAAAGGTAGAAAAAAAGTATTTTATTCAGAATGTATTAATTGGAATATGTCAGCTTTTGTAAATTTACATCTAAGTTTCAATTTTTCTAGTATTGCTGCATGCAGAGTCTAACTTCTTGAGGTAACTTTCCAGTTCAGTAATTTGCATTCCTATTTTTTTTATTTCTAGTTCCTTCTGTCATATCTGTTGTCATGTGTTTTTCATGCATGATCAAGATGAAGTATTCTGCTTGTGTGTAGTATTTGCAGCCCTTTTTGTTTTGTTTTTTTCATTAGGTAGTGTACTGCTGTTTTAGAGCCCGGTGTAATTACAGTGCTGCCTTTCCACGCATAAGGTTGTAGCTCGTCCTGTCCTTGGAATTAGTGCTGTTATGGTTTGGTAAGGTTATGAGTGGTTTTTTGCACAAGTTGTGTATAGTTTTTTGCAGTGGAGAGATTGTGTGTTGGCCTTACTGAGGTGGCACCAAAACATCTGAAAGGGTGTACAGCCTAAATCATGACACATGTAGGATCTACATATAGAGCTTATGCATTTCTAAGGTCTACACTGGGAAAGGGGGTGGGAAAATACTACTGGAGAGGAAGAGGGAGTGCTGGGTAAGGAGGAAAGGAAGGAAGGAAGGAAGGGAGAAAGAGCTGGCTTTTTTGGGAATAACCATAATGTATATGTATGAGATCTCGTACATATTAATTATGGTTATTCCCAAAATAATCAGCTCTTTCTCCCTTCCTAACTTCCTCCATATTAGCATATCATTTGCATATGCTAATATCCCCCCCCCCCCCCCCCCCCCCAAAAAAAAAAAAAAAAACTTTGGGCAGCGATTCCCAAACTGGTTCCATGAACTCTCTTCAGGGGTTCCTCAAGAAATTAAATTGTAGAATCTGTTTATACAAACAGTGTGTACGAAAAATATTTTAGGGAAAGGAAATGGCACTTGATATACCTTACCTTTCTGTGGTTACAATCAAAGCAGTTTACATACTCTATACAAATACTTATTTTGTACCTGGGGCAATGAAGTGTTAAGTGAATTGCCCAGAGTCGCAGGGAGGGAATCAAACCCAGTTCCCCAGGAGCAAAGTCCACTAACCACTAGGCTACTCCTCCACTAGGGGTTCCACCACAGTAAAAAGTTTGGGAATCACTGACAGAGATTCAGTTAAATACAACATGGATAAGGAAAGCACATACCCCAGAAATCTAATTAAAACAAACAAATAAAAAAGAACAAAAAATTGTGCATGCAAATTTGGGTGCATGCCATTTAATTTAACAAGCTAATTTGTGCCAATAATTGAGATTAAGCAATCATTGGTGCTAATTGTAATTAACATTTAAACACAAATTTAGGCACAAGTTCAAAAAGGGGGCGCAGTAGTGGGCGGATCACGGATGTTCCTTTAATTTCCACACGTTCTTACAGAATAATGGGGATCAGGCACAGGGATTTACACCGAGGTTTCGTTGCTGTAAATGGTTGCGCCTAAATGTAGTAATGGTTCCCAGTGCTAAGAGATTCTAAAAACGGCACCTAAGCATCATTTAAAGCCCTATTTTGAGGCACCATTTATATAATTCAGTCCATAATGTACACTTGCTAACTTCTCAAATTAAATGCCATATTTGTTAAAAGTGTAACTTTTTCACACAACTTCTTTTAATAATCAAGTACTTCTACATCTCTTCATTGCAAGTTGACATCACTATGATTCTACTGTAAAGATCATAGAAATGAGCATCAATACAAATTACTGTACAGAACTGGGAAAGCCTTGCTAATGCAAAATGCTCACTGAACCAAAACCATGCATAAAATCCTCAAGGAAATAATAATCTCATTCAGAAGTCGCCCTTTTCAATCTTTTTAAGTCAAGAGCAAGTTGGCTGCCAAGCGAATTTAGCATCGTTTGTGCGTGTATTTGAAGGAGGAGCTCGACCTTGCTTGGCAGAGGAGAGGGCCCGGCTCGTCGATTTTTAGTTTACCCGAGGAAGCAGAAACCGGAAAATGCATGTTAGTGACGGGCCACCCATTTCTGATCAAGGGACTAGCCTGTCTCCTCCTCTAACTTTTCTGAGCAGCAGACTTTCACTTAAGCGCGGACTGGCGGGAATGTTTTCCTAACAGTGTCTGACATAATAGGCATTCCAGCACTCCCGGGCAAAGCAACCACGCCACTTTTTTTTCTTTTCCTTTGGAAAGCTAGCGCTTTTTCGGAGATGGTTACAGTCAGAAATGCACCCAGCATCAATAAGTCTGCCGACAGGAAATCAACTTAGCTATAGGCAAAAGCTGTAGCTTGATCCGGGGCGAAAAATACTCGAAGTGCATGAGTATAATTAAGCTTTCGAAGCGACTCGCTAAACATTTCCCGAGGAACAGATCCGAAAACTTGCACCCAGGGGGAGGGAAGGGGGCTAATATTGTGCGACATAACAGTAAAAGCAAACGCTGCCCTGAGACCGGCTGTGTTTTAAACGAAAATAATCGCCGAAAGCCAGGGCAAGGGTATCTAGCACTCTAGGGAACCTTCAGTCTTGCGCCCCCTCCATTAGCTTTTAAAGCTCTGCAGCCCCACCACGATAAAGGAAAAGGGGATGGTACTTTATACATAAGGCATCCCTCCCAGAACAAGCCTATGAACATGCACATTTTTTTATATTAAAAACATGATTTCTTAAACATTGAAGCCACTTGGAAGAATACATGGGCTATCTGAAAGCCATATTATTTTTCCTGGAAGTAAAAGTAGGCAGTGATTGTTAAGTTGCCTTCATGTTTTGATTTGACTATAGCTGCTTTTTGTAGTAGCCCCCAAAAAACGACTACCCTAGGCATCTACCTAATAATGGGTGAACCGGCCCTGATTTCACTCCCTTCCCACCGATCCAAACTGAGCCAGCCAGTCTATCAATGCCTTAGGATTACATAATATTTAAAGCTGCTTTCGCTCATTTTTTTAACACTGGCTAGCTCTGCTTATTTATTCGTTTCTTTCCAGTAGTGAAAGCCTTCGCCCCCACCTATAAGGCGAAAGTCAAGATTAAAGCTCAATCGGATGTGTCCTCATTCCACCCCTCGTATTTGCCCGACGTGCGCCGGCTCTAGCCCTTTAAGAAGTGAGCTCCAGCCGAAAGCGGCTCCTTGGAGCGCCGGCAATGAGCAATCCCTATGCAACACCCCCATTCTCCTCAAATTCTCCACTTACCCGCCAACACAGCGAGCCACACTCCCCCGACCGCAGTGAGCTGGCCAGTGCGCCAAGTCCACAAGTACCCTTCGCAAACTCTTACAACTCCTCGCCATGATGGACTGCCGTGAGTCCCATAACCGTCGCCGACTCCCTTATCCGCTCGTCGCAAAGCAACTCAATCGAAGCCAAACCCCGCCCACTAGGGGGCGGTACCTCCCTCTCCCCAGGCACAAATGAGACCTGTCATGTCAGCCCGCTGCGCCTGCAGAACCTAACACAAGCTCCTCAGCAGCTTACGCAAGGGGGCCGCTTCTTTCCTCCCTGCGCTTCGCCTCCTAAGCACATACCTCCCCTCCCCTCCCCGCCTCCTAAACACACACACACCTCCCCTCCCCCCGCCTGGCGCCCAATCGCGGCTTAAGCCGCCGAGCCCCTTCGCCTCCCCCTTCGCTCTGAGCAAGTTTAGAGGAACGCAACGAATCACGAGACTCTTGGATCGAGTTGCCGCCGGGTTATATAAGAACGTACCAAAAGAGGATGGAAGGAGAGGTGTATTGCTGCAATATGTAATTTCCATTTAGATTTAGCCAAAGAAAGCTTGGATTCCAGTAGTAAGTGTGTTGCTGGGTATTGTAACGGTATTTTTCTTCCTCCAAAATATGTGGCTTAAACTTCTAACGCAATTTTTGATGAAATGGCTATTAAAATGCAATAAACACGTTGTGGGATGTACCAATAACCCAAAAATTGGAAACACGAAGAGTGCCCTTCCTCCACAACAGTCTAAGCCCAGTATAGAAAACATTTTGTTTTTATACGAAATGAGAAAATTGTTTTCATTCATCTGCTCTATAGGGTCAGGGTATAAAGATTACTACATAGAACAACGTCTGACCTACTGAGGAATTAAATGCAGGAGGTTATTTTCCACAGTTTGGCAGCAGTTTAATAAAACATTAAGTAAATGTATATTTATTTTTTTAGCATATAGTTTACTTACATGCTAAGAAAATACTTTGGTGTGTGATGGTGGTAAACCCTTGGTATTCCTTTTCCGGTCCTCAAAACAGGGCTGGCGAAAGTGTATTGGGTACCATAAACAAATTTTCAGCCTCAGTTTCCAATATCAGGATCAAAGTAGTTTACAATAATAAAATGACTATCAGCAGTCTGAAAGGAATGCCATCATAATGATAGGAAAGCACACACAACAAGGCATTAAAGAGTGATCAGAAAGAAAAATACAAAAAGAACAAGTGAAGTAAAAGAAAAGAAAATAATAAGAAAAAGGAAATTGTTCAAACACTCGGCACCAACAGATCTCCAGAGGAATGCCAACGGCATTCTGAAAAAAAATAAAGTTTTAATCATAATTTTTAATTTGATAAAAGAAGTTTCAGATCGAATATTAGGAGGAAGGTCATTCCAGATATTAGGGGCCAAGAAATAAAAAGGTGATTTCTGGATTGACTCGTGATGGGCAAATCTAGGAGAGAGCAAAACCAAGCGGTTAGAATCCAGGGAGTGGAAAGCACGGGTAGGTGTATAGGGTAGGGTTAGTGAAGAGAGGAAAAGAGGCATCCCTAGGAGCAGGGCTTTATGGGTCAAACAAAGAAATGTAGGGCTCTTTACTAAGCCACGCTGTAGGCGCACAAACATTTTAGCATGCGCTAACAATTAGCACATGCTAACGCTAGAAACACCCATAGGAATATAATGGATCTCTATCATTATTACATGCAAATTTTTAGTAAACGCTAAAAGGTTTATGTGTCAACAGCGTGGCTTAGTAAACAGGGCCCTTAAATTCGGAGCAAAATTCAACTGGGAGCCAATGAAGGCGGGCTAGGAGTGGTGAAACATGATCAACATTTGTTTGCCCTGCAGAGAAAACAGGTGCAAGTATTTTATAATGTCTGTAACCGTCAGAGTTGGGAATGAGAAATGTCACAATAAATAGAATTACAATAAATCTATGAAACTACAAAAGCATGTTTCAGGGTATGAAGCAATTAGAAATCCAGATAGTTTTGGATAGAATAAAGATGGCGCATTGCCAGGAAACCTCGCTTAAGTATCTGAGAGATCTGATCTGTAAATGAAAGCTGAAAAGCAATAATGACGCCACACTGGTTAACCGAAAACAATATCAAACATTATTGAAAATAGCAAAAAGGTTATTAGAAATAAGGGACTTCTTTTTTTTTACATTTATATTACACACTATCGCAAGCAAATTCTGATTCAATGTAGCTTACATTTGAAAATACAGTGAGATCCAGCTCCATGATTGAAACAGTTATAAAATGCTGTATCGCTGGTATTACATGCCTAACAGGCTAGCAAAAATGTATGGTTGGGGGACTGGTCAGTGCTGGAGGGGGTGTACAGAGGTGGGTGATATGTTTCATATATGGTGGGCATGTCCCAAGATTCAGGGTTATTGGTTAGAATTATTAGATATACTCACTCAAGTCACAGGAGTGCGCTACCCCACTAAAGCTGAGACCTGCCTTTTGAACTTTCTCCCTGTCCAGCCGACAGTGCACCACCTTGCTTCGGTGTGGCTGGTGGCGGGAAAAAATCACGCTGACATCGGCGTGGAGGAGCCCCCTTCTGCCACCAGTAGTAAAGGTCATTTATAAAATGAACTATTTATATCAAATGTCTAAAATGACTGCTATCCGAGCTGGACACATTACACAATTTTATAGACAATGGGAAAAGTATGTGGCATGGAGATCTCAAGATGGGATTGATCTGGACGCCCCCAAGTTGATCGTTCCACCGATGTGACTGATATATTTAGGGACCCATGAACAACGGTGATCAGCTGGATTACGAGACTTGTTAGCAGGGTAGGGAAGGGGGGTGAGGGGGGACTTAGGGACATTTGTTAATATTCAATTCTTGCTGTCATTGTATGCTGTATGATTGTTATTTGAACTTAAAACTTTAATAAAAATAATTGGAAAATACAGTGAGACAGAATAATAGAATTCAGTTATATCATGGGAGCAAGTAGATGGATATGTCTGAAACATTTAACAAAGTTGAGATTCGCATATATACCCAACTGGGTATTTAAAATATAATATACCACTACAATCCATAAAACAAAAGGAGGAAGTTCCCACATGTCATCTTTTTTTCTTTTGATGTAGGCACAGGAAAAAAATAGAGAAGATTTTAAATGCTCCCAGGTTTCAACCTAATTAATGTTTAATGTGGGATATAAATGCCATAAATAAATAGATAGATGCCATAGCTCCCCCGGACCGGCGTACCTCAACGATAAGTGGTCCTATTGATACCTTTTTGCGGGGACTCCAGGTTCCAGAAGGGTCGGTAAGCGGCGGATTGGCGGTGCCTGGGGTAGCTGGAGAGCCTGGGACGCTGCCCCTGCTGGATGTGACACTCAGCCCCGACCGGCGAACTCCGCCCCCGCAACCCCTGAGCGTTCCCCCTCCATTGATGGCGTGTTCCCCGCAGCTTCTGGAAAGTGCTACGAGGGAATCGACGGGAGCTGGAATTTCGACCCTGGAGAGTGGAAGAATACAAGGTGGGACTTCCCCTCTGTCCGCTCAGGAGTTTTCACCTCAGCTTGTGGGAGGAACAAAGGCAACTGTGAACTCGGGAGCAGAAGGAATTCAATCCAACGATACACAAGTTCAAGGTACTTTGAATTTTCTTGAAGAGAAACCTACTGACATTACCTTAGAAAGCCTTTGGGCTTTAATTGCAAACTTGGGGAAAGTGTTATGCCCACAAATACAGCTCATTGAAACTCGGGTTAAACAATTAGAAGATACTGTTGTGGCTGCAGAGTCAGAAAGGAAGGACATGATTTCTAAGACTAAGGCCCAGATGCACAAAACCTAACGAGCCCACAACTTGCGTTTTAAACTGGTTCCAGCCAGTTTAAAACGCAAGTAGTTCACCCCGGGCATACACTAAGGGCATTTTCCCTGCCACGGTAGCAGGCAACGAAAACGGAATGCAAATGATTGAAAAGCTATTATAATGAGCTGCAGTACCGTTGCAGCCCATTTTAATCAGATGCACTACCGTTTTTCCGATTCCCTTACCATAGGAACCCTAACGAGATGTCTGACCTCTTGTTAGGGCTCCTGTGAGGGAATCGGAAAGGAAAAGGGCCCCCAAAAAAGGTAAAAAAAAAAGCAGGGAGCGCATGTGAGGGGCGTCCTTTAAGGACGTACTCTCTCTGCGCTTGTGAGAGACGTTTTTTTTTTTTCGCAGTTTTTTGCTCTGCCGGCGCTCGTGTTTTTTTCCCCCCTTCTATTTAGTCTTCGCCGCGCCACTTACCCCTCCACAGCGAAATTTTTCTATTTTCCTGGTTGCCGGAGAATCGGGACGTCCCTTTAGATTAGGCTACTCTTCCTGGTCTCTTCAGCCAATCAGAGCGCGTTTCGCTGACAACAGCCAGCTAAGCCCGCTTTGATTGGCTGAAGAGACCAGGAAGAGGAGCCTAATCTAAAGGGATGTCCCGATTCTCCGACTCAGGTACCGAAGGACTAGAGAATGCAAGTGAGCTACAACGAGTAGCTCATTTGCATTCCCTATCGTTGATGCATTCCCGTTCCCTACCGATTCGCTATGGAATCGGTAGGGAACGGGAATTACCAATGTCTTTAATGCATCTGGGCCTAAATCTTTATCTGAGAAATTCGAGAAAGCTCAAGACTTGCAAATAGTTACTATTAAAGATGTAACAAATATGAGAAGAAAAATTGAAAACTTGGAGAATGCTCAGAGATCTAACAACTTAAGATTTTTAAATTTTCCGAGAACTATAACAACTACTCCAAGAGAAATGTTAAATAGATATTTAAAAGAAATATTAGGATTCTCAGATAATACCTTTCCTCCTGTTGTACAATCTTACTACTTACCGACTAAAATGGTGGATACCTCTTTACAACAACCTGAGCAACTTCATGATGTCTCTGCAGTGTTAGAAACCCCAACAGAGGACCTAGTAACTGCTTCAACCCTGTTAGTTACTTTAGCTCTATCTTTGGATAAAGTTTTAATAATTTTTAGAAGCAGAGACAATGACTTCCTGGGTTTCAAAGTACAAATATTCCCGGATGTGTCTAAAGATACCCAAAAAAGACGCAGACAATTTCTTGTGTTAAAACCAGAGGTTCTCCGTATGGGAGCCACTTTTCTCCTACGATATCCTTGCAAGTGTATTGTAAACTATCAGTCAGCTAAATATGTTTTTTTTTTTTTAATTCCTTGCAGCTTTCCAAGTTTATAGTAGCCAGAAGTTCTCAACAGTAAAGCTTTGAATGTATATGAGAACCATAGAAAACCGGTTTATAATTTCTTGTAAAAAATTTTTTAGTTAATTCTCCTTAATTGTTAATCTTGGATCCCATTTGTGGACTGGAAGTACTAACTCAATTAATATTCATATGTTTATATTTCTTCATTAGTAATTTCTGAGGAATGTACTTTTTCTTTTTCAAATATGGTGTTTATGATATTTGAAATTAATAAATATATTAAACATAAATAGAAACTCTGAAGCACCTGATTCCTTTACTACTACTACTTATCATTTCTGTAGCGCTACAAGGCATACGCAGCACTGTACACCATATACAAAGACAGTCCCTGCTCACAGAGCTTACAATCTAGATAAGACAGTACACAGACAGGTGTCCCTTTAACCAGATCCTCCAAAAGACACACTGATTATGACATAACTACTCTACCTATAAAAAGTTAATCCTGTTATTATACTTTATGTACATCCATATGCACAAGCCAGCATGTTTGAAAATCTAAGTGAGATTAAATAAAAATTCCACCACCAATAAAGAAGAACAACAATGTAGATGCAGCAGCTCATAGGTTTGCTTGCTTTGTTTTGAGTGCACAGGGATCCGGATGCATGAGGAAGGGGAAACAGATAACCTTGTTTTTTTGTTGTTGTTTGTTTGTTTTGTTTAACATTACCCTCCTTCCCACCCACCCACCCACCTATTCCAGGCCTCCCCTCCAGTCCTGGGTGCTCTCCAGGCACATACCTTAAGTCACACTGGTGGTATAGTGGATTATTCGGGGCAGCTGCTGACCCTCTTGCTGGTGAATCTTCTTTAAAATGGCTGCCGAGACTTCCAGCGGAAGTCTTATGAGGCCACCGCTGGAAGTTGAGGCAGTCAATTTTAAAAAATAATGCAGCAGCAGGAGGGTCAGCGGCAGTGGGCAGTAAAGACTGGGGATCTTTCCTGCTCCGAAGAATCCACTAGACCACCAACAAGTTCCAGCATCATCATTCAGCAAGTAATAGAATCCAGTTCCAGCCTCACTTCATCCCCTTGCCCTGGTCTGCCTGTCAGGCCTGCCTGCAAAGGCTCTTTTCAGAGCCTACTGCCTAGTAGTTCCTGCATTCAGTTCAAGCAGCCCCAGCAAGTTCCAGCCTCAGCAAGTAACAGCATCCAGTTCCAGCCTCACTTCATCCCAGGTGTCCTATGGTAGGTGGTGGTGAGCCCTTAGGTTCCCTGAGGCCGGGTAAGACCTCCGAGGACCGCCGCGCACCCCAAATCTTCACCCGCGGCGACCGCCGTTCACCGGGGGTTGAGCCCCCAGCTGCAGGCGGCCAGCGGGACTGCTGGAACCGCGGGGTGACGGACGGCCTGGCTGGGAGTCAGCAACACAGTCTCTAAAGGGCCGCTAGCAAGGACGGCTAGCTGAAAGGAATACAGTCTCTGGAGTTGACTAGCAAGGATGGCTAGCTGAAAAGGATACAGTTCTCTGGAGTTGGCTAGCAAGGACGGCTAGCTGAAGAGGATACAATTCTCTGGAGTTGGCTAGCAAGGACGGCTAGCTGAAGAGGATACAGTTCTCTGGAGTTGGCTAGCAAGGACGGCTAGCTGAAGAAGAAACAGTCTCTGGAGTTGGCTAGCAAGGACGGCTAGCTGAAGAAGAAACAGTCTCTGGAGTTGGCTAGCAAGGACGGCTAGCTGAAGAGGATACAGTTCTCTGGAGTTGGCTAGCAAGGACGGCTAGCCGAAGAGGATACAGTTCTCTGGAGTTGGCTAGCAAGGACGGCTAGCTGAAGAGGAAACAGTCTCTGGAGTAGGCTAGCAAGGACGGCTAGCGGAAGAGGATACAGTTCTCTGGAGTTGGCTAGCAAGGACGGCTAGCTGAAGAGGATACAATTCTCTGGAGTTGGCTAGCAAGGACGGCTAGCTGAAGAGGATACAGTTCTCTGGAGTTGGCTAGCAAGGACGGCTAGCCGAAGAGGATACAGTTCTCTGGAGTTGGCTAGCAAGGACGGCTAGCCGAAGAGGATACAGTTCTCTGGAGTTGGCTAGCAAGGACGGCTAGCCGAAGAGGATACAGTTCTCTGGAGTTGGCTAGCAAGGACAGCTAGCTGAAGAGGATACAGTTCTCTGGAGTTGGCTAGCAAGGACGGCTAGCTGACGCGAAGACAGTCTCTGCCGTGGCTTCTGACGAACGAAACGGAAGCATCGATCCCCTTCCGTTTTGTCGTTTAAATCCCCCGCCCGCCGGCCCCTGGGATCAGCTGGAACCAATCCCTCCGGCCTAGACAGGCAAGGGAGGCTGGGATTGGCCAGCCCGCCCGGCGGGCGGGGTCTCTTTGTTCGTGCGCCAATCCGGCGCGAGGAGGCGGGGCTGGCTCGCTGGTCTGCTCCAGCGAGGGAGACAACGACGCCGGCGCCGCCATCTTAGCCGGCGTATCCCCTCCTCCGAGACCGGCGCTTGCTCCAGCGGATCGCCGGTCTCGGAGCGGCCCGCAGCAGCACCGGCCCCGTCGGCGGCTGGTCTTCGCCGCTCCGGATCCCGCGGCCTCCGTCGGTCTTCGCCCCCCGCTGGGGGCTTCCCGGTAAGGGCCCGGAACGGGACAGTATCCTCCCCGGATGCCCCCTTTTCTCTGGGCCCGGGTTTGGAAGGATACCGGGTGTGGAAGGCTTTGACCAATTTTGGAGCATGGACGTTCGCCGCGGGCTCCCATGAGTTGTCTTCGGGGCCAAAGTTCTTCCAGGACAATAAGTAATATAGCTTTCCTCGCTGTCTTTTTGCATCCAGGACTTCGTCCACTTCAAACTCTGGATCGGGATCCGCTTCTAGCTCTTCAGTCTCTTGCCGTTGCGGATGCCATTGAGACCCTCGAAAGGGCTTCAATAAGGAAATATGGAAGGCGTTATGGACCCGCAGAGTCCTAGGTAGCCGCAAGCGGTATGTCACCGCTCCCAATCGAGACTGGATTGCAAAGGGTCCAATATAGCGAGGTCCCAACCTCCGGGAGGGTACCCGAAGCCGGAGGTACTTCTTGCTTAACCATACCTTCTGCCCTGGTTGCAAGACCGGGGCGGTCCTCCGATGCCGATCCGCGAAGACCTTGTATTTGGTGGCTGCCTTCTGCAGTTGTTCTCGGGCCATTTCCCAGACTCTTTGCAGATCGGCCAGCGTCACCTTGACCATGGGGGTCGGAGATCCAGACGGGAAAGGGGCTGGAAGTCGAGGATGTCGTCCGTACACCAAGGAGAACGGAGAGTCTCCCGAGGCCGAGTGGACACTGTAATTATATGCAAACTCGGCCCAAGGGAGTAGGGAGGCCCAGTTATCTTGGCGTTTGTTGACGAATGCTCGTAGGAACCCCTTTAAGGTTTGGTTCGCCCTCTCGACCATGCCATTGGTTTGGGGGTGGTATGCTGATGAGAACTCGGTCTTCACCCCCAACGCTGTACACAAGGCCCTCCAGAAGCGTGAGGTGAACTGAGGCCCTCGGTCACTAATAATCCGAAGAGGTAGGCCATGGAGTCGAAAGATGTGTTGGATAAAGTGTTGAGCCAAAACGCCCGCCGAAGGGAGTCCTGGCAGGGGAACAAAATGGGCCATCCTGGAAAAACGGTCAATTACCACCCAAATCACCGTATGTCCCCGGGAACTGGGGAGGTCGGTGATAAAATCCATGGAAAGCTCCGTCCAGGGACCTGTCGGTACGGACAGGGGTTGTAGCTCCCCCACGGGGGCCCCGATCATCGGCTTGGTCCGGGCGCACACCGGACAGGTGGTAACAAACTGAAGGATGTCCTGCCTCATTTTAGGCCATTGATATTGTCGGGAAATGAGACGCAGAGTTTTTTGATACCCAAAATGTCCCGCCCATCTAGACGAGTGCCCCCATTGCATTACCTTTGCTCGCTCAGCAGCCGGCACTAGTTCTTTAGTAGGAGTAATCTCCCCCACGGCAGCGCTGAGGCATGCTGGATCCAACATGGAATGGGTCTCCTTTGTTTCCTCTGGAACCTGGAATGCTCTGGAGAGGGAGTCCGCCGGGGTATTTTGAGCAGCCGCTCGAAAAACCAGTTGAAAATGAAATCTGGCGAAAAACAACGACCACCGAGCTTGTCGGGGATTGAGTCATTGGGCTTCTTGCAGATACAGGAGATTCTTGTGGTCAGTGATCACCGTGAATCGATGTTCCGCTCCCTCCAGCAAATGTCTCCATTCCTGCAGAGCTAATTTTAATGCTAGTAGCTCTCGGTCCCCTACTGTATAGTTACACTCCGCCGGGGAGAATCTGCGAGAAAAGAAAGAGCACGTCTGGTGCCGGCCCTTGGAATTCACTTGTGAGAGGACCGCCCCGGCTCCCAACGCGGACGCGTCCACCTCCACAATAAAGGGTTTTTCTGGATCCGGGGCTAACAAAATGGACGCCGAGTTGAAGGCCTCCTTTACCTGGCGAAAGGCCTCCTGCGCCTCGGGCGGCCAGTCCCGGACTTTCGCATTTTTTCTAGTGAGCGCTGTCAAAGGCGCCGTCAGTTGTGAATACTGGGGAATAAACTGGCGATAGTAGTTCGCGAACCCCAAGAAACGTTGCAGTGCTTTCAATCCCAGTGGCTGTGGCCATTCTCGGATCGCCCGGAGTTTGTCCGGTTCCATCTGCAGCCCTCCGGGTAACAGAATATGTCCCAAAAAGGGTAATGACCTCTGGTGAAAAGCGCACTTGCTGAGCTTAGCAAACAAGCGGTGTTGTCGCAACCGCTGCAGTACTGCGCGAACATGACCCACATGTTCCGCGGGGTTTTGTGAAAACACCAAGATGTCGTCCAAATAAACAATCACCGTGGAGTTCAGCAAATCCTCGAGCACAAAATTAATAAGTCGCTGAAACACCGCAGGGGCATTACATAGGCCAAATGGCATCACCCGATACTCGAAATGTCCCTCGTGGGTGTTGAAAGCCGTCTTCCATTCGTCCCCTCGCCGGATTCGCACCAAATTGTAGGCCCCCCGTAAGTCCAACTTGGTAAATAGCTGGGCTCCTTGCAGTTTGTCAAAGAGTTCGGGAATAAGTGGTAGAGGAAACCGATCCTTCACCGTGATGGCATTTAAACCCCGATAATCAATGCAAGGCCTCAAGGAGCCATCCTTCTTCGTAACAAAAAAGAAGCCGGCCCCGACCGGGGACGTGGAGGGCCGGATAAAGCCTCTTCGCAAATTCTCCCGAATGTACTCCTGCATAGCTTTGGACTCCCCCCGTGACAGGGCATACAGTCGGCCCCGCGGGGGCATGGTATCTGCCATCAAGTTAATGGCACAGTCGAAAGATCGATGAGGCGGCAGAATCTCCGCCTCTACTGGACAAAACACATCTGAAAAGTCCCTATAGTCCATGGGCAGGGAGCCCAGCTCTATCCTCGCCCCCCCGGGCATACTATTAAGTGCCGGGCAGCCGCCCGTTCGGCCCTTACCACAGTTCTCCCGACAGGAACTACCCCAAGCTTGGATACTTCCCTCGATCCAATCAATCACAGGGCTATGCCTCCGGAGCCAGGGCAGCCCCAGGACCACCGGATGAATGGTACGGGATAGTACCAGGAATTGGACGTCTTCCCGGTGATCCTCCCCCACTTGCAATTCCAAAAAGGAGGAGATCTCCGTGACTGGCTGCGGTAATGTAGTTCCCTGGATGGAGGTTATTTGCAGCGCCGGCCGCCGCGGGAGCGTGGGCCAGCCCATCTGTTGTAGCAGTTCGTGCCCGATGAAATTGCCCCCTGACCCAGAGTCCACTAGGGCCCGGGTCTGGATCGCGGTCTCGTGCCACCGTAGTATAACTGGCAGGGTGATCAGGGAATCCGGTAGGGGAGCGGAATGCCCCAAGACCCCTCCCCTCAAGGTGCCTTGGGGGAGGCGTTTCCCGCCCGGGAGGGACAGGCTCGAATGAAATGTCCGGCCTCGCCACAATAGAGGCACAGTCCGTCCCATAAGCGTTTTTTCCTGTTGGAGGAGGCCAACCGTTGACGGCCCATCACCATTGGCTCCTCCCCATTCTCCTTAGGGTCCCGGTTCCCCGGGCGAGGAGACGGCCCCTTAGTAGTCCGGGACGTACCCCGTACCCACTTCTGCCGTTCCGCCCGAGCTCTCGCTGTCTCCTGGAACCGGGTATCTACTCGGATACAGAGCGAAATTAGGGTGTCCAGTTGGTTAGGGACCTCTCGTCCCGCCAATTCGTCCTTGATTCGTTCTTGTAACCCTTCCGTAAAGATGGCCATCAAGGACTCCGGGTTCCAACGGAGCTCCGTGGCTAAAGTCTGGAAGCGAATGGCATAATCGGCCACCGTTCCCTCCCCCTGATGGATTCGCAGCAGCTCCGACGCCACGGAAGATGGCCTCCCAGGAAGATCGAACACCATACGGAACCGGCGCTGAAATTCATTATAGTCATCCAAAATGGGGTCCTGTTGCTCGTTAAGTGGTGCCACCCAGGCCAGGGCCTTCCCTTCACAGAGGCCCATGATATACCCCACTTTACTTTGGTCCGTAGCAAATGTCTCCGGTTGCATCCGGAAGGCCAAGTTGCACTGGTTGAGGAACCCCCGGCACCCTCCGGGGGCCCCATTATATCGTGTCGGCTCAGGGAACCGAGGTCCCGTGCGGAACCCTCCCGATCGGGGAGCCGCTGCTGAAGCGTTGAAAGTTGCGAGCATACGTTCTGGAGCGCCCCCGACAGGGCGTTCAGCTGCTCCTGCTGTTGCTGAAGAACCTTGGCCAGGTCCCGTAGATCAGGCTGCGTAGGCGAGCTCATGGCTTCCGTTTCCTGTCCTGTGGTGGGTGGTGGTGAGCCCTTAGGTTCCCTGAGGCCGGGTAAGACCTCCGATGACCGCCGCACACCCCGAATCTTCACCCGCGGCGACCGCCGTTCACCGGGGGTTGAGCCCCCAGCTGCAGGCGGCCAGCGGGACTGCTGGAACCGCGGGGTGACGGACGGCCTGGCTGGGCGTCAGCAACACAGTCTCTAAAGGGCCGCTAGCAAGGACGGCTAGCTGAAAGGAATACAGTCTCTGGAGTTGACTAGCAAGGACGGCTAGCTGAAAAGGATACAGTTCTCTGGAGTTGGCTAGCAAGGACGGCTAGCTGAAGAGGATACAATTCTCTGGAGTTGGCTAGCAAGGACGGCTAGCTGAAGAGGATACAGTTCTCTGGAGTTGGCTAGCAAGGACGGCTAGCTGACGCGAAGACAGTCTCTGCCGTGGCTTCTGACGAACGAAACGGAAGCATCGATCCCCTTCCGTTTCGTCGTTTAAATCCCCCGCCCGCCGGCCCCTGGGATCAGCTGGAACCAATCCCTCCGGCCTAGACAGGCAAGGGAGGCTGGGATTGGCCAGCCTGCCCGGCGGGCGGGGTCTCTTTGTTCGTGCGCCAATCCGGCGCGAGGAGACGGGGCTGGCTCGCTGGTCTGCTCCAGCGAGGGAGACGACGACGCCGGCGCCGCCATCTTGGCCGGCGTATCCCCTCCTCCGAGACCGGCGCTTGCTCCAGTGGATCGCCGGTCTTGGAGCGGCCCGCGGCAGCGCCAGCCCCGTTGGCGGCTGGTCTTCGCCGCTCCGGATCCCGCGGCCTCCGTCGGTCTTCGCCCCCCGCTGGGGGCTTCCCGGTAGGGGCCCGGAACGGGACACCAGGCCCTGGTCAGTCAACCAGTCCTGCTCCCAAAGTCTCTTTTCAGAACTACCCCAAAGCCTGTTTTCAGAGCCTATAGCCTAGTAATTCCAGCACCCAATTCAAGCAGCCCCAGCAAGTTCCAGCCTCAGCAAGTAACAGCATCCAGTTCCAGCATCAGTAAGTAACTGCATGCAGTTCCAGCCTCACTTCATCCCCAGGCCCTGGTCCACCAGTCAGGCCTGCCCCCAAAGGCTCTTTTCAGAGCCGCCCAAAAGGCTCTTTTCAGAGCCTACTGCCTGGTAGTTCCAGCATCAGTATTCAGCAAGTAACAGCATCCAGTTCCAGCATTAGCAAACCAGCTTGGAGAACTTTAAAATAAAAGGAGACTCATGAAGTTTTGTTTCCCCCCCTCCAACAGAAAGGCCTCCCCCACTTTCTCCATTGTGTTTTCATTTACTACTTCTGCAGGCAATGATGATACTAGTTTCTCATCTATAAGTACTCAAAAGTATCTGTGCAACCAAGCTGATATTTGTCACAGAGGGCACTGGAAGAGAAAGGTTTGCCACTTGCATCCACGCAATGTTTCAAGAAAGAGATTCCCTTACGAACCCAATCCTAAAAAGATTGGCTAGCAAGACCTGACAGGAAGTCCTGATTACCCTGAAGCTGTAGCCATGCAGTCACTCTGCAATCTTTATTTTTGGCCTTGCAATGCCAGGACCAAACGTTTCTCAATGGTGCCACAAAACAGCTGGTTTTAACATGACGAGGTAGCTTATCCAGGGCAGCGTGAAGAACATAGCAGGCGTTAGTGGAGAGATGAGGGCTGCATCAAACAGTCTTTTTAACCGAATCTGTGATTTGTCTCAGATGTCAGGCCTTACAGTAAAGATCCAAGTCTGGGAGGCCCAATCCTAGAAGAGCATAGGTAAGTTGTTTGTGTAAAAATCAAGCTTTCCTTTCCACAAAAAGCCCTGCACTTTTCACTGCAAGGAAAGTCTACCCACCCTATATAATAGTAAGGGTATAGTTTGTGAAATATATATAGCCATTTTGGCAAGTTGACCAACTGGAATAATGTTAGGTGTCCCATCATGGATAAAGGTGAATTGATCCAACTATTAAGGAGAGTCTTTGTGAAAGTCAACAAGTTCCTGCCTCTTGGAGCATGGTCTTATTACTCCTCTCCTAAAAAATCTCACTCTGGACCCATCTGGCCCAGCCAACTACCAGCAAATTTCAAATCTTCTGTTTCTCTCACAAATCTTGGAAAAGGTCGTCCATCATCACCTTGCTGAATTCCTCAAAACCTCTCTTGCCCTTTATCCATATCAAGCCAGCTTCTGTAAAGGTCATAGCACAGAGACCCTTCTTACAGCTCTCCATGATTCTATTAAAACATATTTAGACCAGCATTTTTCAGTTGTGGTAGTTTCCCTGGACTTATCTTCTGCTTTTGATCTGGTCAACCATGAACTCCTTTTATTATGTCTCCACTCTATTGGCACTCTGCTTCAATGGTTTCGTAGTTATGATCGTACCTACCAGGTTGCTCATTAGCATATCCAGTCTCGTACCTTCTCTGTCAAATCTGGTGTCCCTCAGGGTTCTATCCTTGTCCCAACTCTCTTCAATATTTTTGTTGCACCACTCCTCACTGTTATCCAGTCCAATCACTACCTACTTTCTGCTACACTGATTACATCCAAATTTTCTATCATATTCCCCCTTCACAGTCTAATTTATCCAAACTCAACTTCTGTCTTTCAAAAGTTTCTACCTGGCTTCAGGATCACCGTCTCTTTCTTAACTCCCAGAAATGTGAAGCTATTCACTTCCCCAATCCATGCTCTTCTACCCTTTTTTGCCCCATTCTTGATCAGTGTTCCTTAACATTTCAAGACAGTCAAAAATTTGGAGTATTTTTCGATAGCCAGCTCACTTTCAAATCTCAGATCAACGCTGTCAGGCTCGCCCAGTGGAGATGTGAGCCCTTGTGCCCGATGGAGGAGGATTCCTCATCGGGCTGTCAGCCAACCCCGAGTTCCCCCTGTGCTCCCCTCCGTTCCCCAGGGGTTGAGCCCCCAGGTGCAGGAAGCAAACAGCAGAGAGAACTGAGTCCAGAACAAAGTCCACGGGGCATGGCCAAACAATGAGCAAAAGCAGGACCAGGAGCAAACAGTGGTCGATGCCAGGCAGCAAGCAGTAGCAGATCCAGGACCAGGCAAAGATCAATACCAGGCAGCAAACAGTAGCAAGTCCAGAATCAGGCAGGGGTCAATACCAGGCAGCAAACAGTAGCAAGTCCAGAATCAGGCAGAGGTCAGTACCAGGCAGCAAACAGTAGCAAGTCCAGGATCAGGCAGAGGTCAATACCAGGCAGCAAACAGTAGCAAATCCAGAATCAGGCAGAGGTCAGTACCAGGCAGCAAACAGTAGCAAGTCCAGAATCAGGCAGTGGTCAATACCAGACAGCAAACAGTAGCAAGTCCAGGATCAGGCAGAGGTCAATACCAGGCAGCAAATAGTAGCAAAACCAGAAGCACTACAACTACCCAGGAAACTGAATAGAAGCCAAAGCGTGGAAGGACTGGAGGCAGGGCTTTAAATAGGACAGGAATTAAGCCCAAACATGCACAGCTGTCTTGAAGATGGCTGCCCCCACCGGAGATGCCCTCAAGCCCAAATATGGGCTTCCTTCCTGAGGCTGCCCAGCTCCAAGATGGTCACCCCATCCCAAGGCGCCCACCTCTGAGATGGCCGCCCTATCCTGGAGATGCCCAAATCCAAGATGGCCGCCATATCCTCAGATGCCCATACCTTGCGTAAACAGGGAACATGACAAACGCCGTTGTTAAAGCTTCTTTCTTTTAGCTTTATTGTATAAGTCCTGTTCACTGGTGGCGTAGCCAGAACCAGTATTTTGGATGGACCCAGAACTAACTTAGATGGGCCCTTCCACGGCACGGTATGGCACTCCACAGTGTCGTCGTCCCCCCCCAGAGATATTATAAAAAATTGTTTGCCCTGCAACCAATCTCATAGATGTCTCAACAGGCAGGCCTGATTATACAGCTTCATATTTGGTATTCCAAAACTTCCCTGTTGCCAACTGCCCTGTAAGTATGCACATTTCAATTTGGAAGTTTTCCCTCCTCAACAATATCTCAGAGGAATATGCTGTAGAGCTACCAAATCCATCTATGAAGCAGTCTGACTGGCAAGTTTTGCAACATGTAAAACCAGCAATGAAACACCATTGTTCAATAAAGACATATCCTCCCAACAAAGATAATGGAAGATTACTCCAGTTTTCCAGTTGTCTCCTGGTTTCATCCAATAATTTATCAACGTTTAATCTATATAAATGGGGGATATCCATAGTCAAAATTATCCCAACATACTGAAAAAAAAAAAAAAAACAATTAACCCATTTTAACGGAAATGTGTCACCCCAATGCTTCCACAGTGAATCTGAGCCCACTAAAGCTTCAGACATAGATAAATTTAATTTAAATCCAGAAAAATTCCCATATTCTCTAAAGCTCTCTAAGAGGTTTGGGAAAGAAACCTGGGACTCCATTAGATGAACTAAAAGGTTATGAACACAGCACTGACTGTCTTTTGTTGTCTTTGATACATGCTATTTCAGTCATGGGAGATAAGGGTTATGACGTTCTTTGGAATCAGTCGGTTCTAAGTGTAGCATTGGATACTGTTTCTCATTCTCAATTTGCTATACAAAAAAGGGAATTTGTACTACACTTTTACAATGGTTTCAGTTTTATTTTTTAAATCAGGTACAGATTGTGCGATGGAATGATGAGTTTTCTCCTTCAAGGGAACTGGTAAGAGGAATACCACAGGGTTCACTTCTTCTTCCATGCTTTTCAACTTTTGCCTTGTTCCACAGGTCGAGCTGCTTGAAAGCTGGGGATGTATCTTTAATGTCTTCACAGATTATATTCAAATACTTGTTTTTATGCAACACCATCAATCTTTGGTGATGACTGATTTGAATTGTAAATTAGATCTGTTGTGCTATGTGTTACGTGCTAATATTCACCAGATATAACTGGCTATTCCACGCTGAATATTATCGCTTAGCTGGCTAAGTGCTATTTAAATGGCCAGGAGCCATTCCTGGCAGATTAAATACGCTGAATATCATCTGGAGAGCCTTTAGTTGTGTTGGACCATCTTTATGGAACTTTATACCCACTACTGTTAATAATTTATCCAGTTATTTTTGATTCTGTACATTTTTGAAAACCTGGATTTTTAAAAATGCTTTAAAAGATTTCTGAGTGGGAGGGATGGACCAAAGCGCTGGGTACCAGTACATACATGCATCTGAGGTCACATCTAATGTATGGGGATTGGTGAAGATTTTGATGGGAATTATAGTTATGTTAAATGCTCGTAATGAGAGGTTTGAGAACATCACTGGAAGAGGAGGGAGGGTAGGGGGGAGAGGGTAAAAAAGGAAAAAATGTTAGACTATGATAATGAACACAGATGATAATTGCCTTTGTTTTATTGTAGGCTTATTTGTAATAGCTGTATTTCTGTACTGGTTTTCAATAAAAAATGTTGAAACATAAAAGATTTCTGAGTTTTGTAATATCTTGAAGATTTGAATCAAGTGTTTTATTATAATTTAGAGTTTATGTAGATATATTTTTATTGTTTTATAGATTATGAAACAATTCACTGGAGAAATCCACCACAGGTAGTGGCAATCGTTACTTCATCTAGAGGTTTTGACCGAAACTGAACCAGCAATCAAATCTGCAGTGCGGTTTCAGCTGAAACGGAAACAAAAAATGGACTCCTCACTCACTCTCGGTGGCCCCCACCTCTCTACGATCACTCATGAGGCTTCCACTGGAGGTCCTGGCATCCATTTTGAGACTGGAAACAGAATAAGCAGAAGCAACTGGAGATTGCTCCTGCTTATGCTGCTTTCAATCCCGAGATGACCGATGGAACCTCCTATGGTAGTCTCAAGAGACTGCCACAGGACATCCCAGCAGCCATTTTTGCTGCTGAACCCGCAAGGGCAACAGCAATAGACGATCACTCTTGCCCTGAAGACCCTCTAGACTACCAGCAGGTTTAAAGGTAGGCCCAGAGAGGGCCTTTGGGTGGTGGGAGAGTGGGGGGCATCAGGCTGAGATTATCATGGGGGGAGGGGAGGTATGGGGCACAGAGTGATGGCAGGGGCGGGGGGGGGGGGAGGTGGATTCAGTTTACATTTTCAGATGAAACCTGAACCCAGATTTTGGGTTGGTTTCCGTACCAAAACTTAAACCAAAATTCGGTCAGACTGTAACTTTGAGTAAGTAGATATCAATTAATTAGCAGATTAATGATAGGGTAATTAGCAGAGTAATGATAGGGGGAACTGGGCGCAGAGCTGTCAGCATCCTCCTTTCTCCATGGCACCACGTGACCTCTGCACCCCCTTTCAGTTTGAGCCTCTTTCAATTTCAGCTTCCTAGCATTAGCCCCTTCCAATCCTAGCCTTCTCCTGCCCCCTAGCCCCTTTCAATCCCAGCCTTCCCCAGTCCCCTAGCATTAGCCTCCTTCCAGTTTGAGCCCCCCCCCCAGCATTAGACACTTCCAATCCCTGCCCCTTAGCATTAGCTCTCTTCCTGTTTGACCCCCCCCCCCCCACACACACACACATACACACCATTAGCTCCTTCTAGCAAGCTCCCCCTCCCCCAAAACATCAACCCTCTTCTAGACAGCTCTCCCTCAAAAACACCAGCTCCCTTCCAGCCAGCTCCATTCACCTTCATCCAGAGATACCAAGTTACCCAGTTCCAGGCTGGAGATTTTTGGCCAGTCCTGGTTTTGAACTTACATCCCAAAGCAGTGTGGGATTTGTAGTGCCTGATCTTGTCCATTGAAATCAGTTTTGCAAGTCTCATAGTGCACCAGGATGGGGTGGTCAGATGTCCAGGACTGTCCCAAAATCTCAAACCTGAAACTGGGTAACTTGGCATCTCTGCTATGCGCTGTTCTCTGCGCTGCCACTGCACTACTGCAGGTTTACATGAGAAATACCTATTCTTGTGTTTAAACCTATGGTGGTGCCAGCAGCACTGCAGGAAATAGAGCACAACAACAAGAGAAAAGCCAACACATTCTTACCAATGTAAAGTGTAAGCTAATGAAGCAGGCTTTTGATGCCCTTGAGCTTTGGCTCCCAACAGAGGAAAATTTTTAGGCCGCCTAACCCACCCCACAATAACTAACTGGTATGGTGTAATGTTGTGCAAGAATGACTAAGAAAGATAGGAAGAAAAACTGGTAAAAACAGTCAAGCAATGCTCCTGACAAATAACACCCAAAACATACTGATTAGTGCACAGTCATGCCATGACAGTGTCCCCTTAATTATAAAATGTGAGATAAGGCATTAATATGCCGTTCCAAGATATATAGGATAATAAATAATTATTTGTTACATTTAATTAAAGAAAAAGGGAAGTTATTTACATTTTTTCAGTGAAAGTGTAGCAGTTTATTACAAAAGGGAAAATGTCAAGGTGAGTTCATACATATTAGAAAACGTTATATAGAGAGTGATGCAAAGCACAGATCAATCCACCCATGGTGCTTGTTTTCCCCAAACCCTTAGTTGTCATCCTTGGTCTGGGCTTTCAGGGCTGGGTGCACAACACCGTTATGTCTGACATGACAGGAAGGAATTTAATTTGAGTATATGCATAATGATATGATGATTATTTGGGAACAGTGACAGAAAGAGAAAAATTGGGTGCCAAATTCCAAAAACAGTTTATCAATAGAAATCAAACAAAATAAAACATGGAAAAGAAAATAAGATGATACCTTTTTTATTGGACATAACTTAATACATTTCTTGATTAGCTTTCGAAGGTTGCCCTTCTTCGTCAGATCGGAAATAAGCAAATGTGCTAGCTGACAGTGTATATAAGTGAGAAACATTCAAGCATTGCTATGACAGTCTGACAGGGTGGGAGGATGGGGGTGGGTAGGAAGTATGCATGGGGACATCAAAGTATACCATTGGTATTCTAACAGGGTGGGTGTGGACAGGTGAGGGGAGGGTGATCAACAGAGACATACAGCTTTATGGTTTATAATGGGCTAGGAACCCCAGGTCCTTGTTAAGTCCTTTCTGTTGGGTGTTAAAATATTCAATCATTCTGACTTCAAAGGTCTTACGTTCTTGTATGGTTTTAAAGTTACCTTTGAGGATTCTCACTGTGAAGTCACTGGTGCAGTGTCCTGGTCTTGTAAAATGTTGCCCAACAGGCGTGGGAACCCTGCTGGCACCAGCATTGTTTATATGATGTCTATGTAAATTGAATCTTGTCTTAAGCATCTGGCCTGTTTCTCCAATATAGCATCCTTCATTACATTTTTTACACTGAATGATATATACCACATTGGAAGATGAGCAAGTACAATACCCACATTGTGCCAGCCTTTACTAGCAGAGTGACCCTCACACCCACAAACAAAATCATTAAGGGTATGTGTCTACCACCCTACTTAATAAGGATATGGTGACACTATAGGACAGATACTCACTTCTGTGGCCCCACATAGCATGGCAGATTTACTAGTGGAGTGACTCCCACACTTACAGACAGAATCAGTGTCCTCTGCCCTCCCATCCCCTTCCCCTGTCCTGTCTCTGCCAGTCCTATGCTCATTTTAGTTTACTCAGTCAAATCTCTCACTATGGACTTAGGCCCTGATGTGATAAAGCTGTGCTATCCTTTAACATTGCAGTTTACTCCTGATTTTCCCATACTAATCTTAAAAATCAGTACAAGAGTGGGAAAATCAGAAGTAGAACCACTGCACTGAAGAGTAGTGCAGTGGTTATGCAAAAGCCTGAAATGTAATTCCTATGTAAAACTCATAATAAATGTTACCATGTTTTGTTTTTTACCTGTCTTATTACACTGAATCTTTATTCGCGGTCAGGACTGGAGTAAAGATGGAGCAGGAGAGCAAAACCGTAATCTGAAGTGGTGTGGCATTTGAACCTGTTCACCAATAGTCCCTAGTGGCCTGTGTGGACCCCTAGATCCTCCCCAGGCCTCCACACCTTAACTCTATAACAAATGTTCCTGGAGACTCAAGTGGGTCATTGGTCCTCCCACCCTTACTTCTAATCCCACAAAAGAAATAAAACAAAACAGAGAAAAGAAAATAAGATGATATATTTTTTTATTGGACTAACAATACATTTTTTATTAGCTTTCAAAGGTAACCCTTCTTCTTCAGATCAGAAATAAGCAAATATTGGCAAACATCAGTATATATAAGTGAAACACAAAGGCATTTCAAGGCTCCCCCTGTTTCTCACCTAACCCACCCACCTTCTTCTTCCTGTGAGACTGTCATTGAAATGCCTTTGTGTGTCCTATAAGACATCCCTCAAGGCCCAAGCTGGGGGCCCCTGGAATCTCCACATTATAGTGGGCCCCAGTGGCGTACCAAGGGGGGGGGGGGCAGTCCGCCCCGGGTGCACGCCGCTGGGGGGGTGCCACGCGCCTGTCGGCTCTTCGTTTTCATGCTCCCTTTGCCCCAGAACAGGTTACTTCCTGTTCTGGGGCAGAGGGAGCATAAAAACGAAGAGCCGGCAGGCGCACGGCACCCTCCCCCCCCAGCGGCGTGCACCCGGGGGGGGGGTTCTTTTGCCGGGGGATCAGGGGTTCTTTAGCCGGGGGGGGCGTCGCGCTGTTCCGGGGAGGCACTGCACCCGGGCAGGGCCGGTCTTGGCAAGTGCGGGGCCCTATGCAGACCAATTTGGTGGGGCCCCATCCTAGCCCCGCCCCACTGTAGCCCCGCCCCACTGTAGCCCCGCCCCACTGTAGCCCCGCCCCCGCCCTAGCTCCGCCCCATTGATACGATTATTCCATTTTTAGAACATTTTATAATGAAATTTCAAATAACGACAAATGAAGCTAAACTTGTACAAAAAAACTGATTGAAATAATAAGCTCAATGCTATCATGAAACCTCCCCTCCCCAGAAATTATTCAGTTCAAGTCCACTACAATTAGTAGTTCCAATTCTCATAACAAAGGAGAATAAAGGAAAAATATTAAGAAAAGATTCAGTACTTTCAAATTCCCCTATTACTCTGTAACCCATATATGCAATAAAATAAAAATGAAATGAAAAGATATACAATAAAATTAAGTGATGTGTAAAATATAATGTACAATATAAAAACATATAGACCACCAAGGTATTAAAATTGTTTTAAAATATATACCACAACTCTCTGACTCAAGAAGACTCCGACTCTGTCTGTCATTCATAATTGTCTGACAACACACAGAAAAAAAATAAGTAAAAATAAAATAGACACAATTAATACCTTATACACCAATATACCAGCCATACGGAAAATGCAGACCGTCAACAATATGAAGCTAGCAAGGGATCATAATACCACAATTCTCATGTAGAGCCACAAATCACCCTTTTAGAGGTAGTGTGTCATGATTTAGGCTCTACACCCTTTCTGATGTTTGGTGCCACCTTAGTAAGGCCAACACACTATCTCTCCACTGCAAAACACTGTACACAAACTTGTGCAAAAACACACTCATAACCTTAACAAACCATAAACAGCACTAATTCCAAGGACAGGACGAGCTACAACCTTATGCGTGGCGTGGAAAGGCAACTGTAATTACACCGGGCTCTAAAACACCAGTGCACAACCTAGTGAAAAAAAACAAACAAAAAGGGCTGCAAACTATACGCTAGCAGAATACTGTACCTTCCTTGATCACACCTGAAAAATACATGAAGGCAAAATACTGAACTGGAAAGTTACCTCAAGAAGTCAGACTCAGCATGCAGCAATACTACAAAAATTGAAACTTACTTGAAAAATATCACAGATGCACATTTCCAAAAACTATTCAAATTACAGCCCACCAGATAGAACAAATGTGGGGACTAAACTTCCATCCAATATCCTATTAGTGTCCCAAACATATATATTCACTGCAGGGTTTACAAATTTTTATAGTCATCCACGATTTACTCCAAATTATTTTCGGGGTTCATCAGATCTAACTGCCTCTCACATCCATCTGAACAGTTATGTTCTTTGCGTCACAAGCGCAATGGTGTGGTACAAATCCTCATTGAATCCCCTTCTTATCATTCATATCACACTGTTTAATTTCCAAGTCGTATAATTTATGTAATCCAGCAAAACTGTTTTTAATAATAAAATATGCCCAACATATCTCAGTGCATAAAATTATCTTTAAATGACGGCTGCTTGTAAACGCTAGGGAACCCCCACCATTTCCAAAAACTGACATATTCCAATTAATAAATCCTGAATAAAATAGTTTTTTTCTACCTTTGCCTGTAACTTCGTTTTTCTGATCATGCTGGCTCAGTATCCGATTGTGCTGCTATCTGTCCTCTTAACTCCGTTTCCAGGGCTTCCTTTCCATTTATTTCTTTACTTTCCGCCTTTCTTCTTCATTTCTTGCCCTACATCCGTAAGTAAAAGCTGGGTCCTCTGCAGACTTGACTGTCCAGTGGATCCAGCTTCTGCCTATTTTCTATATCCATGTGCACTTTTTCTCCTCTCTTCCTTTTCCCTCACCTCATCGCCTTCCTCACTCTTCCCTGGCCTCCATCCATGACCAGCATTTCTTCTCTCTCCTCCATGCACCCATGTCCAGCAACCCTCCTATCCCCCCTGCCATCCATCTATGTCCAGCAACCCCCTGTCCCCTCTGCCATCCATCTATGTCCAGAAACCCCCCCTCCCCTGCCATCCACCCATGTCCAGCGACCCTCCTGTCCTCCCTGCCCGCCCCTGCCATCCACCTATGTCCAGAAATCCCCCTCCCCTGCCATCCACCCATGTCCAGCGACCCTGCTGTCCCCCCTGCCATCCATCTATGTCCAGCAACCCCCCCCATCCCCTCTGCCATCCATCTATGTCCAGAAACCCCCCTCCCCTGCCATCCACCCATGTCCAGCGACCCTCCTGTCCCCCCTGCCCTCCCCTGCCAACTGCCATCCACCTATGTCCAAACCCCTCTCCCCTACCATCCACCCATGTCCAGTGACCCTCCTGTCCTCCCTGCCCGCCCCTGCCATCCACCTATGTCCAGAAACCCCCCTCCCCTCCATGCACCCATGTCCAGCGACCCTCCTGTCCCCCCTGCCATCCACATATGTCCAGAAACCCCCCCCCCGCCATCCACCCATGTCCAGCGACCCTCCTGTCCCCCCTGCCTTTCCCTGCCAACTGCCATCCACCTATGTCCAACCCCCCCCCTCCCCGGCCATCCACCCATGTCCAGTGACCCTCCTGTCCTCCCTGCCCGCCCCTGCCATCCACCTATGTCCAAAACCCCCCGCCCCTCCATCCAACCATGTCCAGTGACCCTCCTGTCCCCCCTGCCATCCACCTATGTCCAGAAACCCCCCTCCCCTGCCATCCACCCATGTCCAGCGACCCTCTTGTCCCCACTGCCAACTGCCATCCACCTATGTCCAAACCCCCGCTCCCCTGCCATCCACCCATGTCCAGTGACCCTCCTGTCCTCCCTGCCCGCCCCTGCCATCCACCTATGTCCAGAAACCCCCCTCCCCTGCCATCCACCCATGTCCAGCGACCCTCCTGTCCTCCCTGCCCTCCCCTGCCAACTGCCATCCACCTATGTCCACCCCCCCTCCCCTGCCATCTACCCATGTCCAGTAACCCCCCCCATCCCCCATGCCCTCCACCCTTGTCCAGCACGTGACTCTCCTCATTTCCCTGCTGCCCCTCCAGGCACCAGAGCCCCCCTCCCCTCCCCCCCCCTCCCCGACCCGCCAAACGACCCTCTTCTGCCACCCGACCCGGCCGGCACCTCACCTGACCCAACATTTAAAAAAAAAATCTTCAAGCGGCGATGCCTGCGTCTGACTAGAAGAAGAAAAACCGCTTCGCGGTTCGTCCATTGGCCGGCCTTCCCTCATGTCCCACCCTTGCGGAAGTTACATCAGAGGGCGGGACATGAGGGAAGGCCGGCCAATGGACGAACCGCGAAGCGGTTTTTCTTATTCTAGTCAGACGCAGGCATCGCCGCTTGAAGATTTTTTTCAAAATGTTGGGTCAGGTGAGGTGCCGGCCGGGTCGGGTGGCAGAAGAGGGTCGTTTGGCGGGTCGGGGAGAGGGGGCTCGGACGGGAGGGGGGCTCAGGTGCCTGGAGGGAGGGGAAGCAGAGGAACGCGGAGAGTCCCATCGTTTGACAAGGGTGGAGGGCGAACAGCGGCAGTCCGGCGGCGAGGCAGAGCTGAGGCGCGCCGCGCGGGGCCCCCTTAGGCACGGGGCCCTATGCGGCCGCCTCGGTCGCCTCTGCCTAAGACCGGCCCTGCACCCGGGGGGCGGGACGCATCGGCGATCCGCCCCAGGTGTCAGCCCCCCTAGGAACGCCACTGGTGGGCCCACAACCTCCCTTGTGGAAACTCCACCTATGTGTACACTTTCCCTTCCCCCCGGGCACCCCCAAAGTATGGCCATGAGTCATGGGGTGATGTTCAGCCACTGCCATCAGTGAAGGCCCTAAAAGAGCTAGCATAAGTACCCCACAGATACAGTAGATGCCCCCAAACCTAGGTTTCCTACCTTGACGTCTGTAAACTGCCTTTCTCCTGGGGGTCCCAGCAGAGGTGGCCAGAAGGATGGGCGGCTCTGACAGAGTCCCCTGCCATCTCCCAGCCAGCTATAGGATGCATAGGCATAGGAACGAATACATACCCATATCCCTGACAAAAATGGTAACGATAGCCCTATCTGTGCAACAGCGCAGTGCCATACCTACCTCCCAGCCAGTGCCTGCTCACTCAGGGCCCTCCAGCAGGGCCAGAACCTATCCTGCATTCCTATAGCCAGACCACCCTCTTGGGGAACAAACAGCTCTGATATCATTGCCTCCTGGGTTCCCTACTATGTAATCTTTTTGGTGCCACAACTCAGACATGTCCCCCAGGTAACAACTGCCCTCAGTTGTCCCTGTCCCTGCCTCCAGATAGCCAGCTGATATCCTAATGCAAGCCATGTAGGATGTATTGATCTAAAAAAACTTTTACACACACAGAGCATCCTCCATCTGCCGAATGGCCCGCCCTGGATCAGGCCGCTCAGGACCAAGGCACCCCCAACAGAGCATGGGAGGAATTGGAAATGGACCCTGGGCCCTGGGAGGTCACACTTACCCCACAACAGGCCCACAACCCAACACATCCAGAGGCCAAGGAGGGGGAGGACCCCTGGAGGGACATGCCCCCACTAGAGGGAGAAGAAGGGGCACTGGAACAGCTCCCCCTAGCAGCTACACTGGAAGGCACAGCAGCTGAGGGCTACCCTGAAATGGCTGCCATGCCTGCTGATGGGCCCACGCAAACTGACATCCTAGTCCAGCTCCTACTGTAAGTCTCAGCTATGCACACAGACTTGTAGCAGGAGCTTGTGGCCCAATGAGAAATAATGGAGCTGATTGTGGTGCTCAGGATGCTCCATGACGAGCAGCTACAGCCTCAAAGAGGCTAGCACCACTGTACATACTAGGTTTAGTATTTTAGTGTTACAAATACAATGTTGTTTGCATACAAAGGTCTGTGACTCCACTGTAAAAAAACATGTATTCATTTCCTGATATGCAAGGCTGACAGGTGCTGTGGTGCCAACACTACTAGCCAAGCCCTGGGAAAGGGAGACTGCAGAGCTGGGGTGGGGGGGGGGGGTGACAGGGAGAGAAGTGTCCAAAGGGCCCTCAGTGTCTACAATCTGAGTAGCTCTCTCTGAATGTCAAGTGCTCTACCAGCGTGCTATGCTAATAGAGAGGGACATAATGGGCTGTAGCAGAAGAAGGCCCTGTGGGATTCAAATCAGCCCCTACCCCCGGGTTCCAGGCCACATCCCAAATCAGCATGCTGTGACTCTAGTAGGCAACAATTAGGTGACGGCAAATGTTTTAGGGCCTGCCACAGCCTGTGATAACAGTTGAACTAAGGTTGCCCACCATAACACTTGACACAGGTGTAAGGTCTATTGAAACTGCTACCTAATTCCCTGAAGGAGGGGAGAACACATAGGACTGCAGTCTCCCTTTCTATTCCCTTCTCCCAGATTATGGCTGTAGGGCATCTGGGAGTGGGGCCATTCTCCATCTGAGTCATGAGACCAGATATTGCACTTCCAGGTCCTGGGGGCAGGCTGGCCCTTCAGTTGGTGAGGAGATGGCCAAGACAATTGTGTGAGAGACGTGCAGGGAATGTTGCCGGTGCATGCACTTGTCTCTCAGACAGATTCCTGGGCCATCTCCTCATCAACTGTTGGTTTTATGGTGGTGTCCCTCCAGCCCTCCCTTTACATCTGTTTGATACTCTAATTTCTACGGTGGAATCCTTTCATTATATAGGCGTTCCGCTAGACTCCCACTTATCATTTTCTGTTCAAATTTCCAAGTTATGTAGCTCTGGCTTCTTTGTCCTGCAACAGTTACGTTCTAGCTGACATTACCTAGATCATGACACACTACGTGCTTTGATCCTGTCACTGTTTACCACAAGACTAGGCAACTGTAATGTTATCTGCTTAGGCAGTAACCACTCACTATTAAAGAAAGTGCAAATCTTACAAAATACCGCTATGATATTACTCTGTAACGCGCATCGGTCTGACCATATAACTCCTTTTCTTAAATTGCACCATTGGCTTCCAATAGAGCAACGGGTCACTTTCAAAGTTCTTATGCTTACCTTTCAAGCCCTTCATATCAGTGTCCTTCTCTATTTCTCATCTCTCACTATCCCCTACTATCTGTCCCTCTCCTTTTGTTCACTTAATGGCCATTGTCTTGTTCTCCATAACCCAAAACAAGCCTTTCTAGAATCTACATTACATCGAGTTTTCTATTTTGTTGTAGCAGCCCTTGGAATTTTTTGCCCCCCATTCTCTAAGCAGAATTATCCCAAAATAAATTCAAATCCCAATTCAAATCCTGGCTTTTTCAACAAGCCTTTTCCAATACTTGAACAAAGTGCTTTCGGTGTCTCCTGGTGTGTAATCTTCTAATTCTCTTTTCTGTTGGTTTGCTGTTTTGTCTGTTCTTTCCTATTTAAATTGTAGTTCCTTTTCTGTGTGTTTTATGTTTTATTTTTAAATGTGTACATCGCTTTGAACTATACATTAGCAAAGTATCTTTCCCCTATCTTCCCTCTCACCCCATGCAGCATCTTTCCCTCCATCTTCCCTCACCCCCACCTTTTGTCCCCTTCCCTTCTATTCCCTATCCTCTCACAACGCTCCTTGTGCTTCTATGGGTTGTCAGCAGCGGCAACCATTTCCATATGCTGCCTGCTGCTCATGGACCTCCTTACAGCTGCTAAGCACTAACCCAGAAGCCTCTCCTCTGCTGCATCCTGACTGGGCAGAAACCGGACATTGAGGCAGAGTAGAGGCTTCTGGGTTAGCACTTAGCATCTGCAAAGAGGTCATTGAGTGTCAGGCAGCGGGTGGGAATCGCTGCAAGCCTGCGACCTGTGGAAGCTACTTGCTTTAGGGACACTTCTGCTGGGTGAGCCCAGGCTCACCCGTGGCTATGCCCCTGTGAGAGACTCCAGAGAAAACTAGAGTCATGGGATAGGAGGCAAGGTTCTGGTGTGGATTAGGAATTGGTTATTGGTCAGAAAACAGAGGGTAACATAGAAACATAATAGATGACGGCAGAAAAAGACCTGCACGGTCCATCCAGTCTGCCCAACAAGATAAACTCATACTGTATGTGCTACTTTTTGTGTATACCTTACCTTGATTTGTACCTGTCATTTTCAGGGCACAGACCGTATAAGTCTGCCCAGCACTACAGTGGCTAGGGTAGTTGACACCTGGGGACGGTTATTTTTTAACCCCCCCCCCCCCCCCCCCAATCCAGTACTAGGCATACCGAGAATACAAAACACTCAGGACCTATACAGCAATTCTACCATACCATAAGCAGTCATTTCTACGAGTCACACAAGGAAAAGGAAAGCATCTTAAACACTACAGTGAGCACTAGAACATCAATTCACCTATTGTAAAACAAAACCAGACAGAATAGTACAGATCGTCGATCCTACACAGTCAATGCCAATTGAAAGCCATGTCTTTTTCACAAACACAAATACACCCTAATCCACTATAGAATAAGTAATCATAAACTTTCTATTTAGACAAAAATTAAACTGAACCCCCCCCCCCATGCCAGACTCTGCATACAATGCAACACCACAGAAACAGAAAATGTCCCCTAGTACTGTGCAAAATATAAAGACAGCAGATGTAAATTTGAAAAAACTAACAAATACCAATCACCACTTTACAAATTAACAAATAGAAATAAAACAAATACAGAAAATAAAATAATGCCATTTTATTGGACTAATACATTTAGCTTCCAGAGGCAAAAATCTCCTTCCTCAGGTCAATACAATATAGTGCTGTTACAGTATCCTATCCTGACCTGAGTAAGGGGGTTTTGTTCTCTGAAAGTTAAGTCAAAATGTATTAAAATTAGTCCAATAAAAAGATTACCTTATTTACATGTTCTATTTATAAACATGTATTAACACAGCTACAATACTATATCCTAAAGCAAAATAATAAAAAAATATATTTACAGTTTGTTGTCTCTGGTTTCTGCTTTCCTCATCTTCTTTTCACTGTCTTCCTTCCATCCAGCATCTGTCTTCGCTCTCTCTCTGCCATCCAGTGTCTGCCCTCTCTAATGTCCCTTCCACCCATTGTCTGCCCCCTCTCTCTGCCCCTTCCATCCACTGTCTGCCCTCTCGCTTCCTTCCATCCACATCTGCCCTCTATTTCTGCCCCTTCCATCCACCATCTGCCCCAGTCTGCCATTTCTCTCTCCCCCTTCCATCAACATCTGCCCTCTCTCTCTCTCCCTCCCATCCACATCTGCCCTCTATCTCTGCCCCTTCCATCCACCATTTGCCCCAGTCTGCCCTCTTTCTCTCTCCCCTTCCACCCACCATCTGCCCTTTCTCTCTGCCCCTTCAATCCGTCTGCCCTCCCTCTCCCATCCATCTAGGGTCTGCCCTCCCTCATGCTCCCCCCTTCCATCCAGGGTCTGTCCCCTCTCTCTCTGTCCCCTCTTTTCAGCCCCCAGTTCCAGACCCCTTATTCCACCTGCCCCTAGTTCCAGCCCCAGCCCACATCTCCCACCTGCCTCCCTTTTCAGCCCCACTATCCCACCAGTCCACAGTCCTTTTCTCCCATCAGTCCCGAGCTTCAGCCCCCAGCCACTTCTCCCTGTCCCCTTTTCAGCCCCTAGTTTCAACCCCAGCCCTTTTCTCTCACCAGTCCCGAGCTTCAGCCCCAGCCAGTTCTCCCTGTCCCCTTTAAAGCCCCTAGTCCCCACAGTTTCAGCCCCTGCCCCTTTTCAGCCCCCAGTTCCAGTACTAGCCCCCTTATCCCAACTACCCTCCTTTTCAGCCCCCAGTTCCAGCCCCCTTCATCCACCACATGCCTTGCATCCCCCCTTTTCAGCCCGACCCATTCTCCCACCTGCCCCAGGCACAGCCCTATTTTCCCTCCTGCCCCCTTGTCAGACCCCAGTTCCAGCTTCAGACCCCTTCTCACATCTGAGCACTCCCTTCCCCAGTCCCCTTCTCCCCTCTGAGCACCCCTCTGAGCTCCCCCACCCTCCCCAATCCCCTTCTCCCCTCTGAGCACCCATCTGAGCTCCCCCACCCTCCCCAATCCCCTTCTTCCCTCTGAGCACCCACATCTGGGCTCCCCCACCCTCCCCAATCCCCTTCTCCCCTCTGAGCACCCGCATCTGGGCTCCCCACCCTCCCCAATCCCCTTCTTCCCTCTGAGCACCCGCATCTGGGCTCCCCCACCCTCCCCAATCCCCCTTTTCCCTCTGAGCACCCGCATCTGGGCTCCCCCACCCTCCCCAATCACCTTCTCCCCTTTACATAAGTACATAAGTAATGCCATACTGGGAAAAGACCAAGGGTCCATCGAGCCCAGCATCCTGTCCACGACAGCGGCCAATCCAGGCCAAGGGCACCTGGCAAGCTTCCCAAACGTACAAACATTCTATACATGTTATTCCTGGAATTTTGGAGTTTTCCAAGTCCGTTTAGTAGCGGTTTATGGACTTGTCCTTTAGGAAACCGTCCAACCCCTTTTTAAACTCTGCTAAGCTAACCGCCTTCACCACTTTCTCCGGCAACGAATTCCACAGTTTAATTACACGTTGGGTGAAGAAAAATTTTCTCCGATTTGTTTTAAATTTACTACACTGTAGTTTCATCGCATGCCCCCTAGTCCTAGTATTTTTGGAAAGCGTGAACAGACGCTTCACATCCACCTGTTCCACTCCACTCATTATTTTATATACCTCTATCATGTCTCCCCTTAGCCGTCTCTTCTCCAAGCTGTATAGCCCTAGCCTCCTTAGTCTTTCTTCATAGGGAAGTCGTCCCATCCCCGCTATCATTTTAGTCGCCCTTTGCTGCACCTTTTCCAATTCTACTATATCTTTCTTGAGATGCGGCGACCAGAATTGAACACAATACTCAAGGTGCGGTCGCACTATGGAGCGATACAACGGCATTATAACATCCTCACACCTGTTTTCCATACCTTTCCTGATAATACCCAATATTCTATTCGCTTTCTTAGCCGCAGCAGCACACTGAGCAGAAGGTTTCAGTGTGTTATCGACGACAACACCCAGATCCCTTTCTTGGTCCGTAACTCCTAACGTGGAACCTTGCATGACGTAGCTATAATTCGGGTTCTTTTTTCCCACATGCATCACCTTGCACTTGCTCACATTAAACATCATCTGCCATTTAGCCGCCCAGTCTCCCAGTCTCGTAAGGTCCTCTTGTAATTTTTCACAATCCTGTCGCGATTTAACGACTTTGAATAACTTTGTGTCATCAGCAAATTTGTGCATCTGGGCTCCCCCACCCTTCCCAATCCCCTTTTTCCCTTTGAGCACCCCTCTCAGCTCCCCCACCCCTCCCCAATCCCCTTCTCCTGTCTGAGTCCCCCCTCCCACCCCACCTGACCCGACCCACGACCCGACACACCTACCCGCTCTGTTCTCCTGCTCCCACCCTGTCCTACCTTTAAAAAAAATGTTTGCAGCACCGGAGTGGCAGGCAGCGCCTCGTATCTGCCTACTAGTAAAATTCTCCTCGACGTCGCATCCGGCCTTCCCACATCGAGTCCCACCCGCCCTCGCGGTAATAGGAAGTTACCTCAGAGGAGGGCGGGACTCAATGTGGGAAGGCCGGATGCGACGTCGAGGAGATTTTTACTAGCAGGCAGACGCGAGGTGCTGCCTGCCACTCCAGTGCTGCGAAACATTATTTTAAAGGTAGGACAGGGTGGGAGCACCGGGAGCGGAGCACTCCCCCACCCGCTGACACCCGGGGCGGACCGCCCCCACTGCCCCGCCCTTGCTACGCCACTGCAGCACTATCCCCGCCTCCCAACCATCAGCCCCGCCTCCCACCACCAGCTCTGGTACAGACCGTATGTCTGCCCAGCATTATCCCCGCCTTCCAACCACCAGCCCCGCCTCCCACCACCGGCTTTGCCACCCAATCTCGGCTAAGCTCCTGAGGATCCATTCCTTCTGAGGATTCCTTTATGTTTATCCCACACATGTTTGAATTCCGTTACCGTTTTCATTTCCACCACATCCCGCGGGAGGGCATTCCAAGCATCCACCACTCTCTCCGTGAATAAATTCTTCCTGACATTTTTCTTGAGTCTGCCCCCCTTCAATCTCATTTCATGTCCTCTAGTTCTACCGCCTTCCCCTCTCCAGAAAAGGTTCGTTTGTGGATTAATACCTTTCAAATATTTGAACGTCTGTATCATATCACCCCTGTTTCTCCTTTCCTCCAGGGTATACATGTTCAGGTCAACAAGTCTCTCCTCATACGTCTTGTAACGCAAATCCCATACCATTCTCGTAGCTTTTCTTTACACTGCTTCCATTTTTTAAACATTCTTCGCAAGATACGGCCAGTAATTTAGCACCAAATGGTCATTTCTCTCAGTGGAGGAGGGTGAACAGTGGAGTGCCGAAGGGATCTGTATTGGGACCGGTGCTATTTAACATATTTATAACTGATATGGAAATCGGAACGACGAGTGAGGTGATTAAATTTGCAGATGATACAAAACTATTCAAGGTTCTTAAAACACAAGCGGACTATGAAATATTGCAGGAAGACCTTAGGAAATTGGAAGACTGGGCATCCAAATGGCAGATTAAATTTAATGTGGACAAATGCAAGGTGATGCACATTGGAAAGAATAATCCGAATCATAGTTACCTGATGCTAGAGTCCACCTTGGGGGTCAGCACTCAAGAAAAAGATCTAGGTTTCATTGTAGATAATAAACTGAAATCTTGTGTTCAGTGTGCGGTGGCGTCCAAAAAAGCAAACAGGATGCTAGGAATTATTAGGAAAGGGATGATGAATAAGACCAAAAATACTATAATGACTTTGTATCGCTCCACGGTATGACTGCACCTTTAAGTATTGCATTCAGTTCTGGTTGCCGTAACTCAAAAAAGATATAGCAGAACTAGAAAAGGTTCAAAGAAGAGCGACCAAAACGAGGAAGGGGATGGAACTCCTCTTATATGAGGAAAGGCTAAAGAGGTTAAGGCTTTTCAGCTTGGAAAAGAGATGGGCGAGGGGAGATATGATTGAGGTCTACAAAATCCTGAGTCGTGTAGAACGAGTAGAACTAAATCAATTCCAAAAGTACAAAGATTAGGCGACACTCAAGGAAAATACATGGAAATACTTTTAAAACAAATAGGAGGAAATATTTTTTCACAAAAAATAGTTAAGATCTGAAACTCTTTGCTGGAGGATGTGGTAACAGCGGTTAGTGTATCTGGGTTTAAAAGAGTTTGGACAAATTCCTAGAGGAAAAATCCATAGTCTGCTATTGAGACAGACATAGGAAAGCAACTGCTTGCCCTGGGAATTGGTAGCATGGAATGTTCCTGCTAATTGGGTTTCTGCCAGGTACTTGTGACCTGGCTTGGCCACTGTTTGGAAAACAGGATACTGGGCTAGATGGACCATTGGTCTGACCCAGTATGGCTACTCTTATGTTCTTAAAGAAAATCAACCAATTATTACGAGTCTCCATTAATTAAGCCCTCAAGTACTTCCTTTAAAAGCTAAGGTAAAAAAAAAACAAATTAGTTTTTAACAGAGTTTGGAATTTCCTATAAAACAGCTTGGAATGGAGAGGCAGTGGAAGGTGGTTCCACAGAGCCAGACTAAGGGAAAAAAAGCCACAGTGACGTATAGATTCATAATGTGCGGTTGATAGATTTGGTAGACTAGCTGATGATCATTTAATAAACATAAAAGACAGGTGGCAAATATGGAATGATTAAATTAGACAGAGGGGATGAAATGCCTTCACACAAAGCTTTAAATATTTAAATTAATGCAGTATTCAACTGGCAACCAATGAAGTTGACAAAGCAACCAGTTAGAGGGATATTCAGTGACTCAAACTGGGTAATGCTACTGAATATTTCCTCTGCCTGCCTCAATACTATCTGGAAAGTGCCAGGGCAGACTGTGGGTGGAGCCCAAGGTTATCTAGTCAGTGGCGATATTCAGACCTCTTCTAACTTTATCTGGATAGCTGGTCTGTCTGAATATTACTAATAACAGAACCGTGCAGTGCTGATTCTGAATATTGGTTTTGTATTAGAATTTATCTAAAGTTGTTTCTGTATCTGAGCTTTTGAAACAGTAAAAGGGAAGAAGAAATGGATTTAGTTTATATGTGTTTCAGTAGCAGCTCAAGGCAAGTTACAGTCAGGCATAGTAGGAATTTTCCTATCCCAAAGAGCTTACAAATTTGTATCTGAAAGAATTGAGGGTTAAATGACTTGGCAAAGCTCAGAAGCAATATTGGTGGGATTTGAACCCTTTCTTCTGAAGTTTTCAGCCATTGCTCTTATCATTAGGCTACTCCTCCACTCTGTAAATTGGCTTTTTTTTTTCTTTACTGGCCTTCAGTTTTTCCTTTGTGGAATTTCAGTACAGCTCTCATTCTATAAAATGCAGAATAAGATCTGGTGTTTACTCACCTGCAAAGAGGAATTCAGTGCAGAAGTAGCTCATGCAGGGCTGGCTCAAGGCTTCTTAGTAATGTACACAAATTTTAATTTTGTTGGTCATCAGCCAAGGCCTCTCTCTCCTGATGCGTCCTTCAACCTCCCACTCTCCATCACTCCTTCCCCTTCCATCTCTCCACTTCCCCCATATCTGTGCAAAGCTCATTTCACAGCCTCTTGACTAGGTTAAACCCTGCTCATTCATTTCCTCCTGCACACACAGCATTGCTTGTGATATTTACTTTCCTTCATGGCTGGATCAGGGTGGCCAGCTCTAAGGAACAAAAGAAAAGCATCACTTCCCATTCTAGTCCTTCCTTCACCCTATCTCTCACCTCTCACCTTGGGCTGCAGTAGCAAAAAAAAAAAAAAATAGAGCAGCTGTAGTCTGCCCATACAGGGCCAAGTTGGCATATACTCACAGACCCCATGGGCTTCCTATTTAAAACAAAAACAGAGAAATGATCCCTATACTGGTAGACTGCAGCAAAATAGGGGGCCGGGGAGAGAAGCAGTGGCGTAGCCAAGGGTGGGCCTGGATGGGCCCAGGCCCACCCACTTTGGACTCAGGCCCACCCAGTAGCAGCACACCTATGATGTGGCGGGCAGGGATCCCTAAGCCTCACCAGCCAAAAACTCCCAACAACTGTCCCTCCTGCATACTTTGTAAATAGCAGATCTTCGCCTGCAGTGAGCAGCGACTGATACATACTATTCACACCAGCCCCACAGCCTTCCCTCTGATGTATTCCCACCTATGCAGAAACAGGAAGTTGCATCAGAGGGAAGGCTGTGGGGCCAACATGAGCAGTGTGTATTAGTTGCTGCATGTGAGGGAGGGAGGATGTTTGAGAGACCAAATGGCATGCAGGCGAGAGAGAGAGAGAGAGAGAGAGAGAAAGACCAAATCACTTGTGGGACAGGGCAAAGTAATTATGCCCACACATCCTGGGCCCAGGCCCACCCAAAATTGGGTGTCTGGCTACGCCCCTGGAGAGAAGGCCACTGTTCCCTCTAAGCTGAGCAGGATTCCTCTAATTGCACTGCTGCCAGTGTGTGTGTGTGTGTGTGTGTGGGGGGGGGGGGGGGGGGGTGATGCTTCACAGTTGTGTTTTCAATCCCTAAAGACTGGCAGGTTCCCTAGAGTCCTGCAGAGCTTGCCTGTCCCTCATTCTCACCATTGAAAATATAATAGTGAAACAGCACCCTCCACTGGCAGGAGTGTAAGTGCAGGACTCCTGCTCAGCTTTAGCGGGAACAGAGGACAGATTTTGGACACATGTGTCTTCCATATGTCTAAAATCCCTTAAATAAATTATTCACATCCTTTAGCATGATTAGCAACTGTAAGCATGGAATCAAACAACATGTTCATTTCTGAGAACACACTGCACCTTGAAGTAAATTTTACAGTACAGAATTAAATAGGGCTGATCTTAGCAATTGCAGGGCCCTGTGCAGACCAATTCGGTGGGGCCCCTGTCCCTACCCCACCACACCCCACCCCTGCCTAGCCCCACTCCCTGCTGACAAACTGTGTTTTAAGAATTTTTATTTATGAAATTTCAATAAAGTCAACTCAAGCAAAACTTGTACAGAAAAACAAAGTCAAATAAGCACAATGCTATCATAGGAAACCTAGTATTAAGCAATGAAAATGACCACAGATTCAGTTGAAGTCCACTACAACTAGGAGTTCCAATTCTCATAATATTCTCATAGAAGAGAATATAAAGAAACATATTAATTAAGAAAAGATCCAGGAATGTGGGCAATTTTTTTTTTTATTCCCCCATTGCTGTAAGAATTGACACACTTATGTACATTTGATCATTATTTCACAAACCCTGCCTGATGTTATGACAAGCTAAAATTAAATTAAAGTTTTAAAGTCACCTTAGTAAAGCCAACACACAATCTCTCCATTGCAAAACACTAAGCGCAAACGTGTGCAAAAACACACTCAAAATCTTACTGTACCATAATAGCACTCACTCCCAGGACGCAAAGAGAAACAACCTTATCTGTGAAAAGGCAGAACTGTAAATATTATACCAGACCCTAAAACCTCAATACATTATCTAGTGAGAAAAAAAAAAAGAACAAATACGACTACTACAGTATCAGAGATGCATATTTCCCAAAACTGACATGTTTCAACCAATAAATACAAAATAAATAGTCTGAGCAGTTTATTTTTCCATTCAATTTGATTCATATATCTTCCGCTTTTCCTGGATCTCCTATCCATTTCACATTTCTTCTCTATCCATGTCTGCCATCCATCTTCTCTCTGTGTCCCTATCTATCCTGTTCAGCATCTCTTCCTGTTCAGCATCCCTATCCACCCATTTTCTAGCATTGCCCTGACTCCTTCATTCTTACTCCATGCCCAGTGTCTCGTATATGCCCTGTCTGTCCCCTCTCTCTTCCCTTCCCCCCATACCCCACAGATCCAGCATTTCTCCCTCTCTATCCCCCGCCCCCCGTGGTCTAGTGTAACTCCTTCTCTCCATCTGTGGATCCAGCATCTCTCCTCTTCAGCTTCCCACCCCCCCCAATCCGGTCTCTGTCTCTTCCCTTCCCCAGTCTGGTCTCTCTCTCTCTCTCTCTCTCTCCCCTCTTGTGCTCCCCCTTCCGGCAGGTCCACAACATATACATCTCTCTCTCCCTCCAACCGCCCCCCCCCTGTCCAGCACATCGCCATCTCCATCTCCCTCCAATGCTCCTCTCCAGGTCCAGCACATCTCCATGTCCCCCAACTCCCTCCCGGCCCAGCACATCTCCATCTCCCTCCAATGCCCCCCTTCCGAGTTCAGCACATCTCCATCTCCCTCGAACTCCCTCCCCCCCGGTGCAGCACACGTCCATCTCCCTGCAATGCCCTCCCTTCCCGGTCCAGCACATCTTCATCTCCCTCCAACTTCCTCCTGACCCAGCACATCTCCATATCCCTCCAATGCCCCCACTCCTGGTCCAGCACATTTCCCTCCCTCCAACACCCTCCTTCCTGGTGCAGCACATCTCCATGTCCCTCCAACGTGTTTTTGATGTGCGCTGAGGCCCCCTTTCACTACAGTGGGTAAAAGGCTGCCTTAAAAAAAAAATGGCTGTGTGGTAAGTGAACCATTTGCCATGCGGCCATTTCGGGGGGGGGGGGGGGTAGCACTTACTGCCCTCCATTGAAGTGGCAATAAGGGCTCCTGCGCTAACCTGACAGTAACCGGGCAGCACACAGCACTGCCCGATTACTGCCAAATAGAAAATATTTTTGTAGTGTCGGAAATGGCGCACGCCCATTTACACCTGCTATTGACACCATGTAAGTGGGCATGCTTAAATGTTGGCACGTAAATGCTGACTTACACTAGTATTCTCTAACAGAATCTGGGGGCCCAGATGCTGTTGTAGAGTTAACACTTAGTTCGTTGCATCTTGGCACCTAACTTTTGGCACCCTTTATAGAATTGCCCCATAAGGGGCAATTTTATAAGAGGACTCCCGTGTAAGAAGTCCAATAAGGCTCCTATTTTAAACCTATTTTATAAAGATAACATCAACACCTATGAGCCTTTATAAACAGGCTCCCAGATCCAGCCCCAGTAGCACATAAATGACTGTGCACAAATTTACTCCTGTTTTGAAAAAAATGTAAAAGTGGGTGTGTACTCTATACACGTACCTGTGTATTTTATAAAATATGTACATACATTGCAACTCCTCCCTAGGATCACCTATGCACAAACCCTTTCATTTTATATTTCAAGTCATTTTTTATTAAACCACCAAAGACAAACAACATCAGTAAATGGACAGCATTTTTAACTACATGAAACAAGATCTGAATCCGCATCCCTATCCCCTCCCTCCCTCCCTCCAACCTCCCCATTAACATCCAATGTAAAGCCCAAAACTATCATGAAGGTAGCTATAAGTTCAACAGTCAACTTCTTGCAATGGGAGAAAGGGTTTCCCAAAATGGGGACCATCTGTGCTGAAACTGGAGGCCCTCTGCAGAGGAGATGTCGCCCACTCCCAGCTGCTCCATGCACATTAAGAGAAGCATATGGGCACACCACTGTTGTAAAGATGGGGTTTGTGGAGAAATTGGGTTTTTTTTTAGCCATAATGGTGGTATGTAACACAAATTCTCAAAAGCCCTGCAGTACCAGGGGTCCCAGGCACAGGTGGCCAAAGAGTAGAATGAGATCATAATGACATCCAGCTGCCCAAGTTTGCAATATCTGATGCAGAAGACTTTTCCAAAAAGCAGTAATCCACATGCACATGATGGGCAGGACCAAAACATGTGACCCAGGGCCACTCCTCTGTTACATTTCAAGCAGGTGCCTGTTGAAGACAAACTCATATGAAAGGCTTGCCGTGGGGACACATAACAATCACAAGGCAAACTTATACTGAAGTTCCCATTGAGATGTTATTGTTGATTTCCCACGCAGTGATAACACATGAGTTTTAAAATTAAGAATAGTAAGTGAAATGCTCAGATCTGCATTCCATAGACTAACTAGTCGAGCAAAGTTAAGTTCCAATGAAGTATCTCAAATTTAAAACGAATCGGAGAAAATTTTTCTTCACCCAACGTGTAATTAGACTCTGGAATTTATTGCCGGAGAACGTGGTACGGGCGGTTAGCTTGACGGAGTTTAAAAAGGGGTTAGATAGATTCCTAAAGGACAAGTCCATAGACCGCTATTAAATGGACTGGAAAAATTCCTCATTTTTAGGTACAACTTGTCTGGAATGTTTTTACGTTTGGGGAGCGTGCCAGGTGCCCTTGACCTGGATTGGCCACTGTCGGTGACAGGATGCTGGGCTAGATGGACCTTTGGTCTTTCCCAGTATGGCACTACTTATGTACTTATGTACTTATGTACTTATGTACTTATGTTGATGATGGAGAGATAGGGGCACCTTTTGTTGTGTGCCAAGAGTATATGCTATGGCAAGTTCTTGTTGGACATCCTCAGCTAGGTCTGCCCAAGGTATACTGGTAACATAGTGTTGCAACTGGTAATAATGAAACATGCCTGTTGAAGGTATTGAAAATTCCCATTGCAAATCAGAAAACTGCTTGATTCAGCTCTCCTCAGTCATCACATGTAGTAGATAAACAACACCCAAATGCTGCCATCTTCGAAACACAGCATAAAGGTTCCCTGGGATGAAGGCCAGGTTACCACATATAGCCAAGTAGGGAGGGAGTCACTTTAGCAGAAAAGTGATGATGTTGACACATCCACTGCCATACTACTTTGGCTTCTGGAAAAACAGAAGAGTAGCACAGCACCAGTGGCATTCCTAGGGGGGGGGAGTGGGTGCGGTCCACCCCGGGTGCATGCCGCTGGGGGGGGGGGGGGTGCCGCACACCTGTCCGTTACGTTCGTTCTGTGCTCCCTCTGCCCCGGAACAGCTTACTTCCTGTTCTGGGGCAGAGGGAGCATGGAAATGAATGAAGCGGACAGGCGCGCGGCACCCCCCCCCCCCCCAGCGGCGTGCACCCAGGGGGGGTTCCTTCTCCGGGGGGGGGGTCGCACTGCACCGGGGGGGGGGCATCGGCGATCCACCCCGGGTGTCAGCCCCCCTAGGAACACCACTGCACAGCACTGGTGGGATACTCTCCCCCCCCCCCCATTTGGAGTAAACAACTGACATGAACATCCGGGGACAGTTTTGTTTCTATAGCTGTGGCAGAGAAATCCTGTCAGTGATGTGTCTCATACCACTAGCAATGGTAATGTGTCTCAAGCTTAAAAGTCCTAAGCCTCCATACTCTACAGGTATCTGCAAGGTGGGCAGTAGCAACCGTGCTGTCCTCCCCTGCCACACAAAACGTTGTAAGCATTGATTCAGCTTTTTTTTCATCTGTATTTTTCAGGTATAAAGGTAAAACTTGAAAAACATACAACCATCAGGGGATGATGAACATGTTATACAATGCAATGCTTCCTAACAATGACAAAGGGAAAGCCTGCCAGCTTGCAACCTTGTACAAGTATCATTAAGTAATCTGGTAACATTTATTGTATAAAGTTGAGACAAGTCACAGGGGAAATAAACTCCTAAGTATTTGAGGGAAGCTGCTACCCACACTAGTAGGAAGGTCCCCCCATCCATTGATGTTGCCCACCCCATAACACTAGAAGAACCTGAGATTTCTGTAAGTTTAAAGTAAAACCCGAAACTTGACCAAAATGGTTAACTGAATGCAACAAATTGGGCAATGATCTTGAGGAATCAGACAACACTACAAATAAATAATCAGCAAATGTTAGGATTTTAATCAGTTAATCTCCCAGCTTCACTCACGAAACCCCTCCGCTGACCTCAGGACATGCAACAGGGGCTCCAGAGATCAAACGAATAAAAGGGGAGACAAAATACATCCCTGACGCCTGCTCTGACAAATCAGAAAGGATAAAGCACGCAGATAGGCCACAGGAGCAGAATAAAGTAACAACTCCAGAAGCCCATGTAGCGTAATACACAAAATAAGTAAACCTAGTGGAGGAGTGGCCTAATGGTTAGGGTGGTGGGCTTTGGTCCAGGGGAACTGAGGAACTGAGTTTGATTCCCGGCACAGGCAGCTCCTTGAGACTCTGGGCAAGTCACTTAACCCTCCATTGCCCCATGTAAGCCGCATTGAGCCTGCCATGAGTGGGAAAGCACGGGGTACAAATGTAACAAAACAAAACAAAACAAAACAAAAAAATAAGTAAACCTAGTTCACCTTATCAAAAGCCTTTTCAGCATCTAAACTTACTACCAGGGAGGGTGTTTTGCCCTGTTGACAGTGTACCATGACTAACAATAAATGCCATACGTTACAAACCACCTGGCGATTTAAGATAAATCCCACCCATTCTATACTCACCAAGCAAGGAAGAATACCCGCTACACAGCAATGCCAAGACCTTCGCCAGGATTTTAAGATCTAGGTTCAAGAGTGAAATGGGGCGGTATGAGTCTGCTGGGTCTACTGGCTGTCCAGGCTTTGGAATCAGTGACACCAAAGCAGAATTGACATGGGGCAGGAACTCACCATCTGCTATAACCTGTTCATAATATGCAAGGAGAGGCCCAAGGAACTGAGGGGGCAACGTCTTGTAAAACTCTCTTGAAAAGCCATCGGGCCCTGGGGCTGAGCAAAGCTTCAGAAATGTAATATCATTTTGCAATTCTTTTCCCGTGATAGGTACATTAAGCTTCTATGTTTCTTGAGATGTGAAGTGTGGGAGCCCTGCTTTAGCAATATAAGTATTCAAGGAGGTAAGGTCTGGGGAATCGTTCGCTGTGTAAAGGTGTGTATACTGAGTGAAAATATGGACTATGTCCTCACTTTTGTTGTTTATGTACCCTTTAGAGTCCCTTATGGCGGTGATCACTCTGGATCTCCCCCCCCTAAGATTTTACCACGCCATAAAGCACCATAAAGCACCCAGACCTATCACCAAATCGTTGAAATCGGTATTTACGAAATAGTAGAGGTCATGTAGCACACTCGTGTAGTAAGGAGTTCAAAGCACCTGGGTGGCATGCAGATGTTCCGGCATGATGGAGCTTGGTTTATGTATGTATGCTTTTTTAGCTTTATGTAGCTGCATTTCTAAATGCAGGACAGCCACCGCCAACCTTTGGTTACAGGCATGAACATATGCAATCACATCACCTCTAAGTACAGCTTTGGCGGCCGACCAACAAATGCTAGGTTGATCTAAATGTTGTTCATTATGGTTCATATAAGCTCACCATTCCTCCTGAAGGTACTGAACAAAGTCTTTATTGTTATATAAATAAGTTGGGAAACGCCATCCAATTTTAGTTTGGTAAAAGGCTGGAGCTTCCACATACAAGAGCATGATCTGCTATCGCTTCAGGACCAATATCTGCAGAAAGCACCCAAGGGAAAACAGTATATGGTCTACCAGTATGTAGTCCAAGCGCGAAAATGGGCTCTAGAGAGATGGGTAAAATCAAGCTCCCCTGGGTGTAGTGAGCGCCAAGCATCAACAAGGTTGAGTGAGCACATAAAAGAGGAGAGAGCATGGGACCTGGCCCCTCCATGATGAGACATGTGAGGGGCAGAGCAATCTAGGCTGGGGTCTGACACTAAATTAAAGTCTCCTAGCAGCATCATTTTAAGTGATTGATAAGGGAAACAGAGTTGTGTCAATGAATGGAAAAAATTTGGATCATATTTGTTGGGTCCATAGAGCGCTAAGACAAGAAACTCCCTACTATGAAGCCAAAGATATAGAAGGACAAAGCCCCCAGAGGAATCTCTCGCTATAAGTTCCGCACTACAGGTCAGTCCTTTCCTAATTAAAATAGCCACTCTCCCCCTTTCGACCCAATGAAGAAGCTGAAAATACTTCTCCAACCACGCACCCCCAGTTTTTAGTGTTCTTCTTCCATGAGGCGTGTCTCCTGTAAACACGCAATGTCTGCTCCATGCCTCTGCAAAGTGGATAAGATATTTGTACGCTTCACAGGAGAGGTGATAACACCCACATTCCATGTGATAAACCTCATAGACCTTTTACTCATGGAATTTAATCAAACTAAAACCTCATAGACCTTTTACTCATGGAATTTGATCAAACTATCTGACATTAAAAGATTCAGCACAATGTAACAGAACCTGGGTGCCCGGCCCCACCCAAACCACCAAGGGGGTCTTTCGATTTGAAAAGACCACTCTTGCAGACAGGAGAGCAGAATCCCATTCCAGACTATGCAAAAGAGATCATCCCATTATATTAATACCATGCTCAATTGTTTGTATTTCTTCAAGTACCAACTCTAGTTTTGAACGATTATAAATCATTAGAACCCTTTCTTCCCTTCCCCATACCACCCCCCTAGAGGCCAGAGGGCAGGGACACACACACTCCCACATGCACACAGAAGAAAACCTTGCTAGCCCCCCCCCCCCTTTCATTTGCATCAGAAACAGGGCTTTTTTACTGAAAGACTCAGAGGGGGGAGGGGAGAGAGGGCAGAGGGCAGGGACACACACACTCCCACATGCACACAGAAGAAAACATTGCTAGCCCCCGTTTCATTTGCATCAGAAACGGGGCTTTTTTACTAGTAAGTACATAAGTAATGCCACACTGGGAAAAGACCAAGGGTCTATCGAGCCCAGAATCCTGTCCCCGACAGCGGCCAATCCAGGCCAAGGGCACCTGGCAAGCTTCCCAAATGTACAAACATTCTATACATGTTATTCCTGTAATTGTGGATTTTTCCCAAGTCCATTTAGTAGAGGTTTATGGACTTGTCCTTTAGGAAACCGTCTAACCCCTTTTTGAACTCTGCCAAGCCAAACGCCTTCACCATGTTCTAAGGCCTTCACTCCCCCAAATAACAGGAAAGTGATTGTTAAGGCCTCACAATAGTCCATGATCTCTGCCCCCAGTCAGGGTGCCATTCTTCCAAGCTATTAAGCAAGTTGCAGTACGTCTAGCATCTCCGCATTGAGATACAGAGAGCATAGCAAATCAGATTAAAATATACTACAAGTTATAACACATCTAGCAAGTCATGAGAACCCTGCTAATCTTCCACAGGCTAAAAATGCAGCCCTGTTGTTTATGTTTGCCATCTGGATGTATGTAGAACATTTAAAAAAGCATTAGCTGGGAGAGGTAGTTGTGTTCTGAAGTTCTGCCCAAAAACTCTTGGGCCTTTTGAGGAGTTCCAAAAGCATGCCACTTTCCATTATGAAAAATCTTGAGGAAAGCAGGATATATTAGCATTCTTAACTGGATCAAGGGCTTCCTAACCACAAGAACATATCAAGTAAAATCAAATTCCATCACAGTGGAAAGCAGACTGTGGAATACCGCAAGGATCACCGCTATCACCGATCCTATTCAACTTAATGATGACCCCACTTGCCAAGTCCTTATCCAACCATGGCCTTAACCCTTTCATATATGCAGACGATGTCACAATATACATTCCTTACAAAACCAAACTGACAGGAATCACCAACGAAATCAAGCTTGGCCTGAACATCATGGATTCATGGGCAAATGCATTTCAACTAAATCTCAATAAAGAAAAAACTCATTGTCTCATCCTCTCACAGCACTGACATCCCCACAAGTATCAACACCCCAGATCACACCCTTCCTATCTCAGACAGCTTGAAAATCCTCGGCGTTACAATGGAACGTAACTTAACACTAGAGAGCCAAGTGGCATACGAACAGAGAAAATGTTCCACTCATGGCTGCTGTGTTACATGCCTGAGCCAATAATGCGGGTATTCTGTACTGTTGGCCCAGGCATAAACATGGCCTGAGTGCTATCAAAGGGCACTCCATGACAGACACCCAAAACAATGCCACCCATCCCCCATCCTCCCAACTGGATATTTTATATTACCCCAAAACTTTTACCAGTTGGAATGGGTGTTGGTACTTGGTCTGATAACCTGTTCCTTCATGTTGAAACACCTATATTTTGACCGTATCACCATCGCAATCCACAGAGGTATTTAGTTCCCAGTTTAAGCATTGGTTGTGCCTGGCAAACCATTTCTAAACAACACTAAAGAAGGTTTTATCTATCATCTGAAAATATACAATGACATACAAAGAGAAACAATTACTAAGTATAATGATTTTTTTGAGACATGAGTTGTTGTAATAAATAATGCTTGGTTAGTGATTACCCCATTTAAATAAATTACTATTTCATACAACAAGGTTGTATTTCATACAGTTGAGGGGATTTTTTTTTTTATGTTGCCAAATAATGTTTGTCTAATTGTTGGGCTATTTGTTTGATTAGAAATTTGTTGGATTATAAATACTCTCATAATATTAATTGTCTGTTAACCAAGATACCACGAAAATTGCAGATTAAAACTTTGATTCCCAAATGAAGGAACTTTTCAAACTGATTATGTTTTGACATATATCCTTCCTTTACTTTTTGTCCTCCTGATTGTACAGTAAATTATCTTGTTTTTCTTTGCTAAAAAGATTACAGTTGTAACTCAAAGTGTACACAGCCTCTCCATGCCTGCTTAAATGTAGTACAATCCAAGTTTACTGACATGCAAGTTCAAATAAGGTCCTTAGGTTCTCTTGAGTCTGTGTTACACTTTGTTATACTCAACCTATGCTAGCTATATATTTGTTATCATTTATACAAGATTCAAGAATTAATTTGTTTTATTCTTGGCAAAAATTGAAAGGCAGTATATCAAATGATAAAATAAACTAAATGTAATGTTAATTTACATGAATGCACATTATATTATACATGCATAATTAAAGGCAGCCCCATTTTAGATAGAACATAGAAATTGGAATTGAGACATCTAGGTTGGGATATTTACTTAATTTCAATAGTATTTTAGAAAAGGATCTGCCTACAGAGAGCCTTTTCTAAAATATATGCTGGAATGTACATCTATCCACTGGCTACTTGTGGCAGGAACAACTATTTTACATTTATCAAGATCTAAAACATCAACGTAGACAACTTGGCAACTTACATATGTAGGTGTCAACATTCGCATGTCCAAATTGGTATTTCAGAACCCAGACATGTGTAAGTTGGTATTTTAGAGCCTACATGCTGATACTTAAGAGTTCTTAATGTCTGCCAGTTTAGAAACCTACACATCTAAATTCTACCAGCTAAGTACAGAGACCACAATCAATCTATTCAGCACTATCAAATTTGGGGGAAAACAATGGGGGGTTATGGAGGTGATCACCCCTAATCACTCCTATAGAGTGCTGCCAAAAGGAACACTTTTACAAAACCAATATGTACTTGAGAACACCTATAAATTCCAATGTTGATCTCTGTAGTCATAGACGTGCATTCCCTTTCTGAAATAGGTAATGCATGTGTAGTTTTTGGGTCTGCTATTGTCGCACCCAAACCATGCCCCCTTGTCATATGCTTGTAGCACAGATTTACATGTGTGAATACCAGCTTTTGTAAGGGAAAAAACAAGGGCAGCACACTCCCATTACACTCACCCTTGTGTGGGTAACAGTTCCCTTGCTGGGGATAACCTAACCACTACACAGCAACTCCTTTTATACTTCTTTATGCATGGATTACAGCACTATATGGGATTGCAGTCTATCATACAAAAGCAAAGGTTATGGGGAAAATCTCTCCTGGCTAAATCCTTAGCCAGGATAGGAAAAACCCCACTTTCCTTGGTTTTCCTCCTTTTTTATAGTAGTGTTCAAACAACTTCTCATGTCATACACAGCTGCATTATACAAACTGTCATGTGATACATAGTTGTATGTGATACTTATCTGCAACACAGTACGTACTCACAATATCCTTGACTTAGGGACTTGTACATAATTATAACTTACAATTTGTTCTGGTGAAGGCCATTGTAACATCATTAACAGTAAGCTGGTATCCCCCCCCCCTTTTTTTTATTCAAATAATGGTAGTTTTACAGTGCAAACATTTTTGAACATGTGAAAATTGCTGGCTGGTCACACTAAAAAGTCTATGTTTAAAGATAATCTCATTCCACTCAGTGCATAAACATAGATAGTAACAATAAATAAAGCTGTAAAATTTCACCTTGAAACTCCAAGCAGTTGCTGAGAAAACAGCAAAATACTCTAGGGGGTTACTTTTTTTTTTTTTTTTGCCTCACCCTTATGCTACAAATGTTTGTTGATTGTGCTTATGCACCCTATCAAGTCTTGTAATGTCTTTTTACTATTACGTGGTTGTTTTTTTTTTATTATTTATCCATATGTTATGGTTTAAACTTGCACTGTTTTCACTTCATAGTCAGGTTTAAGAGGTAATGTGCTCCTCTGTAGTACATTCCATCTTAAAAAGGGAGAAATGTAGGAACCACAGTCGAGATAACCTTTAAGGAGCCGTGTTCTTGTTGAATAATCAAGTCAGAACAAAGCTTTATGGATACTATGCACTGCTGAACTCCATTAAAGCTAAAACTGCTATTGTCCAATAAACTGGACATTGTTTTGAACAACTGACATTAACTGATGCAACTAGACACTTTGGGTCTACTCTTAAGATGTATCATTTTGCAACACTAGTTAAATAGCACGAGTTAGTTCTAAAATAACATGTATTAACAGTAGCACATTAGTCACTATCCCACAGATTCTATATACTACTACTACTATTATTAGCATTTATATAGCGCTACCAGATGCACGCAGCGCTGAACAATATATAGTGTGCCTAGAGATCTGCGCTGAAATCCAAGCGTGTTCTGTAACAACATGATTAACTTAATTGGCTTTTCTCCAAAGACAAGCAGGCTGATATTCTCACAAGTGGGTGACGCCACGTCGGCCCCGGAGGATTTTAAAGCAAAATCTAAAAATCTCTTCTACGGCGTTCCGTCGCGCGAGCGATCGCACTGCGCATGTGCGCACACCTCTTCCCGCTCGCTGTGCGGACACGCCCCTCAGTTTTTCTTTTTCCGCGTCTGAGGAGACACGGAGTTCGTTAGTGCTTCGTGTTTTCTTCAGGTCCTCGGAGTAAAATCTCTTTTTTTATTTTACCCTTTTGGGTGTTTATTTTTAAATTTGTACTCTTTCATGGCAGGCTCATTGTGGCTTATATATACAGGTACTTTTTGTACCTGGGGCAAGGAAAAGTTAAGTAGTTGCCAGAGTCACAGGGGGCTGTGCCTGAAAGGAAAACAAAGCATATAATCTTCTCTTTTTCTTTTTTCTTATAAAAGTGCTGGTATATTGTTATCTGTGGGCTCTCTCTCGCCAGCAAACTAAACAAGCCCACATTTTTAGGATCCATTTATTAAAACTTTACAAATGGCTCTCCAGAGCTGTGAGAGCCTGCTTCAGCACACCACTGTCTTTAAGCCCCACAAGTGGTGAAGGTGTATGTCACAGGAAAAAACAGGAACCTAAGCAGGTGCATCCCTGGTCAGCCACTGAATGGGCAACCTGGTGACACAATATCAGTGGTGTAACCTTTGAAGTGAGTCTCCACCCGCCTCGGCGCCTCCTGCTCTGCAGGTCATTCGGGCGCATCGGAGGATGTGTCTTGGGCCGGATCATCTCCCTGTGAAGCGCAAGTAGTGTCTCAAAGACGAGACGTATTCTACTCTGCCAGGGATGCCCAAAGGAGATCATTCTGGAGTCCGACAGAGACCGATGCACGCTGGGTATAGTTATGCATCGAATAGGTCTCCACCTGCCTCGGCGCCTCCTGCTTGGCAGGTCATTCGGGCGCATCGGCGAATGTGTCTTGGGCCGGATCATCTCCCTGTGAAGCGCAAGTAGTGTCTCAAAGACAAGACGTATTCTACTCTGCCAGGGATGCCCAAAGGAGATCATTCTGGAGTCCGACAGAGACCGATGCACGCTGGGTATAGTTATGCATCGAATAGGTCTCCACCTGCCTCGGCGCCTCCTGCTTGGCAGGTCATTCGGGCGCATCGGCGAATGTGTCTTGGGCCGGATCATCTCCCTGTGAAGCGCAAGTAGTGTCTCAAAGACAAGACGTATTCTACTCTGCCAGGGATGCCCAAAGGAGATCATTCTGGAGTCCGACAGAGACCGATGCACGCTGGGTATAGTTATGCATCGAATAGGTCTCCACCTGCCTCGGCGCCTCCTGCTTGGCAGGTCATTCGGGCGCATCAGCGGGTGTCAGTACCATCGGTGCCCAGAGCTTTGCTCCCTCTGTTATGGAGGTATCCGGGCTTCAGATATCAGTCGGTGCCGAGAGCGTTGCTCCCTCTGTTATGGAGGTATCCTGGCATTGGACGTCGATACACCGGTACCAGGTATCAACGGTGCCATCGGTACCGGGTATCATCGGTGCCGTGGATACCATCGGTACCGGGTATCATGGGCACCATCGGCACCAGGTATCATGGGCACCATCGACTATCAGTACCAGGTATCATCGCCCATCGGTACCGAGTATCATGAGTACCATCAGTATCATAGTATCGGGTATCGTCGGTACCGTGGATACCATGGGTATCAGGTATCATGGATGCCGTCGGCACATGAGTACCATCGATACCAGATATCATGACCAGGTACCATCAGTGCCATGGGTGCCATTGGTACCAGGTGTCATGAGCACCGTCGGTGCCATGTGTACCATCGGTACCGTCGGTGCCATGGTCTGGCAGTCTGGTTTCGATTCCCTTGCATTTCCAGATTTTGTCCTTGGCTTCGGGACCATGGGTACCATTGGATGCCATGGGTGCTACCGCCTCCTGCGGCATCTAGCTTTTCACCTGGTCTCCTTCACCGATGCTGCCTCTGGTATGGGTGTTCGCACCCTACTGGGGCAACTTCTCGACCCCGTAGTAGAACTTACCGCGCCTCCATATCGGACGCGTTTGGATCTGAGCTGCTCTGTTTGAGTAGTTAGCTCAGTTCAATGATGGTTCATCTGACATTACAGTGGAGATTGTGAATCCCAATGCCCAGATGCTCGAGGTCCTGGACTACCATCTTCACCTGAGTCTTCTGCCACTCAGAACAGATAGGAGTTCTAAGAACTTACTTCGGCGCCCCCGGGGCCAGAGCATACATCCTTAGCCTCTTTTGGAGAATGGCGTACCAGGCTGGCATGATCGCGTCCAAAATCAAGTCCTGTCAGATCTTTACGAGCATTCCCAACGGAGTAGGCTAAACCTTTTCACCAAGGTAGCACGGTGTGTCGCAGGTTCCTGTCCAAGGGCATTTTCGACACTTGTAATGTAACACCTAGATTTCTGCTCTAGGTACAGTGATGCGCAGACTCTCATGACTGTGTGCCTCTCACCTGGAGGAGGAGACTCAGCAGAAAATTGTAGATATGCTGTGCATACACTTCCTCATCTCGGAAGTTCTTTAGGGAGAAGAGTAGTTTTCCTTGTGCCTTAAGGGGTCGTACCTATACTCCTACTTCTCGACAGCCGGTTCAGGCTATGCCTCAGCACGCTTGTTCTAGTCAGCGGCGTGCACCTAATCAGGCCCCTGCAGCTATTCCTCAGGAACCAGAGAGGGGTTTTTGACTGGCCGTACCGGCCAATCTGCCTGTCGGGGGGGAAGTTTAAATTTTCTCCACCAAAGGTGACTTCTTTTATCCTCCAACCGGTGGTTTTTTTTCAAATAGTCCGGTTAGGATACATTCTCAATCTGGAATCAAACCCTCCACATTGTTCATTGGAAGCTTAATCCTTTAGCTTCCATCAAAAGTGAGTACTTGCAGAGGAACTCTCTGCCTTTCTCAGTGCCAATGCAGTCGAGCCCGTTCCACCAGGGCAAGAAGGGTTGAGATTCTATTCCAGGTCCTTCCTTGTGGGTTGCGTCCCATCATAGACATAAGGGGCCTAAACAGATTTTGGTTCAGGATGCTTTCCCTGGGCATCCTTCTTCCCATACTTCAGGAAAACGATTGGTTATGCTCTCTGGACTTACAGGATACTTATACTCTCTTTGCATACAGAGTATGTTTTTTCCTAGTGCCTGGCTGTTGTTGCAGCGTATCTTCATGGACTGGGAGTGCATGTGTTCCCTTAACACGATGATTGCCCGTCTCAACAGATTACAGCACAGTACATATTGAGACTTCTAGACACATGGCTTCCACAGTTCACGTAACTCCCATGGCACTTTTGCACATGACATCCGCTCAGTGCATCCTAGCTTCCCAGTGGTATCAAGTTTAGGGTATCTAGAGGATGTAACCCAACTGTTCGCCAGTTTTCGGAATTCCCCTCAGAGGTGGTTAATTCTCTCCATTTTGATTCTGAGGCGTCCCGTCCACCTCACTCAGTCAAAAGCTGCTGACGAAGGTTGCATCCCTCCTGGCTATCCAACCAAATTATTTTAATTCAACCAAACAATCGGGTTGTGATGCACTCGATAACAAAGGAGTACTGGATCTTGCCCTCTGAGTCAGGATGCCATGCAGATGTAGCGGTGGGTCCGCAACGCGGCATGTTTTCTCCAAGCCACTTATCTAATTGGCATAAACAGCAGTCTGGCCGACAGGCTGAGCAGGATAATGCTACAGTCATGGTTGTTGAGCATGCCTATAGTTCGAAAGATCTTCCGGAAGTGAGATACCCCCTCAGTGGATCTTTTTGCTACTTAGTCCAATCGCAAAGTCCCTCAGTTCTGTTCCAGGCTGCAGGTTCACGGCAGGCTACCATCGGAAGCCTTTCTCCTTCTTTGGGGGACAGGTTTTCTGTATGCGTATCCTCCCATACATCTGGTGGAAAAGACTTTGCTGATTCTCAAGCAAGATTGTGGAGCCATGATTCTGATTGCTCCTTTCTAGCTGCGTCAGATAGGATTCCCTCTTCTTCTGGAGTTGGAATGTTTTCCAGCTCTCATTACGCAGAATGAGGGGGCACTTCTACATCCCAACCTCCAATCTCTGGCTCACACGGTCTGGATGTTGAGAGTGTGGGTTTCGTTCAGTTTTCCAGAGTGTCTCCCGACTCTTGCTTGCTTCCAGAAAGGATTTCACAAAGAGGTGTTATTCTTTTTCATGGAAGAGGTTTGCCGTCTGGTGTGACAGCAAGGCCCTAGATCCTGCCTCTTGTCTTATACAGACCTTGCTTGAGTTCTTTCTACACCTGTCTGAGTCTGGTCTCAAGACCAACTCTGTCAGTATTCATCTTCGTGCAATAAGAGCTTATCATCAACGTGTGAAAGGTCAGCCTTTAGCTGTCCACTTCATAAGAGGTTTATTTCTCCCCCAATATTGACAGAATTCCTTGTATGTGTCTAGGGGAGATTATTTCTGTTGGGCTTAGCACCCCCAATAATTTTGACAGTTGGCTCTTATGCTTCGGTCAGAGTCCCTATCACTTCTTATCCAGTATCTTGGGGTCTCAATGTCGTTTTCATCCAGCTGCTGCAAGCTCAATTCGGGCCACTGGATTCCTGCCATCTGAAGTATTGGACCTGGAAGGTTGTTTTCCTTAGTGGCTGTTCCTTCAACTCGTAAGGTCGGTGAGCTTCAGTCTCTAGTAGCTCAAGCGCCTTACCTTACTTCTCATCTTAACAATGCAGACAAAGTTCTTACTGGCGCTGGTATCAGAGTACCAGCTGATCCAGTCAATTGTCTTGCCAACATTCTTTCTCCCTCATCTTACATCCCTGGCGAAAGCAAGCTGCGCACTTTTTGCGTGGAGCAGACGAGCTCCCTCGGACGGTCCGCCCAGTTGTTTATTTCTTTTAATGCCAGTTGCGGTTGGAAACCGCATCATTTCTTCTTGGCTAGCAGATTGCATCTCCTTCATTTTTGTCCAAGCTGGACTGACTCTAGAGGGCCATGTCACGGCTCACAAAATTAGAGCCATGGCTGAGTCGGTGGCTCATCTAAGATCAGTCACTATTGAAGAGATCTGCAAAGCTGCGGCGTGGTCATCAGTCCACACATTCACATCTCACTACTGCCTTCAGCAGGATAGCCGACGCGTCAGTCGATTTGGGCAGTCGGGGCTGCAGAACTTCTTTGGGGTTTAGAATCCAACTCCAACCCTCCTAAGCCCATTTTTGTTCTGTTCCAGGCTACACTCATTTAGATGTTTCTTCTTTTCAGGTCAATTTTTATTCTGGCCTCGCCGTTGCGAGACTCAATTGACCACTGTTTGTTGTGTTGTGTAAGCCTGGAAGCTAGGGATACCCCACTTGTGAGAATATCAGCCTGCTTGTCTTTGGAGAAAGAGTAGTTACTTACCTGTAACAGGTGTTCTCCGAAGACAGCAGGCTGCATATTCTCACAAACCCTCCCACCTCCCCTTTTGGAGTTGTCTCCTCCATCTTTTGGATTTAACTGAGGGGCGTGTCCGCACAGCGAGCGGGAAGAGGTGTGCGCACATGCGCAGTGCGATCGCTCGCACGACGGAACGCCGTAGAAGAGATTTTTAGATTTTGCTTTAAAATCCTCCGGGGCCGACGTGGCGTCACCCACTTGTGAGAATATGCAGCCTGCTGTCTTCGGAGAACACCTGTTACAGGTAAGTAACTACTCTAACAAGCCAATCAGTGTAGATAACAGCACTTAACAAGCAAAAATGAGCATTAATTGGGCAATAATTAGAACTGATACACACAACTCACGATCCTTTTATCTTGCTGCACCATATGCCTGGAATAGACTTCCTGAGCCGGTAAGTCAAGCTCCATCTCTGGCCATCTTCAAATCTAAGCTAAAAGCCCACTTTTTTGATGCTGCTTTTAACTCCTAACCCTTATTCACTTGTTCAGAACCCTTATTTTATCATCCTCACCTTAATATTCCCTTATCTCTTGTTTGTCCTGTTTGTCTGTCCTAATTAGATTGTAAGCTCTGTCGAGCAAGGACTCTCTTCATGTTCAAGTGTACAGTGCTGTGTACGTCTAGTAGCGCTATAGAAATGATAAGTAGTAGTAGTAGTAATTTATTTGTTACATTTATATCCCACATTTTCCCCACCTATTTGTAGGCTCAATGTGGCTTACATAGTACCAGAGAGGCGTTACAGACTCCGGTGTAAACAAATACAAAGTGATGTTGTGGTAAGATAAAGTTAATGTGTCACAGCCACACTAGGGAATCGTACAACGGAAGAGTTGTGTTATGTCCATTACGTTCTTTAGTTTTGTTGTGTTGCAGAGATCAGGCATTTATGTTGGATTGGTAGGGTATGCCTTTTTAAACAGGTTACATTTTAGTGTTTTCCGGAAGTTTAGGTGGTCGTTCATAGTTTTCAAGGCTCTTGGTAATGCGTTCCACAGTTGTGTGCTTATGTAGGAAAAACTAGACGCGTAAGTTGATTTGTATTTGAGTCCTTTGCAGCTTGGGTAGTGCAGATTTAGGTATATTCATGTTGATTCGGATGTATTTCTAGCTGGTAGGTCGATCAAGTCTGTCATGTATCCTGGAGCTTCACCATAGATAATTTTGTGAACCAGAGTGCAGATTTTTAAAGCAATGTGTTCTTTGATTGGGAGCCAGTGTAGCTGCCGTGTTTTGAGCGGTCTGAAGTTTAAGGTTTGTTCTTTGCATCTCGCATAAATTCCATTGCAGTAGTCTACATGGCTTAGTACCATTGATTGTATCAGGTTGCGAAATGTTCCCCTCAGGAAGAATTGTTTCACGCGTTTGAGTTTCCACATTGAGTGGAACATTTTCTTTGTTGTGGATATCACTTGGCTCTCTAGTGTTAAGTTGCAGTCCATTGTAACGCCGAGGATTTTCAGGCTGTCTGAGATAGGGAGGGTGTAATCTGGGGTGTTGATAATTGTGGGGTTATCTGCGCTGTGTAGGAATGAGAGGATGAGTGTGCTTTTTCTTTGTTTAGTTTTAGTTGAAATGCATTTGCCCAAGAGTCCATGATGTTCAAGCTGATCTTGATTTCATTGGTGAGTTCTGTCAGTTTAGATTTGTAAGGAATATTGTGACATCGTCTGCATAAGCGTATTCTATTTTCTAACGTGTGCAGCCAAAAAGGCGTGTGGTTATGGGCGGGGAAATGGGCGTTCCAAAATTTACGCGTGTAGTTATAGAATATGGCCCAGTACACCTAAATCTACAAGCCAGAATTCACAACATGTTTTTGTTGGTGTAAATGGATGCATGTAGTGCTGGGATATCAACTAAGCGTATTCTATTTACCGCGTCTAAATATAGGTGCCCCTTATAGAAAGTACTTAGGTGAAAACGCTTTCTGCACAGATTTTTGTAGGCACCATATATAGAATCCCCCTATGCCTCTCAGTTGTTTATATTGAGACCAATATTCAGACTGTGGAAATTAGCCAGGCTAACTCCCGCAGTCAGCACTGCGCTTGGAAAGTCAATGCCAGGTTGTTTCCAGTGACCGGCATTGAATATCCGGTTTATTTTTGGCTGGTTTCAACTTAACCAGCCAAGTCAATAGTCAGCACTGGCCAGTTAAGATGAAACCAGCCAAATATAGGCCTGCTATTTCAGTAGCCAAATTTGGCCACCAAACTTAGCCGACGATGTGCTGAATATTAGTTGATAGTCGGCTATATTGCACGATATAGCTGGCTATCCACTAAGTGCTGACTGGGAATATTCAGCAGGAGATAACCAGCTCTCCCCCGCTGAATATTCCCAGATATCCGGTTAAGCGCTATTTAACCGACCAGGAGTCGTTCCTGGCCTGTTAAATATCACTGAATATTGGGCGGCTTGTATATAGTTTTGCAAGATATCATATCCAACCAACTATTTTTTCTGACTGCCCTGCCATGTAGCATCTTCTATCTCTGTCCCTTTTTCTCTCTTTCCACCAATTGTGTAGCATCTCCTCTCCCCTAATGCAGCATTTCCTCTCTGCTTCTCTTCCCCCCGACCAGCATTGTCCCATCTCTCTCTCACACCCTCCCCCCAGCATCGCCTCCTTTTTCTCTTCCCCAATGCAGTATTTCCCCTATGTTTCTCTTTTCCCCCAACCAGCATTGCCCCATCTCTCTCTCTCCCCCTCTAAACTCTTGCTGCCTTCCTGCATTGGCAGCAGTGGTGACAGCAGCAGCGGTAAAAGTTAACAGCAAGAAGTAAGGGTCTGTCTCCCTGTACACAAAACTATTAGTTCTGCCCCTCTGACACAGGAAGTTTACATCAGAGTTTGCGGGGCCAGCAGACTTTTCCTGGCCACCAGAACTTATGTGGATCCCAGCTGATATTCAGCCAAGACCTGCATCAGATACTTATGTGAATCCCAGCTGAATTTCCAAGTTTATTAAAATTTGATATATCGCTCAATTAAAATTTTAGACAGTATACAATACTAAAACAATAAAATCAGAAAAGAACACCATAAGTAATAGGAAAGGGGAAGAGAATAAACAGATGCATCACCGCAAACATTCAAATAAAATATGTACATATACATATACCAAAATGTATACAGCAGATCCCAATAACTCCCGAGAAGACAATCCCAGAGAAGACAACAAAAGGGAATAATACCAATATCAAGAACCAAAAGCAGATGCAAATAAAAAAGCAATTAACTGCCTCTTAAAAATAGAAGAGGTCGGCTCCTGCTGAATATGTGCAGGTAAATTGTTCCAAAATCGAGGGCCTGAAACAGAGAACAGTCTATTTCTAAAAGATTGTTGAGCTATCAGCCAGGACCTGCATACGTGAAGTTCACAGTTCCTTCCTCCTGCTGCCCCCAAATATAGTCTGATTCCTCCATACTCTTGCCCCCGAAAATAGTCCGATCCCCCTCCCTCTTGAACATAGTCTGATCCCTCTCCCTCTTGAACACAGTCCAAGCTCCCCTCCTGACCCTCCCCCCACTGAAGCAGCCACCCAAACTCCAAGGCCTACCTTAATAGGCTTGGTGGTCTAGTGGTGGTCAGGGCAGAAACAAATTCCATTTGCTCCTACCCCTTATAGCTTCTGTTAAAAATGGCCACCACAACTTCTAGTGTAGTCTCGCAGTACTAAGCTAGAAGCTGACCCCTAGCACTAGTACTCTTGAGACTTTGCTAGCGATCATGGCGGTAATTTTCAACAGGAGCCATGAAGAGCAGGAGTGAATGGGCTTCTCTCCTGCCCTGACCATCATGTCTATTAAGGCAGGGTCAAGGGAGGGGCCTGATAAAACTTGTGGTGAGGGCAGGGATCCTCAGGCTATGTTCGGATGGTAGGAGAGAGGGTGGAACAGATTCAGACCATAACCCAAAGCTTGGCAGCATTGGGTAAGAGTCCACAATGATATGTTTGCTAGGGGCCCGATATAGTGTTAATCCAGCCCTGGCCACACTAGCATAGAAAGGGGTGAAAATTAGGCATAAAATATGCCTTACAGTTAATGTGGAGGTAGTTACTGCCCATTAACTGTTAACGTGGCATGGCACCTGAATAGGTATAGCCAATTGTATTGTGTTACCTGCCATTGGTTAATGTAAAGAACTTTCCGGTCAATATTTAAAATTATTTAAGTAGGTAATGTACTAGGCTGTGTTTGGTTTGCTATTCGCTAAAATACTTATGAATTCTATTAAATATCATAGACAAAATTATACAGGAATTAGAGAGAATTAAAAGTCTTTTTAATACTCACCCACCAGCACAGCATCAGACATCAGTTTTAAGTTATAACAAACTTACAAAATATAACATCAGTACCTCTAGTAATTACTAGTAAAACATGCCCGTTTCTTGCGTTTATGAAACGGGTGCTAGCACGGTTTCCTTCCGAACCTCCCCCCCCTCCCTACTCACCCCTTTCGGCGTTCTGATGGCACTGGCCGCCATTGTTGCGGACCTCGGCACACCACCTTCAATCTGCTGCGTCGTTGGTTGTGAAGCCACTGACGCCATTGCTCCGCCCTCGACGTCATCACGTTTGATGCGAGGGCGGGGCCCCAACACAGTGTTTTCGGTGGCTTCACCACCACGAAGGCTTCGAACTGGAAGGAAGTGCCCGGAGGACCTGACAGTGATGTCAGTGTCCTCAGAACGTTGAGGGTGAGTTTTATTATAAAAGATAAGTAATTAGACTAATTAGATAAAGAAGGAAGAAACGTTTGTTCCTCATACAAAGGTCACAGAACAGAGAGAAAGCAGAGAAAAGGCAGAGACAGAAAGCTATAGAGAATTAGTTTCTATCAAGGGGGGGAAAGTAAAACCCCCTTGGGAAAATCATAGGCCATCGGACGGATCTGAAACTCTCTCTCCATGCCTAGTTTTTCAGAGTTCCTTTGTCTGCAACAGGGTTTTATAGGCTGTTGTGAGCATCCACCCCTCCTCTACCCTGGACCAATCATAGATGTTGCACATGGGCTGGAGACTTGTAATTGGGACTTTCATATGTGCTGGAAGCTTGCAATTTGTGTCCTTGCCACACCACTAATTCACTTTTGATAAACAGGATATACCAGGTATCTGAATTGCCTTAGCAACATGAGACCCCATCAGAGCATGTGACCAGCCAGAAATTCCTTCATGTGGCCGATAGGAAAAAGGGAAGGGAAAGGGAAAGAGAGTTTTGGGGGATGGGGATGGGAAATAGTGCAGTATACCTGAAATAAAACTTAATGATAGACATCAAGAAAGGACAGCCACTGATATTCAGCAGCACTTATCCAGGCCGTGTTCCTGAATATTGGCTCTGACCAGCCATTTTTGAAGTGGGCTGGAGAGGGACATTCAGAGGGTGGAGTCAGAGAGGAGATGGCAGGCTATTCAGATGCCGGCAATGGATTCCCCCTCCTTCCCTCTCATCCCCCCGGATGAACATTCAGACCTCCCCAGATCCCCCTCCCAGAACAACCAGATGCCCTCCCTGGTTCCTCCCCCAACCCCCAAGATCATGATGTGTCTAACTGCCTGACTCCTGGTGGTCTAGTGGGAAATGGGCAGGAACGAGTGCTTTAAAATGGCTGCTGTGGCCTCTAGTAGAAGTCTCGTGGTACTTCATTACTTATGGTTTGAGACCAAATGCAATCCCTAAAAAAGATAAGATGTAATCTATATATTTGAGCAAATCTACAAGAATCAGACTTCCACTCCTCTGAAAGCTGTCTAAGAAAAGCAGAAAATTGGGTAGGTAGGTGTTAGGAAAGGTGGGACCAGAAGACATACTTTATCAATGAGTGACTAGTGTATGGTCTTGAATCAAAACCTTATATTCCATTTGGAAAACCAAAATGGGAAAATTCCTGCTCAGTTGTGTATACACTGGGGTCAGACTTTTTTTTAAATTTAAAGAGACAGTGGGTCCCTAGATGAGGTTTGGAAATGTGTTAAATCAATTCACGCTTTCTTTACCAATTATAGGCTTGATTTATATTTGTGTATGTTTATGAATTCATTTGATATACTGCTTTTATGTCAAGACACCCAAATCTTTTGTCCCATAGTTGTAGAATGAGAGAAAAAAAAGCCTTAGTAAGCCAGACCTTATGGGTGAGTTTTATTTTGTCTTTTGCACAGCAGTAATATGATGGTTCCCATAGTATTTATTTATTTAAAATGCTTGATATACTGCAACACATCCAACAATGACCTCTTTGCAGCTTACAATAAAATGCTTGAACAGAAAAGAAAGGAAGTTTCCGGGGGCAGTTGAGTGGAAGATTGAATACTTCTTGGAAGAGATAGGTCTTGAGAAAGATTTGAAGTTGTGAAGAGACGGTTCACTTCTGAGGTACAGAGGGAGGGAATTCCAAAATTTTGGTCCAAGGTATCTTGGGAAATTGTGAGATGAAAAGCGGAAAGGGAGGGAAGGGTGAGTAAACCAGAGTTAAAAGAGCCAAGGGAGCAGCTGGGGGTGTAGGGAATGGTAAAATTATGTCTTACCTGATAAATTTATTTCCTTTAACGCAGCAGATGAATCCAGGAACTAGTGGGTTAAGTCCGCAGCAGGTGCAGATAGAGATAAACAAACTAAAGGCAATGATGCCAGACAGCCAGCTCCTTCCTCAGTTAGTATGTCATTCATAAGCATTTGCCAAGGCCAAAAATATGAAACCAATAACAGCCAGAAACCATCCTCACTATGAAAACAGAGAACCAAATAAGAACTTCGAAATAACTGCAACTTGATCCAGAAATCGGAATCCTTTCCATGTTCCCATATCTGTCTGAACTCTGCAAAAGAGAACTCAGAAGGAAAAAATAGCCACACTGCACGGAAAATGAAAAAAAAAACAACAAAAAAAAGTCGACTGAACTATGGAGGGATCCTGGATTAATCTGCTGCGTTAAAGGAAAGAAAATTATCAGGTAAGACATAATTTTATCTTCCTTGTCACTTGCAGCAGATGAATCCAGGAACTAGTGAGATGCACCAAAGCATTCCTGAAGTAGGGTGTGAAGCTGACGCTCCCCGTGCCAACACTCCCGCCCCAAAACTCGCATCCTCCTGAGCAGACACGTCTAGCCTGTAATGCTTCGCAAAAGTATGACGGGACATCAAGTAGACGCCCGACAAATCTCTTCCAGAGAAAAGGCCGATGCCTCCGTCCAAAAAGCCGCCTGTGCCCGAGTAGAATACGCCTTCAGGGCCACTGGAGACGCCCGCCCTTGTAGCATATACGCCGCTCCAATGGCTTCCCTAATCCAGCGAGCAATGGAAGCCTTAGAAGCCGCCTCACCTCTTTTCGATCCCGACAAGAGCACAAAGATGATCCAAGCGTCGAAACTCGTTAGAGATCTGCAAGTACTGAAACAAGGCTCTCTGGAAACGTAGCGAGGCAAACTCCCCCCGGATAATCCTCTCTTCGAAGAGACGGAAGATAAACCGCCTAATTGACATGGAAAGCTGAAACCACTTTAGGTAGAAACGACGGCACCGTCCGGATCAACACCCCTGCTTCAGAAAACTGCAAAAAAGGATCTCTGCAAGACAAAGCCTGAATTTCAGAAATTCTCCTAGCCGAAGCAATGGCCACCAAAAACACTGTCTTAAGTGTTAGATCCTTCTCAGAAACCTTATTCAACGGCTCAAACGGTGGGGCCTGGAGGGCTCGCAGTACCACATTCAAATGCCACGCTGGGCACGGCTGCCGCAGAGGAGGCCAAAGTCGAAGAGCCCCGCGTAGGAAACAGACCACATCAGAGTGAGCTACTAAAGAGGAACTGTCCAGTTTGCCCCTAAAACAAGCTAGCGTGGCCAACTGCACTTGAAGGGAATTATATGCCAATCCCTTTTGAAAACCATCCTGAAGGAACTCCAGAATAACCGGAATGTCCGCCCAAAAAGGCGATTCAGCACGCAAAGCACACCACGCCGAGAAAGCTTTCCACACTTGCGCGTACGCTGCTGAAGTAGACTGCTTCCGTGCCCCCAAAAGAGTGGCAATGACTGGTCCTGAAAATCCCTTCTTCCTCAGCTGCCGCCTCTCAATAGCCAGGCCGTAAGACCAAAGCGGGAGGAATTTTCCATCTGAACTGGCCCTTGATGCAGCAGATCGGGAGTCACTGGAAGTCGCAATGGTGGCTCTGAGAGTGCTCGAACATAGTAACATAACATAGTAGATGACGGCAGAAAAAGACCTGCACGGTCCATCTAGTCTGCCCAACAAGATAAACTCATATGTGCTACTTCTTGTGTATACCTTACCTTGATTTGTATCTGCCATGTTCAGGACACAGACCGTAGAAGTCTTGCCCAGAACTAGCCCCACCACCCAAACACCAGCCCCGCCTCCCAATCTCGGCTAAGCTTCTGAGGATCCATTCCTTCTGCACAGGATTCCTTTATGTTTATCCCACGCATGCTTGAATTCCGCTACCGTTTTAATCTCCACCACCTCCAACGGGAGGGCATTCCAAGTATCTACCACTCTCTCCGTGAAAAAGTACTTCCTGACATTTTTCTTGAGTCTGCCCCCCTTCACTCTCATATCATGTCCTCTTGTTCTACCGCCCTCCCATCTCCGGAAAAGGTTTGTTTGCGGATTAATACCTTTCAAATATTTGAACGTCTGTATCATATCACCCCTGTTTCTCCTTTCCTCCAGGGTATACATGTTCAGGTCCGCAAGTCTCTCCTCATACGTCTTGTAACGCAAATCCCATACCATTCTCGTAGCTTTTCTTTGCACCGCTTCCATTTTTTTTACATCCTTAGCAAGGTACGGCCTCCAGAATTGAACACAATACTTCAGGTGGGGCCTCACCAATGACTTATACAGGGGCATCAAAACCTCTTTTCTTCTGCTGGTCACACCTCTCTCTATACAGCCTAGCAAACTTCTGGCTACGGCCACCGCCTTGTCACATTGTTTTGTCGCCTTCAGATCCTCAGATACTATCACCCCAAGATCCCTCTCCCTGTCTGTAACTATCAGACTCTCCCCGCCTAACACATACTTCTCCTGTGGATTTCTACTCCCTAAGTGCATCACTTTGCATTGAATTTTAATTGCCAAACCTTAGACCATTCTTCCAGTTTCCGCAGATCCTTTTTCATGTTTTCCACTCCCTCCCCGATGTCCACTCTGTTACAAATCTTAGTATCGTCCGCAAAAAGGCAAACTTCTAACCCTTCGGCAATGTCACTCACAAATATATTGAACAGAATCGGTCCCAGCACCGATCCCTGAGGTACTCCACTACTCACCTTCCCCTCCTCCAAGCAAATTCCATTCACCACCACCCTCTGGTTTCTGTCCGTCAACCAGTTCCTAATCCAGTTCACCACTTCAGGTCCTATCTTCAGCCTATCCAGTTTATTCAAGAGCCTCCTGTGGGGAACCGTGTCAAAAGCTTTGCTGAAATCTAAGTAGATTATGTCCATAGCACATCCTTGATTCAATTCTCCAGTCACCCAGTCAAAGAATTCAATGAGATTCATTTGACACGATTTCCCTTTGGTAAAACCATGTTGTTTCGGATCTTGCAACTTATTGGCTTCCAGGAAATTCACTATCCTGTCCTTTAGCATCGCTTCCATTACTTTTCCAATAACTGAAGTGAGGCTTACCGGCCTGTAGTTTTCAGCTTCTTCCCTATCACCACTTTTGTGAAGAGGGACCACCTCCGCCGTTCTCCAATCGCATGGAACCTCTCCCGTCTGCAAGGATTTATTAAACAAATCTTTAAGAGGACCAGCCAGAACCTCTCTGAGCTCCCTCAATATCCTGGGGTGGATCCCGTCCGGTTCCATGGCTTTGTCCACCTTTAGGTTTCCTAGTTGTTCATACACACTCTCTTCTGTGAACGGTGCTAAATCCACTCCACTCTCACATGTACTTTTGTCAGTTGTGAAAGATCCGTCCCTCCTCCCGGGGTCCGCAGGATCTTGCCTCTGCCCTGGCCACTCCGGCTAAGAGTCAGGATACCTGTCACAGCCTCCTAGCCCACTGCAGTTCACAGGACCGGGCTTAAAGCAATCCAAACTTCAGAAAGCAAAATCAGTAAGTATCTTTATTCTCTTGGGATTCACAGTCCAGCAGTTCAGAACTAAAGCAGGCAAAAAAAAACCACAATCCCACTGTTTCTCCTTTCGGGGTCACAGCACAGCAGGACAGAACACTCCCCTCCCCTGCTTCCAGAACTCAGTTTGTTCCACCTTAAGCAGTCTATAGCCCCATGCTCTCCTTCTCCCCCTCCCCTTTGAAAAGGGGGAGTGTGTCTGTGAAGGGCAGTCAAAAACCTCCCAGTGCTTTGGCAAACAGTCCCAATAAACAGTTCCCAATAAACCACTTCTTCAGGCTTGAGCAAACCCTTTCCCACAACAGCTTCCTCCCGCTGTGAGCAGTTCACACAGGGGGAGTCAATAACCCCTCTTCAAACAGCACTCTTTAACACACCGTTCAAAACAGCCTGAACTCACTTTGGGGAGAAAAAAGGTCCCACCCTTTCTTGGGTCACTCTTTCAATACACTGACTCTCCTCCCTCATGACCCTTTCTCTTTCCCCTTGTAACCCAGCTGCCATACCACAAGTTCACCTGCTTTTTCAGCTTTTTCCCTTAGGAATGAGCCCAGACTGTGAGGTTGATCGGTTCCTCTGGGCTCTCCTCTCTCTCCCTCTCCTCAGCCTCTTGCCATTCCATGGGTTCCTCGTCCCACCCACTTTTCAACTGTTCCTCGTTCACTTGATTACCCTCCAGCGGCCCTTCCCTTGCCTTGTCAGAGTTCTCCCCTGTGGCCTGCTGGGGAAGGTAATCTCTGTACCAGGGCTTACGCCGGGGCTGCTGGGTGATGTAGTCTTTTTCTCATCTCCATTTTTCAGGGGGCCTTACCCTTTCTCTTCTCTCTCTCTCTGGGGAAGTAGTAAAGGCAAGGCTCTGTTCTGTCTCCTTCTGTTCTTGAGCCTCCTCACTTCTTCCCCTTCTACTTCCATCTGCTCCACCCCCTTTTCCTCCCCTTCACACAGTCCATCTCGGTTCTTCTCCAGGATTTTCTTCTGTGAAAACAGAACAAAAGTATCTATTTAGCAAATTTGCCTTTTCTTCATCATTTTCTACATAGCGGTTCGCAACATCTTTCAGTCTCACAATTCCCTTTGTAGTCATTTTCCTTTCACTAATATACCTGTATAAATTTTTGTCACCCCTCCTTACCTTTCTAGCCATTTGCTCTTCCACATACCACAGCCATCGGGGCTAGTCTGGGGCCACTAGAACGACCGGCCCCCGATGCCACCCTATGCGGCAAAGAACTCTCCCTATCAGAGGCCATGAAAGAAAAACATACAGTAGCTGTTGTTCCGGCCATGGCTGGAGAAGAGCGTTCAATCCTGTGGATTCTGGCTGCCGTTTGCAGCTGAAGAACTGGGGAACTTTGGCTTTGCAAGCTATGGCCATGAGATCCATTACTGGTCTTCCCCAACATTGACAGATCAGCCAAATAGTCGAGTCCGACAGCGTCCATTCCGCTGCGTCCAAAAGAGTCTGGCTGAGAAAATCCACTTGAACATTGTCTTGACCCGCAATGTGCACTGCCGACAGACTCTGAACATGCGCTTCCGCCCATACTAGAAGAAGAGACGTTTCCACTGCCAAGGGAAGACTGCAAGTGCCCCTCTGCTGATTGATGTAGGCCACCGTTGTGGTGTTGTCCGAGAATACACGAACTGCCTGCCCCTGCAGAAGGTCCTGAAAACTCCGCAGTGCATTCACGACTGCTTGCAACTCCAGACGATTTATCGGCCAAGTCGCTTTGAGAGGGGTCCACGATCCCTGGGCTACTTGATGAAGACAATGGGCTCCCCAGCCCGCAAGGCTGGCATCTGTCACGACTATCACCCAATTGGGAGACGCCAGAGAAACACTCTTCTGCAAAATGGCTGACCAGAGCCACCACGCGAGACTGTCCCTGGCTTGGCTCGACCAAGGAAGGCGTTGTTGATAATGGCAACCATCTGCTCAAAAGGAAATTCTGAAGAGGCCGCATGTGAGCCCTTGCCCATGGAATGACCTCCAAGGTCGCCGTCATTGAACCGAGGAACTGAACATAGTCCTACATTCGGGGAGCGCGACGACTCAATAAGGTCCGTACCTGAGAAAGCAATTTGATCCTTCGCCCCTCGGGGAGAAACACCTTCCCTCGCTTCGTATCGAATTGCACTCCAAGATACTCCAGACTCTGAGTAGGAACCAGATGACTCTTGTCCATATTGACCACCCAACCTAAGGATTGCAACACCGCAATCACTTGGTCAGTGACCACTCGACTCTGCTGTTGTCGCCCAAATCAGCCAGTGGTCGAGATATGGATGCACTCGAATCCCCTCCTTCCACAGGAACGCTGCCACCACCACCATGACCTTGGAAAAAGTGCGTGGGGCAGTAGCCATTCCGAAAGGTAGGTCCCGAAACTGGAAGTGCTGACCCAGCACCGCAAATCTGAGAAGTCTCTGATGGGGCTGCCAAATGGGAATGTGCAAGTAAGCTTCCCTCAAATCGAGAGCCGTCAAAAACTTGCCTGGTTGAACAGCAGCAATAACTGCCCTTAATGTCTCCATGCGGAAGTGACGAACCCACAAAAACTGGTTTACTTTTCTGAGATTGAGAATAGGCTGAAAAGCCCCTCCCTTCTTTAGAACCACAAAGAAGATGGAGTACCGACCTGTGCGCCTTTCGAGAGGAGGAACAGTCACGATAGCCCCTATCCTTAGCAGGCACTGCAGAACCGCTGTCCTCTTGGCCCACGATACATAGCGTGACTCCAGAAAAAAGTCTGTGATGGGAGAGAACAATTCTAGCTTGTAACCTTCTCGCACCACATCGAGGACCCACTGGTCCGAAGTAATTCTGGCCCACTCTGGAAGAAACAGAGAAAGCCGACCACCGATCTGCTCTCCTCCTGAGTGGACCTGCGCCCCATCATTGGGAGGCCCGAGAAGGAGCCCCCTGATGAGATGGGGGTCCAGCCGGATGCTTCTCGTTGTGAAAGGAAGAACACTGCCCAAAACGAGGATGCTGAAAAGCTGCTTTGGACCGCCCCGGGCGATACCGTTGCGTCTCTCTGAAACGTGACCTCGAGGCTCCCTGCCTGGAAGTAGACTTGGGTCTATCCTACGGAAGATGCTGAGATTTGGAATCCCCAAATCTTTAACAATCTTTTCTAGGTCTTCCCCAAAAAGCAATTTCCCTCGGAAAGGCAATTTAATGAGCCGTATCTGCGGCTCAATGACGGAGCCATAGAAGACGCCGAGAGGAAACGGTCAAGGCCATGAGTTTGGCTGAAGCACAGACCAAATCATACAAGGCAACTGCCAAGTACGCCAGCCCAATATTCATCAGCGACATCTGAGGAGTTCCCGGCATATCAGACTCCGCAATCGAATCCATGACAGAATGTAGCCAACTGAGACAAGCTCTAGCTGTATAAGAACTACAAACAGAAGCTTGAAGTGTCAAAGTGGCCACCTCAAAGGCACGTTGGGGGTAATGGCATAGAGGTGCAACAAAGCTTTGCGTACCTCCTCAAACTGGGAGCACATCTCAATGGACTGTCCTTGGAATGCCTCAAGTGCTCTACCAGTGAGCTTTCCTCCCAGATAGCGCACCCAGTCTTTCTGAGGAATCTCATTGAGGCAGCAAATTTTTAAAAAAGCAGTTAGATATCCATCTATGTTACTTCTGGTATCATCAAACTGTGAAAGGGAAATGGGACTTGATATACTGCCTTTCTGAGGTTTTTGCAACTACATTCATAGCGGTTTACATATATTCAGGTACTTATTTTGTACCAGGAGCAATGGAGGGTTAAGTGACGTGCCCAGAGTCACAAGAAGCTGCAGTGGGAAGTAAACTCAGCTCCCCAGGATCAAAGTCCACTGCACTAACCACTAGGCTACTAACCAATCTGGGCTGTGGATCCTGCCTTGGACCTTAGTACAGGGATTGTGTGGGGGCTTTGCATATGAGCCATTTCCATCTCCGGTTTCTCCAGCTGGAATTCCCGCTCACGCTGGAATTCCCACTCTTTATGCCACCGTTGGTCTTTCTTCTCCTCTAACCACTGTTGCTCTTGTGTGGCATCTGGCCCTGTCCACTCACGGGCCTCTGCCCATAAGGGGTCTGCTCACCCCACAGGAAAACTCTGTGCAGGCAGGTCCTGCAGCTTCTCCTCGCTGAGGACATCCGGTTGCTCTTGTGTTAGGAGTCCCAGGGGCGTAGCTACGGGCGGGCCTGGACAGGCCCAGGCCCAGGCCCAGCCACTTTCCCTCCAGGCCCGCCCACCCAACACAGACCTGCCAAGTCTCCCGCGAAACAGGCGGCGCCAGCTCCCATTTCCGGCCACTGCTGCTTCTCCTGTTGAGCAGCAGCAGCCGCTACAAAAACAAAGAAGGTAATTTAAACAAGCAAAAATGTTTTTAAAAGACAAGCGCGGCACCGCAGGCAGCCATCAGGCATTGGCTGTCGGCACACTGCAGCCACTCCTCTCGCCTCTCACGTCGCTGTGCTCCTCCAGGGTCTTACTCCAGGGGCAGTGACGTGAGAGGCGGGAGGAGCAGCTGCAGAACCGACAGCCAATGCCTGATGGCTGCCTGCGGTGCCGCGCTTGCTTTTTAAAAACATTTTTGCTTGTTTAAATTACCTCTTTTGTTTTTGTAGTGGCCGCTGCTGCTCAACAGGAGAAGCAGCAGTGGCCGGGAATGGGAGCTGGCGCCACGTGTTTCATGGGAGACTTGGCAGGTCTGTGTTGGGTGGGCGAGCCTGGATGGAAAGAAGGGGATAGAGAGAGAGAGACACTAGATGGAAGAATCGGGAGAGGGGGTAGACGGATGGAAGGATGGGGAGAGAAAGAGGGAAAACAGATGGAAGGATGAGGAGAGAGACACGATGGAAGGATGAGGAGAGAAAGGGGGAGATGGATGAATGGAGGCAGAGAGAAAGGGGAGAGATTGGAAGGATGTGGAGAGAGAAGGGACAATGAACAGAAAAGGGTAGAGAGAGAGAGAGACACTGGATAGAAGGAGGAGGAGAGAGACATTAGATGGAAGGATCAGGAGAGAGGGTAGATGGGTGGAAGGATGGGGAGAGAAAGAGGGAAGACGCTGGATGGAAGGGTAGGGAGAAAGAGGAGACACTGGATGGAAGGATGCAGAAAGAAAGAGGGGAGACATTGGAAGGATGGGGAGAGAAAGACGGGAGACACTGGAAGGTTGGGGAGAGAGGAGAGCTGCTGGATGGAAAAGGGGAGTAGAGAAAGACTAGAGAATAAGAGGAAGGGGCATGGGTAGAACAAGGGTGAGAACAAGATGAAAAGCCATAGGTAGGTGAAGGAAAAAGAAGGAAAATAAAGAATGGATAGTAAGAATGAATTAAATCTGGACAGAGAGAGAGGCTGAAAAACATTGAAGAAAGTAAAGAAAAAGGAGAGAAAATGACAAATGGCCCAGAAGAGTTAAGCAAAAATGAAGGAAAGCAGAATCTAGAGACTGGGAGCAACACAATGAGAAAAAGTAAATGGCCATACAACAAAGGTAAAGAAAATAATTTTATTTTTAATTTAGGATCAAGTAATATGGTACCTGTGTTAATAACGTTTCAGAGACCAATACTTCCTTAGGTCAGGAGAGGATACCATAACAGCATTATACTGACCTGAGGCAGTAAGTTTTGGCCTTTGAAAGCTCATTGAAAAGGGTGTTAGGCTATTAAATAAATTATTTTCAGAAACCTGATGCACTGAAAAGCAGCACTTTACCCCTGTGTGACAAATGCATCTGATTAGTGTGACTAAATTTTGCTGGGGGAGGGGGGTAGAGAGAAAATTTTGTGCCCACCCACTTTGGGTTCAGGCCCACCCAAAATTGGCAGTCTGGCTATGCCACTGGTTAGGACAGGCATGTCCAGTGTCTTGAGGGCTGGTACCAGTTGCCATCAGCACAATGGTCATCTCCTAACACTGCCCCCCCCCCCCCCCCCGAAAAAAAAAACTGAACAGGAAAGGGACTCTGTTACTGCTGCATTTGTTCACTTTTCTGTGTGTTTAGAGGTTACAGATAAAAAAAACTCTGAACCACTCAGTGGATGATGACCCTCACGCCACACACTGAGCCTGACAAATTCACCACGCTGCCACCAAAAAAGGAGGCCAAAGGTCTGTGATGAAACACCTAGCCACCCACCTGGGGTTACCACACCACGTAGAGGGTCTATCCCCAGCACAGCTCAGGTCCGCCTACACCTGCTGCTTGTGATCTACACTAGCACCCTCCTCCCACTGACTGGGTCACAACTGCCTGTGGGCAACTCTCATTCTCTCCAATTACCCCAGTGATTTCTTGATTACTAGAGCCACACTCCCAGTGGTCCCACAGTTCCCAGAAAGCACTCACAGACCCAATACACAAACCACCAGGATTCTTTATCAGTCCAGAAAGGCAGAATGAACAAACAACTGTGTTTATTCTCAGAACTTGGAACAGTGAACAAAAGTGTGCAATTGACAAATAACAGGTAACAAATATGAATCAATTGTAACACTAACTAAACATCTATATATTGTCTAAACAGTACCTGGGAAGATCAGAATATATAATTGTTCACAGAGCCTTAGCAAAGAGATCTGTCTCCCTCTTCTTCCAGGCCAAGACTGAAAGCAAAATCAGTACACTCTAAAGGAAACGAGCTCCTGGGCCAATCAGAGTCAAGTCAATAAGATGTGAAAGTAAACTGCTGCTTGCTTCCAGCTTGTGTTAAAGAAAAAAAAATCCCTATAACAGCTTTACAGCAAAGAAACAGCACCCGCTGACCAAATAGGAGAAATACACTTCAGACATAATTAAAACAGGAAGAGATCTAATACATTTTACAGAGGTATACATGGGGGAAGCCTCTGCTTGCCCTAGGATCAGTAGAATGGAATGTTGCTATTATTTGGGTTTCTGCTAGGGACTTGTGACATGAATTGGCCACTGTTGGAAGGAGGATACTAGGCTAGATGAATAATTGGTCTGACCCAGTATGGCTATTGTTATGTTCCTCATATTCACAGCTGCCAAATCTCACTTATTAGGACTGTGGCCAAGATGCACTAAAAAATTGTTAAAGCCCTTCCCTTACCGATTCTCTTGGCGAATCGGTAAGGAACGGGCATGCATCAAGGAAAAGGAATGCAAATGAGCTGCTCGTTGTAGCTCACTTGCATTCTCTATTCCATCGAGCATGCGCAGAGGTGAGAGGCGCTGTGAGGGCCCGGCCCGGGGGCAGACGGAGGGGGGAGCGGTGGCGACGATGACCTTGACCTCAGGGGGGCGGCGGGGGCGGGGCCCCAGGGCGCGGAGGATGGCGGGGAGGCTGGGGCAGCGGGAAGCTGTGATTTCAATGCCTCCTGTTGTATCTCTCAGGGATGGTATGGTTCTATTACCACCCCCACCTTAGCCTTTACAATACATGCCAATAGTTTTTCAGCCTTGTTGCCATATCGGAAAAAATTTTTATTTTTGAAAGATAAGACTTTTTGGATGGACTGCACTTTCCTGCTACGATCGAGCCGCATCGGAGCTTTCCTGCAGCAAGCCGTGGAGGGGGTGAGCGGCACGGCATCTTCCTTTCGGGCGGCACAGGTTTTTAGAAGGATGTCCAAAAAGAACGTCTTTGGAGTGGTTTTTTTTTTCAGGTGAAGGATGTCCAAAAAGGACGTCCCTGACATTTATTTCTTCCGATTTGCCCCAACGAGAGGTGTAGACCTCCCGTTAGGTTTTTTCACGGTAAGGAGATCGGAAAACCGTAGTGCATCTCATTATAATAGCCTTGCAATAGCCTTTGGATCATCTGCATTCCGTTTTCGTTAGCTGCTACCGTGATCGGAAAATGGCCTTTAGTGCATGCCAGGGTTTACTACTTGCTCGTTAGTGGCTCGTTAAGTTTAGTGCATCTGGCCCTGTGTCACACTCATTTGAAAGCTTTCTCACTCCCTATTTCTCACTAATTGGAGCTTCAGTATCAGTGCACCAATCTTGATAACTGTTTTCATGAGGCAAGCCTTATAGAAATAAACCATGTGGTTCCAAACCAGTAATAAGAAATCCAAGTGTACCTTCCTCCTGCCTACTGTTTCCCCTTGCCCAGTCCCTTTTCTGCAAGTACATAAGCTTTAAAATCCATATTGTAAAGAGTATGTAGGAAAGGCCCCAAAGGAACCCTGGGTTAGGCCCGAATACCCCCGGTATAGGCAGGCATTCCCCAGGAAAAAACTAGAAATAAGGAACTACAACTCCCAGCATGCCCCAAGGGAGACCGGGGATAAGAGAAACTATGTGCATTCCCAGGAGTCTCCAGAGGAGGGCCGCAGGGGAAGGAATAAGGCTGATTCTCCAACCTGGTGGAAGAGGTGGTGGAACAGGTGGGTGGAGAAAGAAGAGCCACCAAAGAGCTTTAATGAAAGAAAGGGTGAGCAGCTGGGAGAAGGGCGGGGCGAGGAGAATATGGATTGGGCTCCTGAGGAGAGAGAGGCAGAGAGTGAACCTTGCCCTATGGAGTTGACTGAACCGGAGAACACCCTGGAAGAGCCGATGGACTTTTCAGCTCTGGCTCAGCGAAAGCCAAGGAAGTAGCGGGGCCAAGCCGGGTCAAGCGGGAGGAGGTCAGGTAGGAGTATGACTGACCAAGAGGGTGGGACCCTAGGCTTTGAGCCCGCGCAAAGCCATTATTGTGTGTTTTGAAAGCCTGGCTAAAATTGAACTGTGTTTTGAAAGCCTAGCTGGACTGAGCTATGTTTTTGAAGCGTGGCTAAAATTGAACTGTGTTTTGAAAGCCTGGCTAAACTGAGCTGTGTTTTGGAAGGCTTGGCTAGAACTGAACTGGGTTTTGAAAGTCTGGCTAAGATTGACTTGTGTTTTGAAAGCCTAGCTGGACTGAGCTATGTTTTTGAAGCTTGGCTAAAATTGAACTGTGTTTTGAAAGCCTGGCTAAACTGAGCTGTGTTTTGGAAGGCTTGGCTAGAACTGAACTGTGTTTTGAAAGCCTGGCTAAGATTGACTTGTGTTTTGAAAGCCTATCTGGACTGAGCTATGTTTTTGAAGCTTGGCTAAAAATTGAACTGTGTTTGGAAACCAGGGCTGAATTGCGCTGGGTGTTTTTTTTTCTTTTTCCTGCTACTCTCCAAGGGGACGGGAGAGAAAGCAGCGGTTGAAGCCTGCACGGTGTAGCAGTGTTTGTTGTTTTGGAGAAGCAATTGGGAGAAGGAGGGACGTTCCTCCTATTCAATAAAAAGCTTCCTTATATTTGTTTTTTGAGACAAAGGGGAGTCATACAGGAGTGTGTTTTTTTTTTTGTTTGGGTTTTTTTTTCTTGGAAGAGCTGCAACCCAGGAGGAAAGAGGATCCACTTTACAATATACATAATTTTCATTACTGTACGGAAGACAATTTTCAATTCAAAAATGTACCCAAACTGCTCTCTGCCTTGTATTTTTCCAGAGGTTCCAAAGAAAGCAAATGTAATGTAATGCTGCCTTAACTGATTTGTAAAGCAATATTACAGTTAAATCGTTCTAGATGTATACCCTGGATGTACCATTTGAAAAATCTTACTCTGGATGGTTCAGGCAAAAGGTAAAAAAACGGATACAGTGGGATTCTCGGGATCTTCCCAGATTCGAGCACAAAAACTTTAAATTCATTTTTTCTTTTGGCAGTCGTTTAGATATGGACATTTTACATATATCCTCCGAAAATGTTTTGTTTTTCTCTGTTGATGGTATTTAACTCTGGAGATTATTGATTATTCTCCAGGACCCTCCTATTTGCGCACAATCTCGTCCACCTTAAAGGGGACGAGCCCCCGTCCTGACGTAAATTTGACTGGTTTCTCTCCACAGGAAGGTAACGTCACGTCACAGGGGGCGTGACTTACGCTTCTTTGTTTTGACGGCCGCCTGCTTCTTATAGTATGCAGCAATCACCAGTCATAACTCCAGCACTGTGTTTCTCTACTCTCTTTCCGGGTTCTCCTTGTCCCTTTGTCGTGCACTATGAAAGAGGATCAGGCGACCCTCAGGGGGAGGAATGCTGGCTTCGGCCTAACCCCTGGTAAGCCTTTCCTCAGCTGATAGGTGCCCAGCTCTACCACCGGCTGCCTTTCAGGTGCTGTGGAGGACTTGCAGCTCATCTGCATATCCTTACAGCCTTCTCCGGGGTGACACCCAGGTCCACTCCGATCCACCCAGGGCCTCCGCTCTAGGTGCCCAGCGCTCCCAGCAGGTACTGTGGAGGACTTGCAGCCCTTCTGCATTTCCTCACAGCTGTATCCGGGGTGACTCCAGTTCCACCCCGATCTTCCCAGGGCCTTCGCTCCAAGTGCACAGAGTTTCCAGGTGCTTTTTGGCTAGGATCAGGCGACCCTCAGGGGGAGGAATGCTGGCTTCGGCCTAACCCCTGGTAAGCCTTTCCTCAGCTGAGAGGTGCCCAGCTCTACCACCGGCTGCCTTTCAGGTGCTGTGGAGGACTTGCAGCTCATCTGCATATCCTTACAGCCTTCTCCGGGGTGACACCCAGGTCCACTCCGATCCACTCAGGGCCTCCACTCTAGGTGCCGCGCTCCTAACGGCGCGTGGGGCATTTTTCTCTTTACATCTAATCTTGCTAAAGTACCTCAGTCATTTATGGCCCCTATTCATATTCTCTTCCTAGCCCTGTCCCTTCCTAATCTTTTCCCTCACCCCTTACCTCTCTCCGCTACAGGAACTCACTGCCTATCCATCGACTTCATCACCTCACCTAATCTCCTACCCTCTTCCTCCCTCTTGGCTTTTAATCTCCGCCTCTTTCTTCCGTCCATTTTGCCTTCCCAATTCCACCTAAATACCTCTCGCCTTCGACGCCTTCGTGGCCACACCTCTCCTACTCTCCTCCGCTCTCTTTTACTCCTTCTCTTACTCTCAGCCGGTGACATCAATCCCAATCCTGGCCCCCCTCACCAACTATTATCCCAACCCTACAGATCTCACCGCGACCTCTCTAACCTCATCTCTATTTCTCTACTCCCCTCCTCTTCTCTGCCCTTCTCTTGCGCCCTATGGAATGCCCGCTCTATCTGTAACAAACTCGCCTATATCCAGGACCTCTTTATCTCGCGTCACCTCCATCTGCTCGCCATAACAGAAACCTGGCTCTGCCCTGATGACTCTGCTTCAGTCGCAGCCCTGTGCCATGGCGGTTTTCTATTTTTACATACTCCTCGCCCTGCTGGCCGTGGGGGCGGTGTTGGACTACTTCTCTCTCCCTCCTCTAGATTTCAACCCCTTCTTCCACCTCAATCTCACTGTTTTTCTTCCTTTGAAGTCCACTCTATCCGCCTTTTCTCTCCTCTGCCTCTTCGAATAGCGGTCATTTATCGTCCCCCTGATAAGTCCCTTTCATCCTTTCTCAGTGACTTTGACGCCTGGCTTGCCTTCTTCCATGATCCTTCCTCCCCCTCTCTCATCCTTGGTGACTTTAATATTCCTGCTAATGATCCTTTCAACTCTTATATTTCCAAGTTACTCGCTTTAACGTCCTCCTTTAATCTCCAACTATGCTCCACCTCCCCCACTCATCAAAATGGTCACTGTCTTGATCTCATCTTCTCCTCCAACTGTTCACCCTCTAGTTTCCTTGCCTCTGATCTTCCCTCCTCTGATCACCATCTTATAACTTTCACACTTAAATCTCCTCCCTCCCAGTCCCGTCCTATCTTATCTAATTTATCTAGGAATCTTCACGATATTGACCCTCATCTCTATCCTCCCATGTTTCAAACCTCCTCTCTACTGTGGCACCATCCACATCTGTCAACGAGGCTGTTTCTTCTTACAACAATACTCTATCCTCTGCCTTAGACACTCTTGCACCTTTGATGACCCGCCCTGTAAGGCGTACAAAACCCCAACCTTGGCTGACTTCTAATATCCGCTACCTACGTTCCTGTACCCGCTCCGCCGAACGCCTCTGGCGGAAATCTCGGGCCCTTGCTGATTTCTTACACTTTAAGTTCATGCTGACCTCCTTCCAATCTGCTCTTTTACGTGCCAAACAGGATTATTATATCCAACTGACCAACTCTCTTGGCTCTAATCCTCGACTTCTCTTCACCACATTGAACTCTCTCCTCAAGGTGCCCCCTCCCCCAACTCCCCCTTCATTATCTCCTCAGACCCTTGCTGAACAAGGTTGAAAAGATAAACCTTGCTTTCTCTACCTCACCACCTCTCCCTCCACTAGTCCGTTCCCCTCTCTCTCCTTCCCCTCATTCCCTTTCCTCCTTTCCTGAAGTTACTATTGAGGAAACTACACTTCTCCTTTCTTCCTCAAAATGTACCACCTGTTCCTCTGATCCCATTCCCACCCACCTTCTTAATGCCATCTCTCCTGCTCTTATTCCTTTTATCTGTCACATTCTCAACCTCTCACTTTCCACTGCGACTGTCCCTGCTGCCTTTAAACATGCTGTGGTCACACCTCTCCTTAAGAAGCCTTCACTCGACCCTACTTATCCCTCTAATTACCGACCCATCTCCCTCCTTCCTTTTCTCTCCAAATTACTTGAGCGTGCTGTTCACCGCCGCTGCCTTGATTTTCTCTCCTCACATGCTATTCTTGACCCACTACAATCTGGTTTTCGCCCTCTCCACTCAACCGAAACTGCGCTTACTAAAGTCTCCAATGACCTATTACTGGCTAAATCCAGAGGTCAATATTCCATCCTCATTCTTCTTAATCTTTCCGCTGCTTTTGAGACTGTCGATCACAGCATACTTCTCGATACCCTGTCCTCACTTGGATTCCAGGGCTCTGTCCTTTCCTGGTTCTCTTTCTACCTCTCCCTCCGCACCTTTAGTGTGCACTCTGGTGGATCCTCTTCTACTTCCATCTCTCTGCCTGTCGGCGTACCTCAGGGTTCTGTTCTTGGTCCCCTCCTCTTTTCTATCTACACTTCTTCCCTTGGTTCATTAATCTCATCCCATGGCTTTTCCTACCATCTCTATGCTGATGACTCCCAAATCTACCTTTCTACTCCTGATATCTCACCTTGCATCCAAACCAAAGTTTCAGCGTGCTTGTCTGACATTGCTGTCTGGATGTCTCAACGCCACCTGAAATTAAATATGACCAAAACCGAGCTTCTCATTTCCCCCCCCCCCAAACCCACCTCCCCGCTCCCCCCATTTTCTATTTCTGTTGATGGCTTTCTCATTCTCCCTGTCTCCTCAGCTCGAAACCTTGGGGTCATCTTTGACTCTTCTCTCTCCTTCTCTGCTCATATCCAGCAGATTGCCAAGACCTGTCGTTTCTTTCTTTACAACATCCGTAAAATCCGCCCCTTTCTTTCCGAGCACTCAACAAAAAACCTCATCCACACCCTTGTCACCTCTCGTTTAGACTACTGCAATCTGCTTCTTGCTGGCCTCCCACTTAGTCACCTCTCCCCTCTCCAGTCGGTTCAAAACTCTGCTGCCCGTCTCATCTTCCACCAGGGTCGCTTTACTCATACTACCCGTCTCCTCAAGACCCTTCACTGGCTCCCTATCCGTTTTCACATCCTGTTCAAACTTCTTCTACGAACCTATAAATGTACTCACTCTGCTGCTCCCCAGTATCTCTCCACACTCGTCCTTCCCTACACCCCTTCCTGTGCACTCCGCTCCATGGATAAATCCTTATCTGTTCCCTTCTCCACTACTGCCAACTCCAGACTTCGCGCCTTCTGTCTCGCTGCACCCTACGCCTGGAATAAACTTCCTGAGCCCCTACGTCTTGCCCCATCCTTGGCCACCTTTAAATCTAGACTGAAAGCCCACCTCTTTAACATTGCTTTTGACTCGTAACCACTTGTAACCACTCGCCTCCACCTTCCCTCCTCTCTTCCTTCCCGTTCACATTAATTGATTTGCTTTGCTTACTTTATTTATTTTTTTGTCTATTAGATTGTAAGCTCTTTGAGCAGGGACTGTCTTTCTTCTATGTTTGTGCAGCGCTGCGTATGCCTTGTAGCGCTATAGAAATGCTAAATAGTAGTAGTAGTAGGTTTAATAGACTGGAGTGGACGTGAGCCTATCTAGTCCACTGTAAGCAAGGAAGCCATTTGGTTAATCTCTGTTTCCACTCTCATGCGCTGTCATTGCCACTCAATACAAAGCAAGCAAACAAATGAATTGCTGGATCCACGTTGTTATTCTTTATTGTTGGTCCAACTATAACAAGTCTAAAGCAGTTTCAGTTGGATAGGCAGGCCTTACAAGGTGGAGGAGAAAATACATAATTGAATATCACTAAAAAAGCTTCCAAAATTATTGTAGCTGGTAGAATCAGCAATTATAAACTCTGTAGTTTGTAGTCAATTTTCTTCACTGTCCTGTACATAGGGTTACCATTCGTCCGGATTTACCTGGACATGTCCTCTTTTTGAGGTGGGCCTATCCTAGCCTCCCCTCCCCTTACTTACTATCTACTGCACTGGTGGTCTAGTGACCTCTTCGGGGCAGGAAACAGACCCTCTTTCCTGCCCAGAGCGCTGCCCTTGCCCTGCATCCTGTTGCTGTGTGACGGTCTCGGGATTCAAAATGGCCACCGAGAGTTGAAGCGGCCTCACAAGACTTCAACCTCAAGGAGATAGCAATAAGAGTTTTCATTTTGGCATAGTGTAAGTCATCACAAGAACAAAATATAAGAAAACCAAAGGATTGCATAAGAAGCTTATAGCCCTTGTAGTTATGTTTAAACAAAAGAGATCTGCATGAAACAAAATATTTATTTTTATTTGGACTTATAAAACCACTTGCCCCTGAAACATGTTCAAAACAGAATAATCCATTTATGTATCTAAAAGGTAAACTGTTACAAAACAGATTCCATGTGCCCCAATGAAAGGAGAGTTTAATTCTACTTCCATTTAATTTAAATATATTCCATCGTCATTATAAACACCAGGCTTCCCAAAGCAGATTACAACAACAGTTAAGATGAACCCATCAGGAGACAGGATATTCTCACTGAAATCTGGCCATCTGAACAGTGAACAAAAATGAGAACAAACCAGTATGGCCACCTAAGCTGCTCTTCGGCCATTTTGAATCCCGAGACCGTCACAGCAACAGGATGCAGGGCAAGGGCAGCGCTCCAGGCAGGAAAGTGGGGGCTCTTTTCTGCCCTGAAGAGGTTACTAGACCACCAGGGCAGTAGATAGTAAGGGGAGAGGAGGGGAATATGTGAC